>NC_090444.1:268842378-269145408 GCF_031143425.1 Pleurodeles waltl | reverse complement strand
ATAGTAGAGTGGAGTGGCAGAAAGTGGAGTATTCATGATAAGGTAGCACACTGCCATTATAGACAACACATTTTCAATTGAAATGACTATTACAGTTGCACAGACATACAGTTTTACTAATAAAACTATATTGTGCACAAACGATAATGTGTGGAAATTGCATCACCTAGTGTAATGATTTGTTTTGACCATATTAAAGAATTTGTATCCAACACACTTCAGAAATAACAAAAAACGTGCTTTATTTGTGCGTTTATAATTCTGATATATTCTGAAATATGTACACAGTTCTTTTAAATGTTGTTGTGAGCTAGTTAAGAAATGCTTTCCTACCCCCAGTATTCAGCAAGATTGTCACATAAATCCTCTCACTTTGAAGTAAAAGAAAGAAAAGTAACACGTGCACTCAGAAGACAGCACCTGGCATTTGACCTCGGTCTTTGAATGCACATCAAAAGTGGTGAAATAAGAATAAAATTTACAGGCTTGGTTACAGAAAGGGAGCACTTGGAAGGATACTGAAAATAAGGTTTGGGCAAGGGAAGGTACAAACTCAAGCTGGGCAGCCTAAAACAAATAAAGCCAGCAAATGGAAAGCAAGAAAATGTGAGTTCCAAGCACAAAACCAATAGCAAGCAACGGGCAAAATGCATTCCTAGGCCAACTTTCTGAATGTCCCCAAGATGTCTTTAGCAAGCCAGAAAGCTGCACTGTCTGCTAGGGTGCAACCTAATAATAACATGTTTTTAAAAGCAAGCAGGCCACAAAAATGCATGTAACTAAAGAGAGAAGCCTTTTAGAAGAGTTGTAATGCATAATATAGTTATTGTACCTATGCACAGATGTAATATGTATAATATATATGCAGATGCACAAATTGTAATAATGTGTGAGCGTGTATATCAAGGGCATGGCCCAGGTCCTGACCCATCCCCCTCTACAATGGCAATAATATGGCATCTCATCCTTGCACTGTAGTATTAAATAATTGGACCTGTATATGTTTTTACACTTGCTCTAAACATCATTTTACAGCTAGCATTACCAATGGTAATAATATGGCATTTAATCTTTGCACTGTAGTCTTAAATGACTGGATCTGAATGTATTTCTACACTTGCCCTAGGCAACATGTTTTATTCTGCTATAATTATTTTCAGTGCCAATCCATGAATAGTTGTCCACTCTAGGTAGTTATAGTTATGTCAGTGTTTTCATAGGAAATGCCTTTTTTATTTTGCTAATAACTTTGGTGCCCGTTGACAAGGCTTCATAAACGATTCTGAAAAACTGCTACTTTATGTCTCGTATGTGCAGGGAAAGTTTGGGGGTGATCCGTCAAGTGGGGGTCAAGATTAAAGGAGAGCCTAAAACACAAAATCCCCATGCATTTTCTTTATACTTACACCAAAGTTTGCAGGTAGCTAGACCTTGGTCCAGAAAGTGTGCTTTTTGTGATTTGGTGTAAATCCATTCAGTAGTTTTGAAGATAGTAAGCTCCAAAAATATTTGTATATCTGGACGGTTGGGTTCGAAGGACTCTTGCAAGAGTCCTTTCAACCCAGTTTTTAAAAATATAGCCTTCTGATTGGCCTAGAGGGCTTTTTTTATCATTGGGCCATGTTGCTCCTACAGGAGCAAGCCTTGATTGGCTGCTTGCAACATGAGGAAAAATGTTGGAGGCAGCAATCACAGGACTCAGGGACTTAGCGCCAGATGTACGAAAGGGTTTTCCCCATACTATGCCTATGGGAAAATGTGTTTGTACATATGACCCTAAGTCCCCTGTCCTGAAGTTTAGTGAAAAAAAGAATATAAGGAGGCAGGGTAGGGATACCTTGCAACCACCCTCTGGACTTTGTTTGCCCCCCCCCCAGAGTGACCCCATCTAGGGCCAAAATATATATATACTTTGTTTAAAAATGTAGCAATACCACAGGAGTCCCGTGGCACTCGCGTGACTCCTGCAGATTAGTGATATTTCGAGACAAAAATTAAACACCCATTGGCATTTATAAAATATATCAATTTAAGGAGGGGGGTGCGCCCCCCCACTGAGCCAGGGATGAGACCTAAGGACCCCATTCCCCGTCGCCAAGTTTATCATAAAGGGAAGGGGGTGCACTGCCCCCTCCCTAAACTTAAATAGGCCATGGTGACCTCATCCTAGAGGGCTGAAATATGTCAGTAGGGAAAGGCAGCACGAGACCTCCTCTGCAAGCCCAAATAGGCCCCAGGGACCCCACCCCCAAGAGCCAGCTCTTGAACTGTGTCCCAGGGAGCCCACTCCTTGAACACAGTACTTTTCCCTGTCCTGCTCCACCTCGCCCCTAGTAATATAATTTTTGGTGTCCCTGTAGCCAATGAAGGCTTGTGGGTGTGGGGGAGCGGGGGTGTGACTGGACTCCCCATCCTTTTTAACAAAAAAAAGAATGCACCAGGGGATGGGATTCCCCAGGGCCACTAGAGGCTCTAATAGGGGGTCCGTGTGCACTGCCCCCCCTTCTTAAAAACAGTAGGCTGCAGGGGATAGGGTCCCAGGGCCATAGTGACTAGGGGAGGGGGCCATGTGACTTTGTCCCCTGGTGTGGGGCCCCGGAAGGGGGTTGGTCACCTGCAGGGTTTGGATGCAGGACCTGTGACCAAACCCATGCCAAGCTGGGCCAGAGGCTGTGCACAGTGGGGGTCAAATGCCCGTTGGAAGTTGGTTGCAGGACCTACCCATAGGCCAAGCCCTGTAGCCAACCCCACACCACGCATGGCCAAAGGCCGTGTGGTGCGGGGTGGTAGCTTTACATATGGTAATAAAATGTTACTTTACATGAAAAAACCCAGATAGTCATTGAAAAAAACAAACGTTAAAGTGACTTTATAGTTTGGTGAACATTTCAGTGCCAATGTATCATAATAACAACAAAAAAAAATTGAATTTCACCTTTTATAGTTATCTCTAGTAACCCTTAGATAACTATGACCCGTGCCCTTGCCATGCACTGCAAATTTCCCCACATATTACATCACTCATGAAATGTTGTATGACGACATTGATAACATCACTGTAACATGTGAAATTACATAATTAATGACAAGACTGTGTGGCAGGGGAGCAAGTTATAGTTACCTTAAGGCAAGAGTTATAATTACAAGAGCTAACTATAACTGGTGAATTTCAGTGTTTTTAAGTTTACAACATTACTATGACATTGACATTTTCACCTAACTATACCATCACTTTAATCTTAGGTTGTTTCAGTGTGTATGTAGATAGATAGATAAATAGATAGATAGATAGATAGATAGATAGATAGATAGATAGATAGATAGATAGATAGATAGATAGATAGATAGATAGATAGATAGATAGATAGATAGATATTACGAGGGCAGGATTTAGGCTTTAGGGCGGTGCAACCAGTGCCATTGCATTGGGAGCAGAGGTTGAGGGGTGCTGCATTTTAACATATTTTATGGGATGAACAGCACTGGAGAGTCCCTTGAGTGGCCAGCAATTTTCAGACAGTAATAAAAGTGTCAAGATAACTCTGATGATTGACGTACCTGCTGGAGAGATCTGAGTTTTATCTAGAGGCAGTTTTGACTCATCATAAAGTAGCGCAGAGGGTTAATGTGCCTGTTGCAAAGCACTTGTTCAGATCATAGAACTGTATTTTATGTAGTCCGCTCAGTAGGTTTCTGCTTTTCTCACAGAGATCTTTTTGTTACTTGCAGTTTCTAAGTTATCAATCATATTAATATAGTTCCCTGAGCTACAAACTGGCATCAAAGAGCTGCTTGTAAACTTCAAGTCAAAAATGTAAAACCTTATATTTTTCCCTAGTCTTTCATTGATAAAAAGGGTTTGAAAAATGAATACCTATTAGTAAAGCCACCCTAAATCCTGAGTTTGTGCTTCTCCAGACCAAACACTCTTAAAATATACCAAGGGCCAAACAAAACAAAGGTTAAGGTGATGTTATAGTTAGGAATTGTAATTATATCTTACCGAACAATAAAAAAACATTCGAAATTCACTGAAAAAAACAAAGGTTAAAGTAAAGTTATAGTTAAGGGAACATTTCACTGAAAATGTAACATTTTAAACTAAAAAGCTACTGAAATGCACCTGGTAACTACAACACGTGCTGAAAGCAACTATAACTTTCATGCACAGTCTTGTCATCAAGTATGTTATTTCAGTTGTTGCAGCCATGTTATTAATGATGTCATAGATCATGTCATGAGTGATGTAAGATGTGGGGTAATTAGCAGTGCATAGCAACAACGTGATTGTAGTTACTTTAGGGCAAGAGTTATAATATATAATTCATAAAAGGTAACTATATTATGGTCCAATATTGAGATCAAGGACTTATGGTGACATTATACAACCTCAAGACCGAATGCGTAGTGGTTTATAAATGTCAACAGAACCCTGAGATGCCAGTATAGGACCACACTACAAAAGATATCAGTCATATATTTTTTAATATTACATGGTTATTTTGGGGTAACTAGCATGGAAATGCTATTTATTTCAAAATGTAGGTGAATGTAGGTGATAGTGGGAACTGATAGGCAAAATCAATACACAGATTGTTGATAACAAAATGTACAATGGTGTTGGCCAGGGGATTTATGTGATTCTATGGGTGCTGCATTTATTGTAAAATTAAGGAATTACACTATTTGCCACACAACTTGCCACATGTTGGCTGAAAGATAAACACTTGACATAATTCCTTCCAATAGAGTAGGATCAGTACTTTGAGTTAAATGAAGGCTTCATACAATCCAAATGTTTCCTCTCAGAAGCCTTCATATCTTTGACAAACAGCCAAGCAATAACTTACATTCAAATTAGAGAAAGCCAAAACTGAGATAGCCACAACCAAGTTAGGTTTGGCCCTTTTTGATTTATAAAAAATATACTAATACCATGGAGAGGAAAATACTATTCCAGACGAAATTCACACACACAGCACTAAAGTAAATGCTGGTAAAACACAGCGTGGCTGACTTAGTTGGCTGCACACAGAAGGAGATATGAAATAGGGGACAAGAGAGGTAAAATGCTGCATTTTCTATCCCTAAAAGAAATAGCTGACCGCTTGGATGTAGGTATTAGAGCTGACCTAGACCAGTGGTCCTTGAGGCCCCTCAAATAGCTCGCACTTTTGCCAACTAATAGTCAAAGCTATATGATTAAATACCTACAGAAGAAAAATATGTCATCCTGGAGCTTACAATGTACCTCCTCTTGCACAGGCTTAAAGACTCCAGAGAGAGGAATTAGAAGCTGAGTTTATCTTGGAAGCTCTCAGCAAGGCCTGGGGACTATGCAGTACAGAAGGCTGCCGCCCCAAATGTCCTCTTAGATGAACTCTTCAAAATGCTGACAGGGGCAGAACTACACACTTATGTAATATGTTCCAAGCTGTACTAGGAACCAGAATCCTCTGTGACGACTTACAGACAGTTATGATCACAGTGATACCCATGCTCGGATGCACGCTAGGCAGATGTGCCTACTCAAGTCCCATCTCCTTGATTAATAGAGAGACAGACATTTTCATGAGGGCTGTGGTGACTAGATTGGCCTAGGTTATCAAGTCAGTTATCCAGCCTGTTCAGAATGTCTTCATGCCTGGAAGATCAAGCACACATAACACAAGGAAAGTACAAAATTCACTATCCTTGCACTCTTATATTAAATGATTTAGAGAAGACATTTGACATGGTTGACTGGAAATAAATTTTCTTAATCCTCTCAAAAACACATATTTAAAAAACTATATGCAGAGCCAAAGTCTAAAATACAGGTGAACAGCACATTGGTCCCCACATTCTCAATGGGAAGGGAAACAGGCCAGGAATACCTCTTTGCCTATCCTATGTACTCTTATTTTGTCTCACCATTAAGCCCCAGGTAAAGCGTATCCCATTGGACGTACTGGCCTCGGGGTTTGGCCTGGATGGGCCTCAGGTGGGCAAGGTGTTCATATAAGATGACAATCACCTCTTGTATGTTCAGTATCATAGGCTGTGCAAATACTTGCTATGTTTGGCAGATTCTGAAGCCTGAAGGCTAATTAGGCCAACTCCTCCCTTTTTCAACGACAAGATGTGGAGATGGTGAATGACTAGCAGACCATTATGTGCTGTGAACTCAAACATTTTAAGTAACTAGAAGTTACAAAAACACTGGATCCAAGGATGGCCTGAAATTTTGAGATAAATGTACTAGTAGAAACTCTTCAAGGGGACTTAAAGATATGGAGTGCACTCATAATCTCAATTATTGGGTGCACAGCCATGTTTAGAATTTTGGCATTACCCTGCATCAAATACATACTACAAAATTAAGCGTTTGAGATCCATGAAGGATTCTCTAAAAACATAAAAGACACAGCACACACTTTCCTGTGGTGGGGTGTGGGCCCTCAAGTAGAGCTGGCGAAATACTGCCAGTCCATTTATGATAATAGATTAAGAATGGCTGATATTAATTTGTGCTAATGGGCAGCCCATCTCACTGTATTAAATGACTGGCTTTTCTGCATTAGGAATGACCCAGGCTTCCAGTTGCAACATAACCTTCAAAGAAACTATTCTTCTCAGTTTACCGTAAAGACACAATCGACTTAAACACTTTCCCACACCCACAAAAGTGGTAAGATTTTGCTGGCATAGGGTGCTCAAAACGGTAAGATTGGGAGGTGAAGTGATCAAACAAACATCATTGTGGGTAGGCACCATGTTGGCTGAAGTGGCATACTTCTACCCTTTTGCTCCTTGGTTTCAAAAGGCAGTTCCAAAAAATGTAACCTTCACAAGCTATAATTCTGAAAATACCTTCAAATAAAACATATCCGAGGGTCACAGCTCCTCAGCATTGGCAGTATCCTCATTTCTATCCCACTTGAATGAAAATTGACTATCAAAAGTCTTAAGTGATCAGCACAGACGTGTAGAACGCTAACTGTGAATGCCACAGACCCCTATGTATCAAGACAAGAAAAATGTGAATGGGAAGATGGGCTCCTAACAGAGGAAGAGTGGACACAATCTAAAATGGCACCTTAGGAAGTGTCTAACACAGCAGAACTGTTTGATCCATTTCAATCATCGATGGGGGTTGTTGGTCCCCTAATAGAGGAAAAGTGGACACAATCCAAACTGGCAACCAGTTAAGTGGCTATCTCAGCAAAGCTTCTCTTGACCCAATTCAGTTACCACATAGGGTGTACCACACATCCATACACTTACAGAATGTGCACGGAGGAACGCCCCTGAACAAGCATCTCACTGGAGCAATACTGCATTGTGGGTAGAAGTATTTAAACACTGACTTACATAAAGGGGGGAGCAGGAGAGGCAAGAACAGGGCAGGTGGTGTTAGGAGCAACCAGAAAAGATAAGCAGAGACAAAGAGGAACAAAACACCGCTACATTACAGTGGCCGGAAACAAGTTTCTTCTACCCTTACCACAATATCATAATCAAACCTTTCATGCAAACCTTTTCTGAAGGTTGAGGAGCGAGATGGAGTAGCAGAGGTGCGGGCTAGCTACTTAGGGGGTGATTCTAAGCTTGGCGGGCGGCGATAGCCGCCCGCCAAGCAGGAACCGCCAGAAGACCGTACTGCGGTCAAAAGACCGCGGCGGTCATTCTGGGTTTCGCACTGGGCTGGCGGGCGACCGCCGAAAGTCCGCCCGCCAGCCCAGCGGGAAACACCCTTCCCACGAGGACACTGGCTCAGAATGGAGCCGGCGGAGTGGGAAGGTGCAACGGGTGCAGTTGCACCCGTCGCGAATTTCAGTGTCTGCAAAGCAGACACTGAAATTCTTCGTGGGGCCCTCTTACGGGGGCCCCTGCAGTGCCCATGCCATTGGCATGGGCACTGCAGGGGCCCCCAGGGGCCCCGCGGCACCCCCTACCGCCATCCTGTTCACAGGATGGCGGTAGGGGGTGTCAGAATCCCCATGGCGGCGGAGCGCGCTCCGCCGCCATGGAGGATTCTCAAGGGCAGCGGGAAGTCGGCGGTACACCGCCGACTTTCCCTTTCTGGCGGCGGCTGAACCGCCGCGGTCAGAATGCCCAGCGGTGCACCGCCAGCCTGTTGGCGGTGCTACCGCCGACCTCCGCCATGGTGGTAATTACCGCCAGGGTCAGAATGACCCCCTTAGTCTTTTCAGAGCAATAGCGAGGTTTGTGGAGGAAATCTCCACAATCAGCTGATGGGCATGGTCCCTGCACTTTTCTTTCCCATTGTGGGCCTTTCCGTGCCCCACAGCACCATCCAGGTTGGTTGGCAAGCTGATCTTGTGAGGATATTACTGCCCTAGTTCAACAATGCTAAGTCTGCATTTAAAATCAAGATGCGTTTTGGACAAACGAAGGGTGCAGGACGCAGAACTCTGCTAATTTCACTCTTGGAATTCTCAAACAACTAAAAGAAGGCAGAAGTACAGGACCTGAGCCACGTGACTAGTGGATTCCTGGCCTTGATATCAGTAATGGATATTTTAAAAAACAACTAATGAGATTGGAGAAGGGTACTCTCATTTGCACCGCTGTATCACAGCAACTTACTGGAGATGTGATAGCCATGCATAGATGCATTCATGTGATCTATAAGCATGAAACATTGTTTTAATAATACAGAAGAAGACTCATGCCATAATGAGATTTTACAATGAAATAATTTAAAGCCAAACTTATATTTATATATATTATCAATCACAAGGTCATTGGCAGCTTTGAAGCAGTGACTATGGAAGAAATAAAACAATTAAAATCATATATCCGAAAAAACAAAGGTGGCATTACAAACAAAGAGAAACTTATTATGTCGAACAGGGTCAAAGCTCTATTTACAATGGGGTCAGAATACTACAAAGCACCTTAGAGCATGTACATGATACAAGCAGGTGAACACTGACGAATTTCAGAGTTTCGAATCCCATTTTAGGAAAGCCACGAGAGGGGATAAATAACGAGGAGAACAGAACCTTGAATGACCCCAGATCGGTATGGTGTCCAAATTCATAAGGAAATACAGAAACCATCAAACAAATTGACTCAGGAATAGATTCTTACATGGAATTAACGGACAACACACTGACATTTATTTTACAGAACCTAGTACAATGATACAGCTCATTTCTTTGTGAAATTATCAAAAGGATCAATAATCAAGCGGACATATACCTATGCACTCTTCATGTGAATGCACTGTGTAGGTCAATCCCTCATCAGGATGGAATTAAGATGGAGGCGTGGGCTTTCCTACAACAGGCGGTGACAGATGTCAATAATGTATTTTTGCTTCACCATTTGCAGTTCAACTTTACCACAGTTATTTTCACTGAAAAGATGAATGTTATTTGCAGCTTAATGGGATTTCCATGAGTTAATGTGCACCATTCAGTTGCATCAATATATTTATGGTGAAATTCGAACATACATTCCTATTCAAAGATGTTGAATGGAAAAATGGTATAATAATGTATTTAAGATTCATTGATGACATCCTTCTGGTATGGAAAGGCAAAAGAAAATTGCATAGAAAAATACAGAAATGCACTAGGTTACCATTTGCCAGGAGATCAACCTTCAGGTTGCTATGTATCACACACAAAGCAATACATGGCAAAGAAGCACTCCTCATCCAGAAGAAAATCAACAAATTCATACAACAAAGGAACCTAATCTCAGAATGGCTCCCCGCTGTCACAACCCCCTCTTGAGCCCTCTGTACAGTGGGTCTGGCGCACAAGGCTTATGTGGTATGACCCCTGTGGCACTAAATCGGCTACTGCGACACCCAAACCCCCCCAGGGCCAACGGTCACACTGACATAACACTACGGCAGGCCTCTTCCCAGAGCACATGAACCATTTAAATACCTTGTACTGTTGTTTAATTAGGCTTTCAGCTTGCACACTTTGTGAAGGAACGACACGTTTCCTGGTTTATTGGCCCCAACTGTCATTGCTTATTGACTCCACCTACTAATGTTTATTGGTTCCACCTGCCATTGTTTATTGACTCCAACCATCATTTTGCACCTGCCATCATTAAAGCTCAAAGCTATTATGCTCCACGTGTTCTCTACCAGGGCCCATTATGAGTTCTTCTGTCTACCACATGGGCCATGTGTCTCTTAGGAATCAACCTCCCCTACTGAACCCCAGACACGGTATTTCAACTGTGCCCAAAACTTGAGTCAGTGCTTGACCTCGTTCCTGTCCTGAGCAAGCATCATCCATTCTCTCACCTATTGGGTCAGCTGGATTCCTTCAGCGCTCCAGTCTTCCTCAGCCCAAGCCTACCTGCTGTTCCTGTGATCCTAGCACTGTCGATGTCTCCATCATCTCTATTTCCTGCAAGGTGATTCCTCCTCCACTTTGGCTCCCTGTACAACAGCTTCCTCCAGATTCCAATTTAAGAATGAGAGACAAGGTTAAGTACTCGATCACAGGTTAGTGTGTGTTAGACCTGGCATATTTTTGGCATATCTCCCCCGCTTTTTACCTTCTGACCTCCTGTTTTTATGGTATACTGGACTCAGTTTTTGCTGGTTTATTGTCTCTGCGCCCTTTACCACTGCTAATCAGTGCTAAGTGCAAATGCTCCCTATACAAATTATACTGATGATTGGCTCATTTCTAACAGTGTGCACAAATCAAAAAGGATAATCAAAAGACTAAAGACAAGACTGAGTTGTTTAACAGAAAAAACACATCTATGAAAGTTATTTTTGCTTTTTAATTGTTTTAGCGCTCTAGACACATTTACAGGATGGGGCCTTTGAACTATAATTGCATCAGAACCAAAAACCTCATGCCATTATTTCTTGACCATTTGTTGTACCAAAAGAAGACATATCAGAGCGCATGATATTTGTATACAAACTTGAACAGAAAACTGTATGTAAAGTGATTCTTGGGAATGCCAGAAACTCCCCCCTTAATCTTGATTTGTACCTGCTGACATGCAGTATTTGTGATGGAGCCTGTAAGTGTACATTATTGTTAATAGATAATTAATCATTGTATAGGGAAGAACTGTCGGTAAACTATTCTTCTTGTTGTTTCCAGTGTACTGCATCCTCACTAACACAAAAGGCCCATGGAACGCAGATCGAGTTACACATTGTTGCAAGGCAGCAGAGCAGACCCAGTGCTGCTAGTCTATCGTTTCTTATTTTGTCCCAATCCTCCTTCTCTTCGGGGCTGTGTGTGAATTGAGGTTCTAATTACTTGTTTCGTTCCTCACCAAAGGGGGGGCAAGAGGTCCAGCATGGTCTCTGCAGTAGGAACCAGGTGAGTATGTGACACCCACCTCAATATTTCAACATGCAAAAATAAAACCAGAGGTGAAACGTCTTTCTCTGTTCAGACAGCCAAACTGGGGAATTCACTACCCATACACATAAGATCCATTGGCAACCATTTTAACTTCAGAAGATTAGTCAAGAGCTGGCTCTTTCCAACATGACAACTATACTCCCTACACAACAATGTAACACAAAAGTATTCACAGACATGACACACTATGCTTCTCACAGCACAGAGATAAAGTTGTTATACATGTCAGTATATATTGAGCTGTGCTTCCTGCTATAAGCAGATACATTTATATAAAGGACAATGTATATTACACCACACGGTATGTATGTATATAAAACAATGTCATAATTGCTGCTTCTCTATATACATATAGGTGCATATATGGAGGAGTTTATGCCTGCTACTAAAACTTTAAGAAATGTCATAAAAATCTTCGAATACTTCACACCAAAATAAAAGTGAACATCCCACCATGTATATATTGATGCTTCTATGTGTTGTTTAGCCATTTTTGTTATAGCTCCATGCACGTTAGTTTAACACACTAGGCCGCTGTGCACTTTGACCTAGATATCTTTTATTCGGCTTCGCATTGTTATTTTTACCATAACCAGTTTTACGGTCTTGTTTTATTTTCATCTATCTAACTGTTTTTGCTTAGCCCAGCACTGTGTTCTCAAACAAGACATTCTTGATCACTTTGTGCTTCAGTCAAGGCTACAGTTTGGTACATTGCTGGTGAACATGGTAGAGGTTTAGTCTCCAACATTTTTAGAAAATACACATCCTTACGTAGGGACATTTTCTTAGAACATCAGCTGTGTTATTATAAAAACACTTCCTAGTCCCATTACACTTTAAGAAGGAGATTCCAGCCAGGGAACCACAACTGTATGCTGATTGCTGAATGCTTTGCTGCAGATGCTAACGCAGACTACAGGCCTTTGCTCTGGTATGAGGGACGATGTCCTCCCGGGGGAACCTGAAAGGCAGGATTAGAGCTTAATATGGTGTGCTCAGATTACGATTTAGATAGGAAATAGCCCATAAAATTCTAGTGACAATATGATAGCGTTATTCTTGTGCTTCACTCTCCTAGTCACCATTTTAATATTGTCATGTTGTGTTGTCCTGGTTATTGCAGCTCACGCTTTACTATCTAAGATGCAGTCGTTTTATTAAACCAATCATTAGAACATATACTGCTTCCGTTTGTTATTTATCTATGAGACCGAATTGTGAATGAGAGAACCGGACGCGACCTGAGTGACCACCACTTCCCTGAGAAGCCTAATATGTCATGCGCTCGACTGCCCAATCATCCCTATCTTTTGGTAGAGATGAGGCACTGCTAGTTAGCCGGAGCAAAACCCGGATTTAGAGCGACAGGTGTCAACCACAGTGGGTCAGACTCAGTCTCCCACACCCTGGACGATATTGCTGCTCAGAATCCAGTAGTCTCATTAGAATAATGAGAGCCTACGCGACATGGCGCTGCCAACGTTTGGTCAGGCTCTAATTTTCGGGTTATCCGGAGTATCTCTGTCTCATAATACATAATGACACCTCAATGCCGTATGCGGAGACGTCCATGGTGCTGAGGATTTCCACCACAGCTGTGTAGGTAATCCTACTACAACTGGCGGTTGTTCAAGCTTGAACTTTAAAAGGAAACCCCATTCTGGTGTGCCTTCTCTCAACTCATATTGTTACTATCATAGCGAATCCCCAACAGGTAATTTTTGGCTTGATGGCACCTTACCCCACACAATATTACCAGTAAGGTTAGGCCCACTAAGTAATGACGGTCTTACCTGGCCTTTATTGGCCACCTATACACCACATCCTGCGGTTGCAAATTTAGCAGTAGCTGAGGTTCATCGCTTATATATTGAATTAATAGCAATATATAGACGAATAGTACAATTTGTGATGCAAACACTAAATACAAACCCAGCGCGTACTGCTCCAGCACATCCACATGCAGTAACGCCAGGTATAAATCATGTGACTGTACATTCGATTATGGGTAAAGTACCTGCCAAATGAGAAGAAACTCCGTTTTGGTTAGCACAGAAAATTAACACGCTGAAGGCAGTGTTTCCCCATATGGGACCTCAGGATAAACATAGAATACTAACGATGTGCTTGCCTTTTGGGATGGTCCCTACTGTAGAAAACTGTAATACTTTGGGCACGGTATTCGCCGCGCTCTACGCAACCGCACACGGTACACCAACACTTGCCAATTTACCGGAAGTGTTGAAACAAATTCAAGATGAATATGGGGCGGCCCCGGCCCTAGATTTGGGGATGCAATTGATGGGCAAATTTGCCACAGTATCCTCAATCATTTTAAGTAATCTTAAAGGGGAAGCAGTCGCGCTTGCAGTGCGCATGCGGCTTCGTGACGTTCCACAACTGGATCAAGAACGAGAGCTGCCTAAAATAATAGCAGACACCTATCCAAGTATCGGTCGAGATAGCTTAGGGGCCAGACCACAAAAACCTCAATTTCAGGGTAAATCAAACAAAGATACCCCCAAGCAAGCACCTGAGGGTAATAAGAAATGCTTGGATAAAAAGCAACAAACTCCTAAGAAAGAGAAGGGAGAATCTCCGTGTATGGAGACCCCACAAAATAGGTATAACCTCAGAAACAGAGATAATATAAAAACGCCCGATAGATATCAATATACTGATACACGCCAATCTCATTCCTTCCAGGACTCATCGGAAAAAAGAAATGAGAGAGGTGGGCGATCAGAGCGAAGAACAGAGTATGTGAAACTGAGACAGGAATCACAACGCTCCTCAGAGGTTTCTGTTAAAAAGGAAGAGAAACCTGCCCAACAAAAACAACAATTTAAAAAGAAAAAACTGGCAGCAGTCGCAGTCCGACATGCCACACAGAAAGAGGGTCCTCTTGAAGAATGAGAATTGGGCTCTAGCCTTGCTAGACAGCACGGCAGAGGTCACAATAGTTAGCCGGAATCTTCCAGAGCATCTGGAGGTGAAAGCAACTAATGACTTTATACAAGTAGAAACTGCGGGCATGTGTGTCTCCACGCCTGATAAGGTGTACAAAGTAACGCTACAGTTAGAAGGAGACATTGAACGCACAATAGACGCTATCTTTTGGGATCGCATAGTAAAAGTATATGATGTCTTGTTGGCCAAACAAGATTGGCTGCCTGACTTTGTCCGTACCTGCCCATATGGAGAAGATGTAATTAAGCCCTCCTTCTAGCCCCTTGTTCCAGAGGAACTCGCTGAATCCTATTCCATTGAATGGGCTTTAGCACAAGCACCTGCATTATACAGAAATCACGTAGGATGGGATAAAGAATCCCCTTACCATGTAATTCTAATTAAAAGTGAACCTCAGCCACAAATGCAGTACCCTACAAAATATGAAGCACTAGTGAGAGAAATACTAACGCAACTAGAGTACCAGGGTGTGATTAAACCATGTGCCTCACCAATGAATAATCCATTATTCCCTGTAGCTAAACCAGACCATTCATACAGAATAGTCTTCGACTACAGACATTTAAACAGTCATACATGCACCTATGCTATCCAAAATGCGCATAGCACAGCACTAATGAGCAACTAAGGGCCAGATGTAGCAAAATCAGTTTTTGCCGGTCGCAAAAACAGATGCAGAATGGTGTCTCAGACACCTTCTGCGACTCTCTATAGGGTCGCAAAGACCCACCTCATCAATATTCATGAGGTGGGTCGCATTTCATGAGGTGGGACCCCATAGCGAGTCCCTGCACTCACAGGGATGGTGGCCTGCTGTAGTCAGCAGACCTCCATGTCTGTGACTGCTTTTTAAGTGAAGCAGTTTTTTTTTTCATTTTGCAGCCGGTTTTCCTTAAAGGAAAACGAGTTGCAAAATGAAACAAAATCCGAAACCATTTGGTTTCGTTTTTGTCAGAGTAGGCAGTGGTCCATAGGACCACTGCTTGCTCTGAAAAAATATTTATGTCGACATTCACAAAGGGGAAGGGGTCCCATGGAGACCCCTTCCCTTTTATGAATGTGTTACCACCACTGTGACACTGGTGGTAACTGCGAGTTGGTTTGCGACCGCATTCGCGGTCACAAAGCAACTCTGAATTGCGATGCGAGTCGCAAACAGGAAGGAAACACCCCTTCCTATTTGCGAGTTGCATTCCCAAATTGCTAGTCGGTACCGACTCGCAATTTGGGAATGTGCATCGCGTGAGGCCGTTTGCATGGCGGAAACTGCGTTTTTCGCAGTTTGCGCCATGCAAACGGCTTGCTACATCTGGCCCTAATTTATTTCGAAAGAAAGAAAACAACTTTTTTTAAAGGGGTTGCTAAATATATATCAATGTATGTTATACACGACTGTGGATTCTTTGTTCTATTAATTACACAGGCATCTTAAAGCATTGAAGTAAAATATTAAAACTCAATTATTCCGAAAAAGGGAGAAGTTGCTCCTGGAAATATGAAAGAAAAGAATGGAAGTTTGAAGTGAAATTAAAGTTAGATGAAAATGACGTTTTAAACATAAGGTTTTATACTAAAAACACTGCAATTCACCGGTTATAGTTACTTCAAGTAACTTTGTCTCTGTTCCCTAAAGAAACTATGGGCCAGATGTAGCAAGCCATTTGCATGGCGCAAACTGCGAAAAACGCAGTTTGCGCCATGCAAACGGCCTCACGCGATGCTCATTCACAAATTGCGAGTCGGTACCGACTCGCAATTTGGGAATGCAACTCGCAAATAGGAAGGGGTGTTCCCTTCCTATTTGCGACTCGCATCGCAATTCAGAGTTGCTTTGTGACCGCGAATACAGTCGCAAAGCAACTCGTAGTTACCACCAGTGTCACACTGGTGGTAACTCATTCGCAAAAGGGAAGGGGTCCCTATGGGACCCCTTCCCCTTTGTGAATGTCGAAAAAAATATTTTTTCAGAGCAGGCAGTGGTCCTATGGACCACTGCCTGCTCTGAAAAAAACGAAACCAAATGGTTTCGGATTTTTTTTCATTTTGCAACTCGTTTTCCTTTAAGGAAAACCGGCTGCACAATGAAGAAAAAAAACTGCTTTATTTAAAAAGCAGTCACAGACATGGAGGTCTGCTGACTACAGCAGGCCACCGTCCCTGTGAGTGCAGGGACTCACTATGGGGTCGCAAAATGCGACTCACCTCATGAATATTGAGGAGGTGGGTCTTTGCGACCCCATAGCTGAGACACCATTCTGCATCCAATTTTGCGACTCGCAACTCGCAATTTGCAAGTCGCAAAATCGGATTTTGCTATATCTGGCTCTATAACTCTTGCCATCAATTATATCAGTTCAGTTCTGTTATAATCAGTGATGTTATCAATAGTGTCACAGTACATATCATGAGTGTTGTAATATGTGAGATAGTAAGCAGCAGGGGGTGAGGGCGCAAGTTATAGTTAATTTAAGGCATGAGTGTTCGTAGAGATTACTATCACTGATGAATTTGAGTGTTTTTCTTAATTTAAAACTAAAAGTTTAAACTGTCACTTCCACCTATCACATCACTTTTAAACTTTGTTTTTTCAGTGAATTTCTATGCTTTTTTAACGTAAAGTAACATGTCCATCAAGAATAAATGAATAAATGAAGTATTTTTAGATTGCACTGTTACTCGAGATTGAGCATCCTGGCTCTTCGGTAGGGAGCACCACAAACCTTGACACAGAACCAGTTAGATTGATTAAATAAGGGATCAGCAAAGAGCTTCTGGAGCAAGGAAGAGACAGGTCTTTAATGATTGTTTGAATTTTGAGATAGTTTGGCAGTTGGTTCCCGGCTTTGGCATCTAGCACCTTAAGGGACTTTCCACCTCAGGCTTTTAATCTGAGGGGAGGGGGACCTCAAAAGATTTTCGTTCGAGGAATATCAAT
Source organism: Pleurodeles waltl (assembly GCF_031143425.1). Lineage (NCBI taxonomy): Eukaryota > Metazoa > Chordata > Amphibia > Caudata > Salamandridae > Pleurodeles > Pleurodeles waltl. The sequence goes on along the minus strand of NC_090444.1, from coordinate 269,128,128 downwards.
ATTTTCTGGATCTTATAATGGCAGAATCAGGGCGTGAGGTATTTGGGGGTCAGTGGACTTGAAGTCTCTGAAGACCAACAGCAGGTTCTTGCAGAGGATTCTTTTGTGTACTGGCATTTTTAGGGTGGCCGATGTGGAGCTCCACTTAAGAAGTTATAGCACTACTCTAGCTGCTTTGTGTTGGATCATTTGGAGCCTATGAATTAACTGTTTGGAGCAGCCCGCATATAGACTGTTTCAATAATCAAGTCTTGAAGTGATTAGGGCAAATGCTACAGTTTCCTGGCGGCAAGGGGGAGAAAGTGGAATTTGTTTGGGAGTCATTTAAACAAGTTAAAGCACATCCTTCCCACTGCTGATGCTTGAGGGTGAAAGGACGGGTTGGTGTCAAATTTGACCCCCAGATTCTTGACTACAATTACAGTGGCAGGTGGTGTGGAAGCAGAATTCGGTCACCATTGTGTGGGGGAAACTAGGTCAGATTTTCCAAAGAGTATAATTGATTTTTCCTGAGTTGTATTTAAGATGGTTGTTTCGCATCCACATAATGACAATGGAGAGAAAGTTTGGGAAGTTAAGTTCAGAAACTGATGATTTCTTATCTAAGGAGGGGATCAACTGTGTAGGGATGACCCTGTGTTACTCCCATAGTGATTGATCATTCTGTTGATGAAAATTCTCCTAAAACAACTGTTTGCCTCTTGTTAGAAATGGGTTGCTCCAGGATACAGCTTTATGGGAGATCCCTATGTCCTGGATTCGCCGGAAGAGGATGTCATGTGATATGGTATTGAATGTTGCGGAGAGATCCAGCAGTATCAATACTGTATGATTTCCAGTGTTTAGAGTCATTTTGATGGTTTCTGAAACTTCAAGTAGGGCTGGCTTGGTGGAATATATAGGTTTGAAGCCTGGTTGCCAGGGATCAAGTGAATTGGAGTTCTCAAGAAAGGCAACAAGTTGCTGATTCACAATTTTTACTGTATTTTAGATGTTAGACCTGACAGCCTTAGCGTGGTCACCCCTAACTTTTTGCCTGCCTCCCTCCACTTTTTGGATACTGTTTTTGCTGGTTTTAAGACTCTGCATACTTTACCACTGCTAACCAGTGCTAAAGTGCATATGCTCTCTCCCTTTAACATGATAACATTGGATCATACCCAATTGGATTATTTAATTTACTTGTAAGTCCCTAGTAAAATGCACTATATGTGCCCAGGGCCTGTAGATTAAATGCTACTAGTGGGCCTGCAGCACTGATTGTGCCACCCACTTAAGTAGCTCCTTAACCATGTCTCAGGTCTGCCATTGCAAAGTCTGTGTGTGTCACTGCCAATTCGACTTGGTATTTAAAAGTACTTGCCAAGCCTAAAACTCCCCTTTTTCTACATATAAGTCACCGCTAAGTTACGTCTTAGGTAACCCGTAGGGCAGGGTGCTGTGTAGGCCAAAGGTCAAGACATGTACCTGTGTAGTTTACATGTCCTGGTAGTGTAAAACTCCTAAATACGTTTTTACACTGCTGTGAGGTCTGCTCCCTTCAGAGGCTAACATTGGGGCTGCCCTCATGCCTTGTTTGAGTGGTAGCTGCTGATCTGAAAGGAGTATGGAGGTCATATTTAGAATGGCTAGAATGGTGATACAAAATCCTGCTCACTGGTGAAGCTGGATTTAATATTACTATTGTAGAAATGCCACATTTAAAAAGTGAGCATTTCTCTGCACTAAGGGCCAGATGTAGGAAAATCCAATTTTGCGACTTGCAAATTGCGAGTCTGACCGACTCGCAATTTGCAAGTCCCAAAATCGTATGCAGAATGGTGTCTCAGACACCTTCTGCGACTCGCTATGGGGTCGCAAAGACCCATCTCATCAACATTCATGAGGTGGGTCGCATTTTGCGACCCCATAGCGAGTCCCTGCACTCACAGGGATGGTGGCCTGCTGTAGTCAGCAGACCTCCATGTCTGTGACTGCTTTTTAAATAAAGCAGTTTTTTTATTTAATTTTGCAGCCGGTTTTCCTTAAAGGAAAACGAGTTGCAAAATGAAAAAAAATCCGAAACCATTTGGTTTCGTTTTTTTCAGAGCAGGCAGTGGTCCATAGGACCACTGCCTGCTCTGAAAAAATATTTTTTTCGACATTCACAAAGGGGAAGGGGTCCCATGGGGACCCCTTCCCTTTTGCGAATGAGTTACCACCAGTGTGACACTGGTGGTAACTACGAGTTGCTTTGCGACTGCATTCGCGGTCACAAAGCAACTCTGAATTGCGATGCGAGTCGCATTCCCAAATTGCGAGTCAGTACCGACTCGCAATTTGGGAATGAGCATCGGGTTCGGCCGTTTGCATGCCGCAAACTGCAATTTTTGCAGTTTGCGACATGCAAACGGCTTACTACATGTGGCCCATAGTGCGTAAAAAATACAAAACAACACTAGACATTTCCAACGGGTTTTTCTGTCAGAATATAGCGCCTGAAAGTAGAGACTTAACAAGTTTCAGCGCACTAGGCTCCCAGAAAAATTCTGTTGTTTACCTCAGGGGTATAAGAACAGCCCAGGACTGTTCGCAGCTCGTGTCACTGCTATATTGCACGAGATTGACCCTGAAGCTTTGTCCTATGTGGATGATATATATCTCACGGATGATGAACTACTACAACATTTAAGACAGGTAGCCCGCAATGTTGTAGGGTTCGCCCAATTTGGCTACAAATTTAACTTAAAAATAGCCTTCCTCAGCGCCCTGTGCCTAGGATATGAGCTGTCAAGTGAAGGGAAGAGCCTAGCGCCACAATTCTTAGAGAAGTGCGCACAGTTACAACCACTGAATACGAATAAAAAAACTCCAATCATTATTGGGTTTCCCAAATTTTGGCAGAACTTACATTCCAGATTATGCTACATGCATAAAACCTTTATATGATACACGCATTCTTCGAGAGTTGCAGACAGACATGCGTGCAGCACAACATTTACACACAAGGGACAACAAAACACATTTGGTCATCAGAGTAATAACTGGGGCCATCGGTTTCACCTATGTGACGTTTAATGAAGGTGAGACAGTCCTGATAGCATACAAATCGCATTTGTACTCAGCAGCAGAACAACGCTTTGCTCCCACAGAGAAAATTCTCACTGCTGTACAGATGGCTGTCATTAAAGAAAGACCTCTTGCCCAAGGAAAACGCATTATTGTCGTTTCTCCAATCCCAGCCCTAGAGGCTGTTACAAAAGCTAGCGTTCCAAACGCAAAAGCATTACATCCAAAGTTGGATACAATGGGCTACGTCCCTGACAGCCACTGATGTAGACTACACTTTTTACCCAAAGCTACAAGCTCAAGAATTTCTACAATATGAAATGGAATATCCAGTTCCAGCAAATACTTTGCCTATTGATCAATATCATAGAGTCATGTGTACCAATGGCTCTGCACAACCTGCAATTGGAACTAAACATCAATATTCTGCTGCTTGCGCAGTCGTAAGTGGCTATATGGAGGGCGATACATTTTGTCCTCTACATAGCTAAGCACAACCCTAGGGGATTGTACAGCACAATTGGCTGAGCTAAAATCTCTACTGATGGCACTGGAACACACGGATCCAGCACAGCCTACGCTGATTGTGTGTGTTTCATATTACTGTGTCCAGTCCTTTATTGAATACCTCCATTATTAGCGCCAGAATGGGTTCAGGGATTCCTAAGGCAACACCATTAAACACAGACTTCTGTGGGGGAAAGTAGCTGACCTGAAAGAGACGCTACCGAATGTCCATGTTGTACATACAGTTGGACACCAGCGCGTTGGAATACATGTTGCTGGAAATACATTGGCTGATGAAGCTGCAAAGTCAGCAGTGGCAGTAGCCACTGTAGCTGCAGTGACTCGCTCTAGTTCCAAACCAGACGCAGACATTTGGGCTGCTGTGAAAGCTACAGCTGATGGTACGCCCCATCCTAAAGGATTTCCTAACAAATATCATTATCGTATGGGAAGTATGCTGAAGGCTGAAGTTAAGATACCAGGCGTAGGTGTACGAGACATCCCTAACAAAGACATAAGACCACAATTTATTAAAGCAGCACATGAAGGGGTGGCATCTGTCCATGCTGGTGTGGCAGCTACAATTTCGATCTTGCAGGCCCGTTATTGGTGGCCAGGTCTCTACAAAGAGACCAAGCAGTATGTCCTTTGTTGTGACATCTGTCAACATATCAAAGTTTCCACTGCCAAGCACCCGCCGCAAACACCCCTCTTAATTTCAAACAAACCAGTACAATGTGTGTACTGGGACCACTGTGGTCCCTTAACAACTGATAGTGCATACAAATATATTTTAGTCACTGTTGGTTCATGCTCCAGATTTGTATGGGTGTGGCCACAACGCTTGGCTGATGCTCGGACTGTTATTAAAGATTTGCGAGTCTTTATCCGTACATGTGCAGTTGCGACTTTCCATTCGGACCAGGGCCCTGCTTTCACCTCAAGGGCATTCAGGGACGCCATGGCTTAGTTGTGGGTCCAACTCCAGTAATCGTCTCCATTTCATTCCGGGGGAAATAGTGTCGTGGAGCGATTAAACCGTGATTTAAAGCAATCCTTAACAGCCAGAGTCTTAGGTACGGGTTGTAGTTGGCTTAATCACATGTATGGAGTCCAGAGAGCACTAAATAAACTGCCTAGAAGGTCCCTGGGGGGTCGTTCTTCATATGAGTGCCTGTTCGGAACTCAAATGTATGTTCCAGATCTTGATGTCCTGGCGTGGAGGCAGCAGAAACACCTTTTGACATAAATGAACGTGTCACGGTCTTACAGGAATTGCAACAGTTCCATGATGATAATTCTTTCAAAAGTGCCGCCTCCACAGGAATTAAGGATGTGCCTGTAACATCTACCATCTGGATTCCCAGAGTTGGGAATCTTGTACGTGAAAAAGTCACAGTGAAAAAGGAATTTGGCCCTTCTTATCGAGCACCAGTCCCTGTATTAGGGATACACGGTACCAGAACTGTTATTCTACCACTGGTGACAGGTGCCAAAGAAAATCGTTTTGTCTCTATTGACAATGTCAAACTACACCATGTGGCCGATCCTGCACAGTCGACCAAGAGGAACATCCAGTAGTTCCTGAATCCCTCTCACTATTGGCAAAGAAGTTCCTCTACAAGTTGTTTACACCAACACCGACACCTCTCCGATCATGAGGAGGGTGGAAGATGATCTTGCATTAGTTCCATTAACGTCAACTAATTTAGAAACATTTGACCAAGTCAACTCGTATTCAAGCCGAACGGATGGTGCCGTCTATAGTGTGCCACCGCAGGAAACACCAACTCCACCACTGACAACGGCTCCGCCATTTGCATGAACTGCCTCTGGATATTTTGCAGACATCAACAATGATTTCTCAGACTCATTTGCCTCTTCGACAGCTGATTTGTCAAGTGCACGTAAGCTAACAAACTGGCTTAAAGAAACATATTTTATTTTTCCATGGAATTATCTATGGCTCTCTTTGACTGTCCTTGCCTTTCTACTTTGGATTGGTTTTGTCCTTACCTTTTTCTTGTTAATACATGGTCATTTTTTACCTGAAAGATCGACAGTTGAACTGGTGGAAGAGGTTTTGAAACCACATCTTTCTTCACATAAAGTGCGAGGAGACTTATCCTTTGTGAACATTTCCGCAGTGCCAATTCCTGATGGGATTGTTTGGGACAAAGTAATGTTTAATATATATGGTCCCACGGAAGCTATTCAAATACTGTATGTGTTCAAATTATCAATGAATGATACCAGGCATTGTTTCTTATGACTGGGATGTGAAAACAGTTGATTCTATGATGACTGAATTACAATATTATACTGTCTTTGAAAACGAAGATGTTTACCAATTTAAAGAAAATTATGGTGATATGTTTTGCAATAATTACTATGGGCACCATTTCATACATAGAGCGAGCAGTTCCAAAACTATATTTAATTAGACGCAATGGGAACATTGCCCAACTCCACTGCTGGGGAGTTCCAAAGCATATTATGAAAAGTTTGCATATTTTTCTGGGCACAATCAAAAGAATGCTGAGTCATATTATTTTAAGGTACCACCTACTAAAGATATACACATGTTATTGACTAATACGAAATGTATATATTCAGAATCCTTTGTTTCCCGGTTATCAATAAAAGGCTATGAATATTGGTCCAAATCAATTGATCTGAAAAGTGTCTGGGGAACAAAAAATTGGCAAATTAAGGGAAAGGAAACATTGTTTAGAGCATGCCTCACCCCTGTACAAACTATCTTTTTAAATTAAACAGTGCAACAAACGAGTTGTTTAGGCTTAGCAACAATTAAACACGCCCACTATACCTGTCCCCACAAAATTTTACAAATGGCAAAAATATACGAATGCAACTGAAGATGAGCTTGATGAGTGGGTCCAGAATGGTACGTTTAATGCTTCACTGACACGTCCAGGCGGGTGGTTATTGTAGCCAATAGATACCAATGGGTGTCATCAACGTTTTATTAAATCCTTGGGGGGTTTTAGGACGAGTAGGCCAGACCCTCGCTATATATCACCAGAGCATGCAGAAATAACTACAACATATAGTGTGGGAAAATTATGCCAACAGTGGCTAAAATCATCCACCATGAATGCAGTTAGAAAACACCTCAATCTCCTGTCTAAATCCACTGACTTACACGATTTCTTGTCAGGCCCTAGAACACCATGTAAGAAGCATTTTTATATGCAGTATATAATGAGATTTGGAAACTTTCCCAACAAGATGCTGCAGCCCGGTTAAGGCAAATAGACCAGGACAATTTAAAAAAGGCATTAGCAGTTGTGGATAATGGGATTAACACCTTGTCCGACCGGATATATACCATTAATAGTATTGTCTCTTCTGCTATAGACATTATACAATCCGATATGTCTTCCTTACACCATCGACAGAGTCAGATCAGGTCCAATATGCAGTTGGGTTGGATGTCTCAGACATTGAAGGCGGGTCACGTTCCATGGCAGTACATCAGTGCAAGGGAGATATTTACTTCTTTTAATCTAACGTGACAACAACAACTAATGGCTAAAAAGGAAGCGACTTATGTTATGCTTTACATTGAGAAATTAGAAAAGTTGCCTTTTACTGTGGCCAAAATACCATTGGCTGAGTGGTTAATACATGGGATTATTAATCTGCCTATTTTCACACTACAATTCACCTCCTGTTTAAAACATATTCCGGTAGGCAGATATCTAAAGCTGGGAGATAGTTACATCCATGAGGTGTGGGAGCTTCCTTTCTCGTACAAACGCTTCAATGGCATGAAAGAGGTCTTTCTTAGCGGAAGTGAAAGCAAGACTTCAGTCAGCCATTCAATGATTTGTAAACAGCTGTCCTTGCAAGGAGCGTATAACGCCTCGGCTGCAAACTTGGCTTGTTATCTTAAGGGATTCCCAGTCCCTTTGATTAGACCCACGTTCCAGGTGCTTTCAAACGGAAGCTATGTCCTTCTCAATAGTGAAGGCTGTTGTGGAATGTGGGCCGGAATAGTTTATGATGTTTCGGTCTCTAATGTCGTTACATGCTGCGGGAACGTACTGTTTCCCCCCCACTAGATTTAAGGAGGTAGCTGATATTTGGCCTTACATTGTTACTTCAATCATGAATTTTGACAAGTTGAGTAGACTCAAGGCTTCACTGTTTCAAAAGCATGTGGCCCTTACATCTGCGCGCGAGACCTACGCACTTCAAGTGGCAAGGTCATCAGCAGAAATACAGTCCCTGTTAAATACGAACTTTCAGAGACACCTTGGTGAACTCGTTGGACGAATATTTAATGCGTCCAGCTTGACTGGAATCGCACATTTTTTCAAAGCTGTTGGTTCTGGTTTCATTCACACCTTCTCCTCCATATTCGGTTTGATACCTTCAGCTATCCACTCAATTTTCGGTAGTATTTTTGAGGGATTTCCGATAACTTTGGCTTTATTAGCTGGCATCCTGCTGTTGCTGTTGTTTATATGCAATGGCTGTCCTGCCGCAACGAAGAGAAATGACGGCGCTCCCATCAGCGCAGCTGTGTCGTAAGCGTATGATGCAGCATTTTGGAGCAACACTCCTGGAGCAATTGGAGTGTGACTGGTCTTTGTCATTTAGACCGGTTCTGTATTGTGTGCAGCCCGTGTTTCGGTGCCTCTGGTGCTCTTTTGAACATGCACTGGAAGTTTCTCTTTCACAGCAGCGCCCCCCAGCAATAGATGCTGATCTTTTAATGTTCTCGCTGAGGGTTCATTACCAGACATGCGCACTGCGGTTGCGTTTGCTACATGAAGCTAATTATGAGTTACCCTTCCTGGAGGAAGTTGCTGACAACCCATCAATGGACACTCCACGGGATGCTGCCTTGGTTAACACTGGAGCTATGGAACACACTTACTCCTTGATCATTTTTGGCGTGGACTTTCCGGTTCTGACACCTGCCGAAGTGGAAGATCGCCTGTTCTCCATGGCTCATACTTAGTTTGGAACTTTTCTAAATTGACATGTCACATGCTCATGTTTTAAATTGCCACGTAGTGTGCTTGTGCGTCCTTTTAACTTGTCAAAATTGACCTGGTTTTTATATTTATCTCAGGTTGATCTTTTTAGTAATGACATTTTAGTTTTGGCTTTGAACCACTTTCAACCGACAAGGGGAGGGTGTTGTGTAGCCATTTTAGTTATACCTCCATGCACGTTAGTTTAACACACTAGGCCGCTGTGCACTTTGACCTAGATATCTTTTATTCGGCTTCGCATTGTTATTTTTACCATAACCAGTTTTACGGTCTTGTTTTATTTTCATCTATCTAACTGCTTTTGCTTAGCCCAGCACTGTGTTCTCAAACAAGACATTCTTGATCACTTTGTGCTTCTGTCAAGGCTACAGTTTGGTACATTGCCGGTGAACATGGTAGAAGTTTAGTCTCCAACATTCGTAGAAAATACACATCCTTACATAGGGACACTTTCTTAGAACATCAGCTGTGTTATTATAAGAACACTTCCTAGTCCCATTACACGTTAAGAGGGAGATTCCAGCCAGGTAACCACGACTGTATGCTGATTGCTGAATGCTTCGCTGCAGATGCTAACACAGACTACAGGCCTTTGCTCAGGTATGAGGGTCGATGTCCTCCCAAGGGAAACTGAAAGTCAGGATTAGAGCTTAACATGCTGTGCTCAGATTACGACTTGGATAGCAAATAGCCAATAAAATTCTAGTGACAATATGATAGCGTTATTCTTGTGCTTCACTCTCCTAGTCACCATTTTAATATTGTCATGTTGTGTCGTCCTGGTTATTGCAGCTCACCCTTTGTTATCTAAGATGCAGTCATTTTATTAAACAAATTATTAGAACATATACTGCTTCCGCTTCTCATTTATGTATGAGACAGAATTGTGATTGAGAGAACCGGACGCGACCTGAGTGACCACGACTTCCCTGAGAAGCCTAATATGTCATGCGCTTGGCTGCCCAATCATCCCTATCTTTTGGTAGAGATGAGGCACTGCTAGTTAACCAGAGCAAAACCTGGATTTAGAGCGACGGGTGTCACCCACAGTGGGTTAGACTCAGTCTCCCACACCGTGGATGATCTTGCTGCTCAAAATCCAGTAGTCTCATTAGAATAATGAGAGCCTACGCAACATATGCACATATGGGTATTTATATAGAGAGGCTTTCTCCAGCTAATACAACCTACCAAGTGGGGTGTGCACATGTGTATGTATAAGATAATTTCAGTTGTTTGCTATAAAAATACTTCTTTCAACCTTTGTCCCATCCCTCCTCTCTGTTTTATCACAAACCTTTGTGACTAGTATGAACCCCCAAACTTCCTTCTCAAACTTTTCCCTATTTTTTAGTCATGTCACCCAACTAACATGCATGCATAACCACTATTTTAAAAAACAACTTACTACTTCCCCATTCAAATCCATTAATGTCTTCCTATCTGCACTCTAAACTCTACTAAAGACACAGGAAATCAAGAGCACAAATCTAACATAACTAATGCAAAAAAGAGGAAAAGTATCACTAATCTACAAACTATTAAATTATAATCTTGGTTTCTGGAGTAGCGTGCTTCTCGCCACTAAGCATTTCAACACCTTGTCAGGCTTAGTAAGTGCTACGTAAATACCATTTACAATTACTATTACAACTATCAGCGACTGAGAAAAAAGTAATCAACAAATCCTTAGGTTTTGTACCAATTCCAAAAGAAGAACCTTCCCTGTTGCAATGCAAGCTCTTGAATATCTGCAGAAAGAACCAACTACAGGCGTTTTTCAAGGTCAAAATGGGGGACAGGGAGGATCTGAAAATACAGCTAAGGAACCCTTCAACATTCACGTCACTTTTGAACAACCCAAATTCAAAGATGTGAGGGAGCTTTGAGCCAACAAGAGTTACCAGAACTTTAAGAGAAGACAGGAAAGCATTGAGAGCGCTTTCAGAAGACAAAACAATGACGATCAAACCCGTTGATAAGGGCGGAGTCATGTTCATTATGTCCATGAAGGATTATAGATGGAATGCCTTTGCCTTGAGGACATCAATACCTATAGAATAATCTCCAAAGATTCTTCAAAAGATCTAAGCCAAATGACCTAAGTAATGGTCAATGAAGCAGAACTATTGGGCTGGATTTTTAATAAAGAAGCAGAATTCCTGATTAAATCACATCCAAAGAACCCATACTTTTCCTTCTCAAAGATCCACAAGTGAAGGATCCCACCCCCAGCCATTCTTTTACATCCGGGACAGACTCTATCCTGAAATCACTGTGATAATTTTGTGATCACTTTTTGAGACCTATGGTGGAAGACACACCTACATTTTTATGAGACACAAAGGATGTTTGGAATGTGATAACTACCATAACCAGGAAGGATCCATTAACCTCCTGATCACATTAGGCTTCAAAGCCCTGTATACAAGCATTCCCCAAAATTCAACTCTCTCCATGTTCAAGCACCTGATGATTGAATCCAAATGTAAATCTATAACCTCAATCCACTCACTTCATCATGGAAGGTGCCACCATTGCTCTGAAAAAGAGCAAATTGATGGTGAGCATGTTTTTCCCCAATTTGGCATGTTTATACATGCAAGATTTGGAAACAAATGAGCATCAGTATAGACAATTACCCTGTTAAAACTAAGATCAGGCTCTGGAGTTGATATATCAAGGACATTCTGATTGACTGGAAAGGAGAAAAACAGCACAGAAGTTTCTTCAGTTGGTTCAGCAGCCGTATTCCATATATATTTTTATCATCTTTCTTTGTAATGATTGAATCCAACATGACAGTCACAAAATACTATAACAAACCAACTGGCACATGAACCCAGGTAATGCACCCCACAGCGATATATAGTAGTATACAACATGCTTGCATTGATCTGGAACCCTCCCCCACTCCAAGCTCTCGCCCAGCTGTGACAGCACCTACATAGCTAAATTTCACAGGGTAACTCACAATTGCAATTCTGTACAACAGAGTACTTTCCTTGCATTCATCCAGAGTATGTCAAGCATTATGCGACATAGGATTGTCCACCATATGACTCATCACATCTGCCCAATTCCTTAGCTCCTCCTCCGCCCAGTCAAGTGTTCTAACACTGTTCAGTCACACTTAATCTGCCAGAGTCCATTCCAAAACATCTGCAGTTCATTTTTTAATGTGGGCCCCCCTGCCGGGCAACCAGTGTATTGCTGTGCAGTGTTTTGCAAGGAGTAGGCCCAGCTTTGCAAATTGGTTATGTTTTGTTGGAAATGGTCCTTTTTGCCGGGTTATCCTCAAACTTTCTGCCTTCTTCCTCCTATTTTTCCAAGTCTGTTTTTGCTGGTTTATTGTTTCTGCGCACTTTACCACTGCTAATCAGTGCTAAAGTGAAAGTGCTCCCTATAGAAATTGTACTGTTGATTGATTTATCCATGATTGGCATATTTGATTTACTGTTAAATCCCTAGTAAAGTGCACTAGAGGTGTCCAAGACCTGTAAATCAAAGGCTACTAGTGGGCCTGCACCACTGGTTGTGCCACCCACGTTAGTAGCCCTGTAACCATGGCTCAGACCTGCCACTGCAGTGTCTGTGTGTGCAGTTTTAAACTGCCACTTCCACTTGGCAAGTGTACCTACTTGCCAGGCCTAAACCTTCCCTTTTACTACATGTCAGGCACCCCTAAGGTAGGCCCTAGGTAGCCCCATGGGCAGGGTGCAGTGTATGTTTAAGGTAGGACATATACTAGTGTGTTTATATGTCCTAACAGTGAAATACTGCCAAATTCAGTTAGAACTGTGCAAGGCCTATCTCTCTCATAGGTTTACATGGGGGCTGTCAAAAAATATCCTTAAAGCGCAAATTCTCCTTGAGACCAGATAAAAATGTGGAGTTTAGGGTCTCTGAACTTACAATTTAAAAATACATATTTTATTGAAGTTGTTTTTTAAATTGTCTGTTTGAAAATGCAACTCTAAGAAAGTAGGCATTTTCTTGCTTAAACCATTCTGTGACTCTGCCTGTTTGTGGATTGCCTGTCTGGGTCAGTTTGACAGTTGGGCTGTTCACACCTCTTCTCTAGACAGTGACACAAAAGGGGGCGGGTGTAGCCTGCATATCCTGATGAGCCATCTGAGCTAGAGGGGAGGGAGGAGTGGTTGTTTACACCTGAAAGGACTGTGCCTGTCCTCACACAATGCAGTCTCTGACCCCCTGTATGTCTGGGGCCTTGGCTGGACAAGGAAGGATCTTGTAAACACATGAGACTTTGCTTTGAAGTTTGCCAACTTCAAAGGCAGAACAGGGTATAAGAAGGAGACCCAAAACCCCACACTTTTAGAATCTTTCTGGAATCAAGAGGAACCTCTGCCCAGGAGAAGCTGAAGAGCTGGAGGAGGAGTACTGTCCCTTTGCTGTGTTGCTTTGCTGGACTGGCCGACAGTTGCTGCTTCTGCCTGAAAGGAGTGCAAAGGGCGAGCTTTGTTGTGTATCCAGGTTGAGAGAGATCTCCAAGGGCTTGGAAAAGTGCTTACCTCCTGTTGGAAGTCTCAGGTACACCAAAGACTTCAGTTTCCTCGGCCTGCAGCACTGGGAACTGTGTTTGTTGTGCTTCTCAAGATGAAAAACCACTGCGACGCCGCCAATGACGCTGTTGGCCTGCACCGTGACCTGCCGATGCCACACAGAGTCGCATTGCCCTGCTTCGCTCCGGGACCATGGTCTCACTGACGCCGTCATCACACGACTTCACCAAGCCGCTGCTTGCACCGTGACCTGTGGGCCCCAAACTCCGGTATCGTCTGCTCACACCGCAGCCTGGGCCTCCGCGATGATGCCGCTCCTGCTGACACCGGTGCCGCAGCCTGTATCGTGGTCTGTGGACACCGCTTGTGAGGAGCACGAAGCACCGCCCCATCCCGCACCATAGCCCAGGTCCTCCGACTCCAGCACCATCGACTCCAGTGTCGTCACCAGGCATCCCTGCCTGCACTGTGGCCTGTGGACACTGCTTGTGAGGGTCACGAAGCACCGTCCCGTCCTGAACCGCTGGCTTGGGCCTGCCGACGACAGCACTTCCGCAACGACAATGACGCTGCCTGCACCGTGACCAGTGGACACCGCATGTTGCACTGCCCTGCTTCACACTGCAGCCCTGGTTTCACCAACGCCGCTGGAAGCCATCACCGAGCTGCTGCCTGCACCATGACCTGTGGGCACTGCACGTCACATCATCCCGCTTCGCACCGCTGCCCCAACACCATCCACGCCAGTGCTCCTGACTTCATCAGCCCGGAGTTCGATCTGTAATGCGTGTGACTTCAAGGGTCCGACGACTCCTGCACTGACTCTGGAACGGACACTGCAACATCAGTGACACCGCTCTCCGGAGCTAACCGCGAGGATCATGACGCCCTACAAATCCAAGGTACTGTTTTCAGGTCTTCCCGACACCGTAGCTGGCCCGTGACATAGTGGCTGGCCTGAACTTTTTGTTGTTCATGATGCCGTGATAGCCCCATGTGAAACTATTGACTTCAAGGAACTGTATTTTTTAGCAATCTTGCAGAATTCCTATTTTTATTACTGTATGTTGGATTTTTATCGTATTTGGTCTTATTTTAAATAGATAAAAATTGGCTATTTTTCTAAAACTGGTGTGGTGTCCTTTTGTAGTGTTTTCACTTATTACTGTGTGCTATGTGCAAATGCTTTACACATTGCTTTCGAGATAAGCCTGACTGCTCGTGCCAAGCTACCAAGGAGGTGAGCAAGGGGTTATCTGAGCAGGTATCTCCCTTATCCTGACTAGAGTGAGGGTCCCTACTTGGACGGGGTGCAAACTGACTGCCAGCTAGAGGCCCCATTTCTAACATGTATCATCCCCCATTTGGGTTTAGGTAATGTTCCCAATAATCAGTGATGCATTTTGATTTGGAGACACAATAGGTCACCCTTTTGAACTCTGTCACCACATCCTCCCAGTACCCCATTAGTGTTCTGCATTTCCAGGTCATATGGAGGAATGTGGCATCCAGCTCCATACATTTTGGACATGTTGAGGGTGTATTGGGGTAAGTTCCATGCACTCTAGCAAGTGTCACATATGTCTGATGAAGAAAATTAGACTGTGTAACTTTAAATCTGGCATTACTAGCCACTTATTGTATCTGAGCTTGGACGAATTCAGTGTCTAAGGGAATTTGCAAGTCCCTATTACACTCTTGTCAAACCTTAAATATCATGAGTAGCTTGTAATCCTTCAGTGCTTTAAATATGCAGGACACTAGGCCTCTTCCCTTCCCACTCTATGAGAGCAGTTCCAATGTCAATGACGCTTGCAATATACTAGGGAGCCAGTCCAGATCTCCCTAGCTGTGCGTGTCAGCATATCAGATAGTAAGAATTGCCCTGCAGCGACCCCGAAATTCTCGCTAGTTTCCTCAAATATCAGAAATTCCTTACCAGGATAGAGGTCACTCATCATGAAGCAGCCGCCCTCCCTCAAGGTCCCCAATGGTATTACCTTCTGTATTTGGCAGAAAGGTTGCAGCCAAACAATCAGCAGAGACATGTTAAAGGGTGCACATCACAGTACTCGCCTGACTGCCCTCTGCTGATGAAAAGCTACGCCAGCTGAGGCCTTCCCCAGTCACAGGACATTACCGCTCTGGGCATTGTAATATCTGCCATCTCACCACAAAAACCCAAGGTCGTTGATATAGGCAGTTCTCAGAAATGGCACATTATGGGTCACACCAACTGCAACCAAAATAATTGTGTATACCTCATCACATGATCGTGCTAACCCCAATACAAAGGAATGACCACCAGGCTTGTGCAGATCAGGATTTACGAACATGGAAGCAGTATTAGATGCAAATGGGTGTCTAGAAGAATGATGGAAAATTTTCTTAAACAGAATCACACACCTGACATGACCTGAGTAGATCTAAAAAAGAACACATGAAGATTTAACCACTGAAGAACATCTGTTTAACAAAGAACAGAGATGGATCTTAAAATTAAGAACACAGGGGAATGGTTTCAATGATGACATCCCATGGTCCCAACTATCAAAATGTTGATATTCAATTCAATTCAATTCAAAGAAGCTTTATTGCGGCTACAAGAGCCAAAAAAGCGCGAGCAGTAATAAATACAAATAAATGCACATGATAAAATAAAATTGCAGGTAAATATGGTGATAAAAGGGAATAAAATATAAATAAAAATTAAAATGGAATAAAAATGAGATAGAATAAAATGGAATGAAATTAGATAAAATGAAATGAAGTGAAATGCACTCTGCAGGATGTTGGGACAGTCTTATTTGGAGTCTTTGTCCAGGAGAGTTTTCCCTCTAATAAGCCAACTAGCTCCGAGGAATTTGGCGATAGCGATCACTAGCGTTGGCCTGGTGTCTGGTCTAAGGATTCGCAGAGCTAGCGCAGAGCAGCGTGCTCCCAGTAGTCTGCATGCCGGGGCCAGCCATTTCCTACGGGGGGCAGTATACGCGGGGCATGCAAAAAGGAGGTGAGGGAGATTCTCCACGGGGGCTTTGCAAGCAGGGCATGCGGTGGATTCGTTGTGTGACCAGCTGCTGGTGAAAAGTCTTAATGGAAGTGTTCCAATGCGGAGCTGGAAGTACAGTTTCCTTTCCCTTGGGGCCGTG
Source organism: Pleurodeles waltl (assembly GCF_031143425.1). Classification (NCBI taxonomy): domain Eukaryota; kingdom Metazoa; phylum Chordata; class Amphibia; order Caudata; family Salamandridae; genus Pleurodeles; species Pleurodeles waltl. Next base: position 269,111,868 of record NC_090444.1, on the reverse strand, counting down.
ATTAGGTCCCAAAAAGTTTCGTACTTGCATGACTCTTTTAGGTTGGCAAAGTCACAAGATAATGTAGTGTGGAGTGCAGCCCGAGTGTCTTCGTTGTTGGCCCTTTGCCAGTAAAGTTTCTTTAGTTCGCTTTTCGAGGGAAAGACTGACGTGGCTGGTGAGTTCCAGAGATCATCGAGCCCGATAGAGTGGAGTAAATCCTTGATGGATCGTAGCCAGGGGATTCTGTGCAGGTGGTCGGCTTTTAGGATGACCTGTAGAGCTTCGGTGAAGATGACAAGTTCCGGAGTGGTCCAGAGATGCCGCCAGTACAGCAGAGGTCGCAGGCGGGCTTTGTGACCAATGCGTTTGATGCCGAGGTCCTTGAAAAGAGGGAACAGTGGGGTGCTTAGCGGAAGGGACACAAGGTTTCTTAAGAAGTTGTTTTCAGCGGTGGTTAGGTCTTGGGTTTTGGTATAACCCCAAAGTTCAGCCCCGTAGAGCGCTGAGGAAACTGCCTGGGCTTCGTATAATTGTAATGCTGGGCGAATTGGTTTTGTGTGTGAGAGGTGGAAGTTTTTTAGTAGAGCCCCAGTTGTTTGTCTTAATTTAAGGGCTTGTTTTCCTATGTGTGGCTTCCAGGACATGTTGTCAGTGAGTGTTATGCCCAGGTAGCTGAAAATGCCCACCTTCTCGAGTGAGGAGCCCTCTACAGTAAATTTCCCTTTGAAAGATCTGTGGGGATTAAGGGTCATTAGTTTGGTTTTCGTTGCGTTGATTTCGAGTCCCTGGGATGAACAGAAATGCTCGAAGCACGCAAGGAGTTTCCTTAGACCACTAGGGGTCTTAGATATCAAAAGAGTGTCATCGGCAAAGAGTAAGACTGGGATTTTTTGTGTGCCAAGTGAAGGTGCGTCAGCCTGCAGTCTGAGGAGGGAGGGGACAATTTCGTTGATGTACAGGGAAAAGAGGGTCGGGGCAAGTACGCAACCTTGCCGCACACCCCTAGAGACGTGGATTCTATCGGTAAGTTGGCCCTTGTTGCCCCACCTGACTTGTGCGTAGTTGTCCTCGTGGAGTCGTATCAAAAAATGTTGATAGAATGAGACAACCATCTCCCTCACATACTATCCGGAAAATCACTGTTTGGGGGTATGTGCTCTTGTGCAGCCATACTTCACAATTTGCATTAATTGTTATAGATAACCCCAGACAAGGCTTGAGTTTCCCCTAATTGTTTTTTTAAAGCCTTATCCTCACGATTGTCTGACTGTAATGATCATTACTAATTTATCGGTTGAAGGACGATCAATGCTGCTTCCATTTTTTAGCTAATTGCTATTTTGGCTTTCTAAATAATGGACATTTCTCTATTTTTTGTCCTTGTCCACATCCTAAAATGACTCAAGAATATGTGACCTCAATTGAGGTGTACTTATTATATATAGTTTTGCAGCATAACGCTGTATTTTTTTTTTTTTAAATAACAACTAGTTCTCTCTTTTTAATTTTCCCCAGCTGATACAAACAACATGACCTTAATATGGATCCATGTTGATTACTAACTCCTGTTGTATGGTTATTAAAAAAAGGAAGAAAGGATGCAGACTGACAGCACCCAAAAATTACACCTAGCACGGTGCGTGCTGTGTTGCACTCTAGTCGCAAGTAAACACTCCATTTAATAGAGGGAAATAGAGGGATGCCATCCTCCGGATTCACATCTAGAATCATTGGAGAAGGGTTGGCTGCTTGATGAGACTTTCCACTTGGCTAGTAAGGATGCAGGACTGAGGCCATGCATGTAGACCACCTCTTTTTTGGCAATATGCCCTGGGCTTTATCTTAAATTCTTAGATGTCATGTTGGACTGAGCCCTTTCTGCAGAGTCACCTCCAAATGTTTTGCGTTCACTCTTCCATTTTTTGTTGAACTTGTGTGTGTTGGCTGAAGGACTCTGTGCATTTTAGCACTGTTACCCAGTGCTAACATGCTTGTGGTTTCTAGTTAAAACACGGAAGAACTGACTTATACCCAATTGGAATATTTTATTTACAGATAAGTCCCTAGTAAAGCGGTACGATATGTACCCAGGGCCTGTAGATTAAATGCTACCAGTGAGCCTGCTGCACTGGTTGTGCCACCAACTTAAGTAGCCCTTTAAATATGTCTCAGACCTGTCATTGCAAAGCCTGTGTGTGCAGTTTAAATTGCCGTTTCGACCTGGCTAATAAATCTTTTGCCAGGCCCAAATCTTGCTTAGATTACACATAAGCCACCCCTAGAACAGGCCCTGTACAGCCCAAGGGGCCGGGTGCAATGTATTTAAAACATAGGAAATGCCGTTTTAGTTTTATATGTCCTCTGAAAAGCTCAAATTCATTTTCAGTTCTGCAAGGCCTATCTCTCCCATAAGATAACACTGGAGTTGCCTTATTACGTTTTATAAATGTAATTTCCAAATGGGAAGAGATAACTGGTTCATGTTTGGTGTCTCTAGAATCACAATTTAAAATCCTAACTTATGGCAAAGCCAAAATTTAAATTGCAATTCTGAAAATACCACTTTTAAAAAGTCGGCATTGTCTTGCCTTTGCTATTTGGAACCTGCAGCATGTCTTTGGGACACATGAGTGGGTGTAGTTGGCAGCTGGGCTTTGTGCATTCCTTCTGGACAGGCCCACACATTGAGAGCTTAGATGTGACTGAATGGGTCATCATTGTCAGGATGGAAAGGACGAGGTGGACACAGCCCTACTTACACTTGAATAGGCTGTGCCCTGTCTCCACACAAAGAGTTGCATACCCCCTGTAGTTAGTCTGGAGCCAGGGAAGGCAGGGCATCTGTGAACTTCATAGGCATGCCTCTAGAAGCTTCTCCCCACTTCAAAGGGACAACTGTGTTTAAAAGAAGAACCTACAACTATGTTTAAAAGAAGGACCTCAGACGTCAACTCTTCAGTACACTTTTGGTGCTGTAGATACTCTGCCTGGAAGAAGGACTGCTGTGCTGCTACAATGACTACTACTCTGCTGGGCTACTGCTCTGCTTACCTGCTGCCTGCTTCCCTCTTGCTTGGGGAAAAGAACTGGACCTTCAACTTCATCTTGACACCAGGACCACAGAGTGACTTTAAGAGCTAGTCTGCTGGCCTCCAGATCTGAGCCTCAGGGATAGAAAGGGCAACCCAACAAGCTCCTGGACCCAGCTATAGTGAGTTCCTGACCCCCAAGTGGTGCTTCTCAGGTCTTGGACCCTTGATGTTGCTCACAAGCTCTTGAAATCAAGCTTCGGAGATCGTTCCCGACCGCAAACGGGCCCTTTTGTACCAGAACAGCACTGCTCCCACAGAAATCCAGTGCGAGCCATCACCAGCCCATCTCTTTGCACAGCAGTAACAGCATCCCAAAGAGAACCCCCAACCTGTCTACGATGCCAAGCCTGCTGTTCGACACGACATTGACTGCCGTTCACGCTCTCTTTGCTCCTCGTGGCCCTGTCCAATGCAAACAGGACTCTTGCCACAAAACTTCAGAAGGTAAACCTTCAGTGGGACTAATCTGGCATTGTATCCAGCCCGCACTCCATCGTGTTCAGCCTGACCTTTTGACTTTGACTCGATCCAGCATAACCAGATAGCTGCAGTTGCCACTTTCTGCTTTTTTGTGCTATTTTACAGTTTATTCTTTAAAAATGCATAACTCCGGTTCTACTGATTGGACTTCTGTCATTCTGGTCTTGTTTTATTTATTAAGTTAAGCTCTATTGTTCTAACATGATCTAGGTGTTTTTTGTGTGGTGCTTTCACTGCTTTACTGTTGACGTGTTGCACAAATACTTGACACATTGCCTCTAAATTAAGCTTGATTGTGCTTTGCTAAGCTACCAGGTTACTGAGTACAGGTTAATTTGGGGTTTGCTTGTGCTTTACCCTGACTAGGATATCGGTTGCTGCTTGACCAGGTCTCACAACTCAGTCAACCAGTAACTCAGTTTCTAACATCTCATCAGAAAGTTTTCTCCCCAAAGATTTCCTAAAGGGTCTGAATTGCTGAGGTTCCACATGAGTTTGGACCAGATCTCTGAAAACAACTTCATTATTTTTCACTGTGTGTTTATTGAACTGCAGTGTTTTTATCCACAAGGAAGTTACATGCATGGTATTGGGTGTTCTTTGATGACATTGCTGTAGCAAGAAATTGTTGCCACACTGATTGTTGTTTTATGTTGCTGTTGTTTGTTTCAGGTCACAGTTTTCCATAGGAAGCTACCTTCAAAACAAGAAAGTAAATTAGGTAGCACAATTCAGTAATCTTATTCAAGTCACCGTTGGTGGGCACCAATCACACAGCCCTGGGGTGCCCACTTCAGTAGATCAGGCACCAATGATTCCAGTCTTGAAGAACTGCCAGATACCCATTCCTTGGGCACAATAGGCAAGAAACATGTTGACCATATGAAAAACTCTCTTACAACCTTCGAGGCCGCAGCCCTAAAAACTCTGGGATCATCATAATCCCATGAGTTTCTCCTTCTTTTACCTTAACAGTGGCAGAGTTAGTTAATTTGAATTGAAGCTGTTGTGTGTGCCCCTAGTTAGTTTGTAATCACCTTCCTTGTCCAATCTTTCACCTCCAAAAGGCCTGCATACTACGACAAGGAGTTTTCCTTCTTGTGGGATAATCTTCTTACCATAAGGCAAAGAAAACATCTCCGGCAAAGTGTCTCTAAATGGGACCTGTAGGGCATTGTAGCACTCACCCAAAGAAAAGTACAATCCTGATGATGAAGCATGCTACCCTGGTGGATGAGGGTTTGTTTTTCCTCTGAATCCCCTCCTTTGTCTTTTTCATCCATTTTAAAACCACATCCTTTTGCAACAGAGTAGTATCCACTGGGTGCAATTACCTCCTCCTCTCTGCCTGAGTGTGTTTGTGCCCATCAGTGAAGATGTCAATATATGGGATCTATTTCCATTATATGCATAGGATATTTATCGATTCCTGGTATATAGCTACAGATAACTAGAGAGATATACATATGGGTATTCTCAAATGTACATTGGGAAGTCACAGGAGAACTATGTTATTCTGTAGACACCCTAATTAAAGAAAATAAAACCTGACAAAAACAGGATGAAAGGTCCACTTTAAAAAATGTGTAGTTGAAGAAGCTGTTTTCACCAATTGGACTTAAAAAAGTTATACTGTTCGAATCCTACATGGAGGAAATGTTCTAAAACATTGTCATGCTCGTAGTTGATGAAAGAGACGTACAGCAGGCACGAACAGCAACACCAATAAGTCTGGTGTTGGCTGCCAGACTTTTGGCTTTGTCAATGCTTGTTTTGTTACTGTTTTTGCTGAGCCCCCATCTATGTAAAAAACATTGGCTACAAATAAACTCTCTAACTACTTTATGAGCGGATTTGATTCTTGTGAAATGAAAGAATGCCATGGCTCACAGTGATGTGAGCCAATTACTGAAGTGGACTGCCCCAGGCTATGTACTGTAATGGGTGGAAGAAAGATGTGAAAGACACACTCCCAAACCAATGCACAAAGAGGACTGGCTATGAGTCCTTATAAGTATACATCATAATATATATGATTTTAGTGTAAAACTAAATGTTTTGGCTAATGCCAGACCTATATAGCCAATTTCATGCATTTTGAATGTGAATGTACTATTTTTGTGTTTCTATTGTGTTCTTGTTTAGCATCTCGCATTGCCACTACAAGCGAAAAACCACCCCTAGATATGTGTGTGATAGCATACTCACACGCATCGCAAATATTAAGCGGCGGTTGGGGGCTGTGTTCAAAGCATTAGCCTGCTCCCTGTATTAGACTACTGATATGCTTTGTGAATGACATACAACCGCTCTGTCAGAATCAATAAGTGCCTGAGGGGGTAGGAGGAGAGGGAGAGGTCCTTGAAAAGAGGGAACAGTGGGGTGCTTAGCGGAAGGGACACAAGGTTTCTTAAGAAGTTGTTTTCAGCGGTGGTTAGGTCTTGGGTTTTGGTATAACCCCAAAGTTCAGCCCCGTAGAGCGCTGAGGAAACTGCCTGGGCTTCGTATAATTGTAATGCTGGGCGAATTGGTTTTGTGTGTGAGAGGTGGAAGTTTTTTAGTAGAGCCCCAGTTGTTTGTCTTAATTTAAGGGCTTGTTTTCCTATGTGTGGCTTCCAGGACATGTTGTCAGTGAGTGTTATGCCCAGGTAGCTGAAAATGCCCACCTTCTCGAGTGAGGAGCCCTCTAGAGTAAATTTCCCTTTGAAAGATCTGTGGGGATTAAGGGTCATTAGTTTGGTTTTCGTTGCGTTGATTTCGAGTCCCTGGGATGAACAGAAATGCTCGAAGCACGCAAGGAGTTTCCTTAGACCACTAGGGGTCTTAGATATCAAAAGAGTGTCATCGGCAAAGAGTAAGACTGGGATTTTTTGTGTGCCAAGTGAAGGTGCGTCAGCCTGCAGTCTGAGGAGGGAGGGGACAATTTTGTTGATGTACAGGGAAAAGAGGGTCGGGGCAAGTACGCAACCTTGCCGCACACCCCTAGAGACGTGGATTCTATCGGTAAGTTGGCCCTTGTTGCCCCACCTGACTTGTGCGTAGTTGTCCTCGTGGAGTCGTATCAAAAAATGTTGATAGAATGAGACAACCATCTCCCTCACATACTATCCGGAAAATCACTGTTTGGGGGTATGTGCTCTTGTGCAGCCATACTTCACAATTTGCATTAATTGTTATAGATAACCCCAGACAAGGCTTGAGTTTCCCCTAATTGTTTTTTTAAAGCCTTATCCTCACGATTGTCTGACTGTAATGATCATTACTAATTTATCGGTTGAAGGACGATCAATGCTGCTTCCATTTTTTAGCTAATTGCTATTTTGGCTTTCTAAATAATGGACATTTCTCTATTTTTTGTCCTTGTCCACATCCTAAAATGACTCAAGAATATGTGACCTCAATTGAGGTGTACTTATTATATATAGTTTTGCAGCATAACGCTGTATTTTTTTTTTTTTAAATAACAACTAGTTCTCTCTTTTTAATTTTCCCCAGCTGATACAAACAACATGACCTTAATATGGATCCATGTTGATTACTAACTCCTGTTGTATGGTTATTAAAAAAAGGAAGAAAGGATGCAGACTGACAGCACCCAAAAATTACACCTAGCACGGTGCGTGCTGTGTTGCACTCTAGTCGCAAGTAAACACTCCATTTAATAGAGGGAAATAGAGGGATGCCATCCTCCGGATTCACATCTAGAATCATTGGAGAAGGGTTGGCTGCTTGATGAGACTTTCCACTTGGCTAGTAAGGATGCAGGACTGAGGCCATGCATGTAGACCACCTCTTTTTTGGCAATATGCCCTGGGCTTTATCTTAAATTCTTAGATGTCATGTTGGACTGAGCCCTTTCTGCAGAGTCACCTCCAAATGTTTTGCGTTCACTCTTCCATTTTTTGTTGAACTTGTGTGTGTTGGCTGAAGGACTCTGTGCATTTTAGCACTGTTACCCAGTGCTAACATGCTTGTGGTTTCTAGTTAAAACACGGAAGAACTGACTTATACCCAATTGGAATATTTTATTTACAGATAAGTCCCTAGTAAAGCGGTACGATATGTACCCAGGGCCTGTAGATTAAATGCTACCAGTGAGCCTGCTGCACTGGTTGTGCCACCAACTTAAGTAGCCCTTTAAATATGTCTCAGACCTGTCATTGCAAAGCCTGTGTGTGCAGTTTAAATTGCCGTTTCGACCTGGCTAATAAATCTTTTGCCAGGCCCAAATCTTGCTTAGATTACACATAAGCCACCCCTAGAACAGGCCCTGTACAGCCCAAGGGGCCGGGTGCAATGTATTTAAAACATAGGAAATGCCGTTTTAGTTTTATATGTCCTCTGAAAAGCTCAAATTCATTTTCAGTTCTGCAAGGCCTATCTCTCCCATAAGATAACACTGGAGTTGCCTTATTACGTTTTATAAATGTAATTTCCAAATGGGAAGAGATAACTGGTTCATGTTTGGTGTCTCTAGAATCACAATTTAAAATCCTAACTTATGGCAAAGCCAAAATTTAAATTGCAATTCTGAAAATACCACTTTTAAAAAGTCGGCATTGTCTTGCCTTTGCTATTTGGAACCTGCAGCATGTCTTTGGGACACATGAGTGGGTGTAGTTGGCAGCTGGGCTTTGTGCATTCCTTCTGGACAGGCCCACACATTGAGAGCTTAGATGTGACTGAATGGGTCATCATTGTCAGGATGGAAAGGACGAGGTGGACACAGCCCTACTTACACTTGAATAGGCTGTGCCCTGTCTCCACACAAAGAGTTGCATACCCCCTGTAGTTAGTCTGGAGCCAGGGAAGGCAGGGCATCTGTGAACTTCATAGGCATGCCTCTAGAAGCTTCTCCCCACTTCAAAGGGACAACTGTGTTTAAAAGAAGAACCTACAACTATGTTTAAAAGAAGGACCTCAGACGTCAACTCTTCAGTACACTTTTGGTGCTGTAGATACTCTGCCTGGAAGAAGGACTGCTGTGCTGCTACAATGACTACTACTCTGCTGGGCTACTGCTCTGCTTACCTGCTGCCTGCTTCCCTCTTGCTTGGGGAAAAGAACTGGACCTTCAACTTCATCTTGACACCAGGACCACAGAGTGACTTTAAGAGCTAGTCTGCTGGCCTCCAGATCTGAGCCTCAGGGATAGAAAGGGCAACCCAACAAGCTCCTGGACCCAGCTATAGTGAGTTCCTGACCCCCAAGTGGTGCTTCTCAGGTCTTGGACCCTTGATGTTGCTCACAAGCTCTTGAAATCAAGCTTCGGAGATCGTTCCCGACCGCAAACGGGCCCTTTTGTACCAGAACAGCACTGCTCCCACAGAAATCCAGTGCGAGCCATCACCAGCCCATCTCTTTGCACAGCAGTAACAGCATCCCAAAGAGAACCCCCAACCTGTCTACGATGCCAAGCCTGCTGTTCGACACGACATTGACTGCCGTTCACGCTCTCTTTGCTCCTCGTGGCCCTGTCCAATGCAAACAGGACTCTTGCCACAAAACTTCAGAAGGTAAACCTTCAGTGGGACTAATCTGGCATTGTATCCAGCCCGCACTCCATCGTGTTCAGCCTGACCTTTTGACTTTGACTCGATCCAGCATAACCAGATAGCTGCAGTTGCCACTTTCTGCTTTTTTGTGCTATTTTACAGTTTATTCTTTAAAAATGCATAACTCCGGTTCTACTGATTGGACTTCTGTCATTCTGGTCTTGTTTTATTTATTAAGTTAAGCTCTATTGTTCTAACATGATCTAGGTGTTTTTTGTGTGGTGCTTTCACTGCTTTACTGTTGACGTGTTGCACAAATACTTGACACATTGCCTCTAAATTAAGCTTGATTGTGCTTTGCTAAGCTACCAGGTTACTGAGTACAGGTTAATTTGGGGTTTGCTTGTGCTTTACCCTGACTAGGATATCGGTTGCTGCTTGACCAGGTCTCACAACTCAGTCAACCAGTAACTCAGTTTCTAACATCTCATCAGAAAGTTTTCTCCCCAAAGATTTCCTAAAGGGTCTGAATTGCTGAGGTTCCACATGAGTTTGGACCAGATCTCTGAAAACAACTTCATCATTTTTCACTGTGTGTTTATTGAACTGCAGTGTTTTTATCCACAAGGAAGTTACATGCATGGTATTGGGTGTTCTTTGATGACATTGCTGTAGCAAGAAATTGTTGCCACACTGATTGTTGTTTTATGTTGCTGTTGTTTGTTTCAGGTCACAGTTTTCCATAGGAAGCTACCTTCAAAACAAGAAAGTAAATTAGGTAGCACAATTCAGTAATCTTATTCAAGTCACCGTTGGTGGGCACCAATCACACAGCCCTGGGGTGCCCACTTCAGTAGATCAGGCACCAATGATTCCAGTCTTGAAGAACTGCCAGATACCCATTCCTTGGGCACAATAGGCAAGAAACATGTTGACCATATGAAAAACTCTCTTACAACCTTCGAGGCCGCAGCCCTAAAAACTCTGGGATCATCATAATCCCATGAGTTTCTCCTTCTTTTACCTTAACAGTGGCAGAGTTAGTTAATTTGAATTGAAGCTGTTGTGTGTGCCCCTAGTTAGTTTGTAATCACCTTCCTTGTCCAATCTTTCACCTCCAAAAGGCCTGCATACTACGACAAGGAGTTTTCCTTCTTGTGGGATAATCTTCTTACCATAAGGCAAAGAAAACATCTCCGGCAAAGTGTCTCTAAATGGGACCTGTAGGGCATTGTAGCACTCACCCAAAGAAAAGTACAATCCTGATGATGAAGCATGCTACCCTGGTGGATGAGGGTTTGTTTTTCCTCTGAATCCCCTCCTTTGTCTTTTTCATCCATTTTAAAACCACATCCTTTTGCAACAGAGTAGTATCCACTGGGTGCAATTACCTCCTCCTCTCTGCCTGAGTGTGTTTGTGCCCATCAGTGAAGATGTCAATATATGGGATCTATTTCCATTATATGCATAGGATATTTATCGATTCCTGGTATATAGCTACAGATAACTAGAGAGATATACATATGGGTATTCTCAAATGTACATTGGGAAGTCACAGGAGAACTATGTTATTCTGTAGACACCCTAATTAAAGAAAATAAAACCTGACAAAAACAGGATGAAAGGTCCACTTTAAAAAATGTGTAGTTGAAGAAGCTGTTTTCACCAATTGGACTTAAAAAAGTTATACTGTTCGAATCCTACATGGAGGAAATGTTCTAAAACATTGTCATGCTCGTAGTTGATGAAAGAGACGTACAGCAGGCACGAACAGCAACACCAATAAGTCTGGTGTTGGCTGCCAGACTTTTGGCTTTGTCAATGCTTGTTTTGTTACTGTTTTTGCTGAGCCCCCATCTATGTAAAAAACATTGGCTACAAATAAACTCTCTAACTACTTTATGAGCGGATTTGATTCTTGTGAAATGAAAGAATGCCATGGCTCACAGTGATGTGAGCCAATTACTGAAGTGGACTGCCCCAGGCTATGTACTGTAATGGGTGGAAGAAAGATGTGAAAGACACACTCCCAAACCAATGCACAAAGAGGACTGGCTATGAGTCCTTATAAGTATACATCATAATATATATGATTTTAGTGTAAAACTAAATGTTTTGGCTAATGCTAGACCTATATAGCCAATTTCATGCATTTTGAATGTGAATGTACTATTTTTGTGTTTCTATTGTGTTCTTGTTTAGCATCTCGCATTGCCACTACAAGCGAAAAACCACCCCTAGATATGTGTGTGATAGCATACTCACACGCATCGCAAATATTAAGCGGCGGTTGGGGGCTGTGTTCAAAGCATTAGCCTGCTCCCTGTATTAGACTACTGATATGCTTTGTGAATGACATACCACCGCTCTGTCTGAATCAATAAGTGCCTGAGGGGGTAGGAGGAGAGGGAGAGGTATAGAGAGAGAGAAGTGTAGAGAGGTGTGGAGGTAGAGAGGTACAAGTAGAGAAAGAGAGGGGAGTAAAGGTAGAGAGCGAGAGGGATAGAGAGAGAGGTAGAGGTGTAGACAAGTAGAGGGGTAGAAAGGTAGAGAGAGTGGAAGAGGTAGAGAGAAAGGGGTAGAGGCAGAGAGAGGTAAAGGAAGAGGTGTAGAAAGGTAGAGGTAGAGAGAGGTAGAGGTGTAGAGATAGAGGTGTAGGGATAGTGAATTAGAGGTAGCGAGATAGAGGAAGAGAGAGGGATAGATGCAGAGAGAGATAGAGAGGGTAGAGGTAGAGAGAGGTAAAAGGAGAGGTGTAGAGAGGTAGAGTGTAGACAGGTAGAGGTAGAGGTGTGGAGATAGAGGTGTGGGGATAGCAAGTTAGAGGTAGAGAGAGGGATAGATGTAGAGGAGGAGAGAGGGTAGAGATAGAGAAGTAGGGGTGTGGAGGTAGAGGTAACGAGAGAGGGGTAGAGGTAGGGCGAGAGGGGTAAAGGTAAAGTGAGAGGGGCAGTGGTAGAGAGAGAGGCAGAGGTATTGGAAGAGGTGTAGAGAGATAAAGAGGTAGAGTTGTAGATAGATAAAGAGGTAGAGAGGTAGAGGGCAGTAGAGAGGTAGAGAAGTAGAGGGAGAGAGGTATAGGGAGGTAGAGAGGTGTAGAGAGGTTGAGGTGTAGAGGTAGAGAGATAGAGGTTGAGGTAGAGAGTGATGTAGAAGGGTAGAGATAGAGAGAGAGGTAGAGGTAGAAAGAGAGGTAGAGGTAGAAGAGAGGTAGAGGTTCAGAGAGTGAGGAGAGGTAGAGAGATGTAGAGGTACAGAAGCGAAGCAGGGTAGAATTAGGGAGAGAGAGGGGTAGAGAGGTATAGGTAGAGATGTAGAGAGGTAGAGGTGTAGAGATAGAGCGGTAGAGGCACATAGAGGGAGGTAGAGTTAAAGGTAGAGGGAGGTAGACGTGTAGAGGTAGAGAGGTAGAGAGAGAGAGGAAGGGCGATTGAGGTTGAGAGAAAGCTAGAGAGCAGTAGGGAGAGAGAGAGAGAGAGAGAGACAGAGAGAGGTAGAGAGAGGGGTAGAGGTAGAGGTAGAGAGAGAGGGGTAGAGGTAGAGCGAGGGGTAAAGAGATGGGTAAAGGTAGAAAGGGAGGGGCAGAGATAGAGAGAGAGATAGAGGGAGTGGGGTAGAGGTAGAGAAAGAGGTAGAGGTAGAGAGAGGTAGAGGTGTAGAGACGTAGAGGTGTAGTGGTAGAGAGCTAGAGGTACAGAGGTAGAGGTAGAGAGAGGGGTGGCGAGAGAGAGGGGTTGAGGCAGAGAGAGAGGGGTAGAGGTATAGTTAGAGGTGTCGAGAGGTAGATATAGAGGTGTAGAGAGGTGCCCGGAAGAGAGGTAGATAGAGGTAGAGGGAGGCAGAGATAGAGGAGTAGAGGTAGGGAAGTAGAGGTAGAGAGAGATATAGAGGTAGGGAGAGAGAGAGGTAGAGATCGAATGGGAGAGGGTAGAGGTAGAGAGGAGTAGAGGTAGAGAGAGGTAGAGAGAGGAGCAGAGGTACAGAGAGAGGTAGAGAGGGGTAGAGAGAGAGGGTAGAGGCAGAAAGAGCAGTAGAGCGGTAGAAAGAGGTAGAGGTGTAGAGAGGTAGAGGGAGAAGTAGAGGGAGGTAGAGAGAGGTAGAGAGCTAGCAAGAGAGGTGGAGGTAGAGAGGGGGTACAGGGAGCGAGAGGGGTAAAGGTAGAGAGAGAGGTAGAGGTGTAAAAAGGTAGAAGGGTGGAGAGGTAGAGCAAGAGATGGAGAGGTAGATTTTGAGGGAGGTAGAGGTAGAGGGGCAAAGGGAGGTAGTGGTAGAGGGAGGAAAAGAGGTAGAGAAAGAGGTGTAGAGAGGTAGAAGTGTAGATGTAGAGAGGTACTGAGGTAGAGAGGTCGAGGTAGAAAGAGAGGGGGTAGAGTTAGGGAGAGAGCAGTGGAGGTAGCGAGAGGTAGAAAGAGAGGTATAGGTAGAGGTGTAGAGAGGTACAGGTGTAGAGAGGAAGAGGTGTGGAAATAGAGAGGTAGAGGTAGATAGAGGGAGGCAGAAAGAGAGAGGGTAGAGTTAAGGAGAGAGCGGTGGAGGTAGACGAGAGGTATAGGTACAGGTATAGAGAGGTACAGGTGTAGAGAGGTAGAGGTGCAGAAATAGAGAGGTAGAGGTAGATAGAGGGAGGCAGAGGTAGAATGGTAGAGGGAGGTAGAGGTAGGAAGGTAGAGGGACGTAGAGGTAGAGGGACATAGAGGTAGAGAGGTAGAGGAACATAAAGGTAGAGAAGTAGAGGGGTAGATGTAGAGAAAGTGGTAGAGAGAGAGGTAGCAGTAGAGAGTGATAGAGAGAGAAAGAGGTAGAGAAAGCAATAGAGAGAGGGGTAGCGAGAGAGAGAAGGGTAGAGGTAGAGAGAGGTAGAGAGGGGGTAGAGGTAGAGAGAGGTAGAAGTAGAGAGTAAAGTAGAGGGAGAGAGAGAGAGAGGGAGGTCTGGAGAAAGAGAGAGAAAGGCACACAGAGAGAGATATCCAAGAACAAAGCACCATCACCATGCCTGAATTGGAGAGAGAGAGAGATATCTAAGAACAAAGCGCCATCACAAACTAAACCTGAAACCTTTGGTGTGTTTTCACTTGTGTGGTGTGAACACATTGCTATGGACAACAACAAAAAGAACATTGAGGCTGCAATGCTCAGGCGGGAGAAAGAAAGAGGGGCCATCACACGCTTTAACAGCCGGAAGCGTGAACACAGTGTGATGGCCAACAAAAATGTTCTCTTAGTGAACTCGCCTGGGAGGGAACTAAGCACACAAAGAAGGGACATTTCGAAAAATGACTAATAAAAAGGAAGCATTTAAGACAAGCACAACAAAGAACGAATGGCAATAGTGGGTGTGGTTAAAGCCCATAGACTGAATACAGCATGCCTTGCGGACAGCACATGTGCACTGCCTAGGCTCTATGTAAAAATGGGCAAGGAGGAGGAATGGGAGGTAGAGAAAGCTGAGTGGCAGGGAAGCTAATAGCCTCAACAGGAGACAGGAATAAACATATTGAGTAAAAAAAGTAAAGCCTGCGTTTCACGAATAAACAAGAAAAACCCTTTTTTTACAAATGTTAATGTGACCGTTTTCTTTAATAAAACATATTATTAATTAGAACATGCCTTGGAGGTTGAACACGGATCTCTTTGAAGTTAAGGTTACAATCAAGATCCATAAGGAAGGGCTTGTTTGAGTGCCATATTACTTAATCAGTACCAAAGTTTCCAATAGTGTTTTGGTCAGATAACTCTGGGTAAAGTTTGGTGAAGCAAGTTGCAAAGGAGAGAATTTAGGTACAGATATAAAGATTTTGTATGGTGGTACAGGCTACCCAAGCAGCTTTGTACTGGGTAGGAGTGGAAAGAATGTCAGATCACAAAAATTCCGGAGACCACCAGTGAGGGTACGGTAACCACCTCACTCAAGATTATTGCAGATTTAGACTCCTGTCCGGAAACTTTCCACCTTCAAATCACTTATTACAGGTGGGACAGTCTACTTAGTTCAATGGAACCAAAACAAGACTACAGGCTCAGGTCATCACACACAATTCCTAAAATGGATGCAGTGCCCATAATGACCTGGAGAAAGGTGGTCACACTAGGCAGGCTGGAGAGGACAGGTGCGTTTTGGGAAGGCCTTATTTTTGATTTACTGTTCGGAGATAGAGCTAGAAAGCTTATGTTTACTTCACTGATCACTGAAGAAGGAATTACCGCTAAAAGCAAAGCCACCAGGTCAGGACTTGGAAAGCTGGTGCGATGGATTCATTTTTTTAAAACTTTTTATTGCAAGCATTTGCCTCAAAAATTGTGAAGAAGAAATAATAGAAAACATCATCTCCTTAACGTGGCTACTTGCTTGTAATAACAAAAACTAGATATTGTATGCAATTTTAATTGAATAGTATGGGTAATTTCTAACATGCAGGTGTGCTTAGGACAGGTATAAAAGTCATTTTTAGTTTAACTCACTTCACTGGAAAATATATCAAAGAAAAGATACTATTGACTATGAATTACTGTACCTGAATGAAAACAATAACATTATTCCTTGTGGCAAAAGTGTTCTTTCACACATGGTTTAATAAAACGGCAAAGGTCTGCGGCAGGCGCCTATGTAGTAGTCTGCATTTATAAGGATCATTTTAAATAGAATTTAATATTAGTGTATTGCAACTGGAACAAATTCATATCCATTGCACGCACACACACGTTTATCAACGACATAAGTTTGATAAAGGTTCTTAGTTAAAAAAAAATAAAGCAAGTTAAAAATAAAAAAAAAGTTATCGCAGTTTATGTGGAATGATTAGCTTCAACTAATCAAAAGACATGACCATTCAGCATTGGCAGAATGTGCAGGGCATTTACATTTCCACCGCGAGGCTGAGTTTTTTCTGATCACATAAAGCAGCAAGAATGATCGCTTTTGTTAAAGACCGGAAGGGAAGCAACCCCCTGCTGTCCAACCCAACAGTGCAAATACACGGCTGCGAGTCAGCTTCCAGGGCGCGGGAGGCCGCACTTCAGGAAGAGAAACGCCATGGGAAGTTCCCCTAAGGCAGTAGGTATATATGCTGGGTCCAAGGCGGGCAGCGTTCAGCTGGCCACCCAGAAGGTCTCACTGTGTGGGGTCAGGCGACAGCAATAGAGAGGGCGGGCCTGTGTGCAGAGAGCGGCCATGCAGCCTTGAGAGACACACGCTCTATTTGTACATGGTTTTCTATAGCGCAGAGCAGGCCTCCAGGGCGTCAGGGCGCTGCGCAGAAGTATTACCAAAGACAGGAGCAAGACCATAACAGTGCATGACGGGGAACAAGCAATGTACAGACAGGCTGGAAATGGAATCCAATATAGCCCACAAGTAGTATTTTAAGGATATAAACTAGATTGATTTAAATTGAGAGGCACAGGATAACTATAACTATAAATACGTCGGAAAAAATCACCGAGACCCGAAATGTCGATTTTACATGCCCTGGAGTGATGGCAAAATGCAAATTATTAGCTCTAGTAAGGAATGTGACTTGTCACGAATTATATTCGTGTTAGTGCAGTAGCACAGCAAGGGCGCCATGTGGCCTAGTGAAACCGAAGAAAACGGGCGCCTGTTGGTCAATGGCCGCCGTAACTGAGATGCAAAAGGCCTCTCATCCTCAGAATCAGGTACCACTTAACCGGTTATTCCATGAATAAATGTTGAGCGCACGTTACATTGACATAAATGGGTGCACAAATTCTACTCGCGCGTTCCAAACGTGTGCTGCAGCTGTGCAGCTCTACGCATGAACCAACGGGGCGAGGCGCGCGCTGGAACCGAAAAGAGTCAACACAAATAATCAAAAGACACGCGGAGGGCTTTATTCGGTGCCCCGAGTGCTAATATCACACCGCATTTTTGCAGAGTAAACAAATGCATTTGAAGTGTTTATTCTGCTCACACTTTCCGCAGTACTGGCATTATTTATTTCAGAGCATCCATGGCCATCACAATGCAGCACTCAGCACACGGAACTCTTTCATTGGCTTTCATTTCATTCTTTCAATGCTCTGTGTAAAGCAGGGAACGCGTACATTGTAGTATCACAGAGTGGGTTTACAGTTCATACACGAAACAAGTGTCAAACTAGCTAACAGGTATATATTCTTTTGTATGTCTCCAGACACTGTTTTTTGTAGCGATGCTATAAACTGCTGTAGAGGCACAGACTGCGCACAAAGGGTCATATCTCAGGCATTTCATTAAACAATTCCACAATATAGCAGGCTACAAGTTCTTACATATTTATATTGAAGAAAACGAATAGTAGGATATCATAAGATATTCAGTTCAAGGAACAGAAACAGAAAATCGGAAAAGTGACATACCATGGAGTCGACTCAGAAAGCCAATATGCACAACTAAGTTACACTTGTGTGCAGAGGGTATGCTTTACAAGTACAAATTCACGTTTTGATTTAAAAAAACGTGAATCTACAGCTGTAAATCAATTTCCCCCCTTGTAATAGTGCAACAGTGTAGTGAAAAGTTGTGTGTGAGTTTCTATGCTTTCACGGAAAGAGAGTGGGAGTTTAGAGCGAGAATGCTACTGAAAGTTGGTGAACACCCATAAACTCCTGCATTGGTGGTTATTCATAAAACTTTGCAGAACTCATTCCAACCCTGAACCCAAACAGAGATTTAACCAGTTAAGAGCAGGGATATCCTTATATAAGTTGGGAAAGGGAGGGAACCACTCTTCACAAAATTGGTGGGCGTATGAGTAAAAGGGGTTTCGTTCGGCAAATATTCTTTACCCGCAAAAAAAAAATGTTTAGCAAGTATTTCTAATAAGCATTTAAGGGTACCAACATGTACGCCAGGTACGTTTTGCGAATTCCTGGAAAGCTGTGACTGTCGCAGCTTACCAGCAGTACTCCTAGAATTATTTTTATATTTCCAAAATCGAGAACTTACACTAAAAAGTAGGTGTAACTTCCGGTGTATAGATTTACATAAATTTAGGACTGGACTAGAGACAGTTTTAGCAGTCTCACCAGCGTCGTATAAAAAATACATAAAAATACCGTAGTCGAAGGGGCTACAGGTCAGTCCTCTTCATCCACTGGAGTGTTTAATGGTCATTCACAGTTTGCTTCTGCCCACCAAAGCATACAGCATGGGGCAATGGGTGAGGCCACGTCCGCCATTTGCTCTACTGCTTTGTGAGTGATGGCATATTGCCTGTAAACATACCTACATCTCATTAAAAAGAAGTGCACTTCATTACCAGGACGGGCGGGCCAATGCTTAACTTTGACAAAGCAGATAGTCATCTTTGTCTGTATAAGCTATGTCTTCAGGTTACAGGAACTCAAAGCCAATAGGGCATTTTATTTGCACTAAAAGGAATTATACCTTTCTGATATGCATATTAAAATTAAAAAAGGTTTCTTCTCCTAAGTACACTTGTTTGCCAGGAAACACCCATATTCTATGTAATTACAACATTCTATTGCAAGCACATTGCCAGCATATGTAAGTAGTGGCATATTTTATGTTCTCTTTCTTCTTTTTACGGCATATACTTGCATTTTTTTTCTAAATGTAACTGTCACAAAAGCTTCACAATGCCAAACCTACTGGTTTTGCCAATGTTTCTTTTTGGTAAATCAGCTCAAATAAGCATCCTTGGAGCTCGGAACATATCTTAAGAGCAGTAACAATAAAATGAGAAAAAGATGGCAGAAGTGTTTGACCAAAATATTGTGGGACACAAATATCCTCGAGAAAATATTGCGATGTCAAGAATACTTTGGTACTTCAAAGTTCAAACAGTCTTTATTCGGTTATATTGTAACCATAAAAGCACATACAAAAACAGTACATAAATAAGCAGCAAGCAAGACATTTCAAAGTATATGTTAAAAAATTAATAAAAACTCAAATAAAATACACTAAAAACATCCATAAGATTGTGAAAAGGAGGAGGCCGGCAGTACAATGAATCAAGCATAGTATCTCCTACTCTTAAAAACAGCACAATTTAAAAATAATATGATCGTCAGATAGTAGCTGGAGAAATATCAGGGCTGGAGGTGCTTGCCTAAAGTTAGTGGACTTCAATAAAGGCCTAATAAACATTTTCCTGGGTCCAGTAAAACAACTACAGAACAACATGAAGTGAAGGATATACCTTGGAGACTGATGGTTGCAGTCACAGGGACCCAGGGTGCCCAGAAGGCTCCAGCCCCTCGGGGAGACCAAAACATGATGTATCATGTTGAATCTGAATCTGGTCAATAGAAATATTTCTCTATCATTCCTCACACTGAACAGGTATGGTTCGATTAGCTGTACAGTTCTTAATAACATATGCCCTTGAATTGTAGGTTTCAATACTTCTGTATGTTCTCTAAAGAGAGCCTTACGTTCAAAAATTGATCTCTAACCCATTTTAGCTCTGCAGCACTTGCGGTCTGAGGGCTACAGAATAAATCCTCCCTCCCCAGGTTGCTAAGGACACCATTGATGTAGGCGATCCATGGGATTTTGGTGGCATGATCTGAGAGGCAACCCTACAGAATCAGCCTATTCAGATGGGATTCCCTTCTCATCTACACCTTGATCCAGCATATCAGGGGCCTAAGAGCAGTCCTATCAACTATATACTGGACTCCTAATCATTATGCACAGATAGTGCCCATGTGCTATGGGGAACCTGTAACACTGGCCTTAAAACAGGTTTTCAATGGGATGAATACAGTGAACTCTCATATATCCCCATGCCTGACTGCCACATAGTACTTTAGAGGGACACTTAGCTTGATATACCTCAATTAAGGTACTTGGAGGGCGGAGCCCCAGCCTCTGTGCAAATCTGTGAACAGCAGCAGTTGCCTTAGTGAGCTCCAACTTCTTACTTTCAACCTGGGGCTTCCAGTTACTATGAAAATCAAATAAAACCCCGAGATACGAGAAAGCAAGAACTTTGGTTAATGTGTGCGACCTGACCTTAAATATTTTGAACATGCCTCTCCGTGGGAATATAGAACAGAAACTGTTGTGTGGACGTGTAGCCCACTCAACAGATGAACAATGTTAGGGTCGACTCCCAACACAAGTAACAAGCATCAGAGTTTTCAGCGGTTGACCCTGTCAAATGCAGACAATAAGTCCATAAAGGCAAGTTGTGCTGATTCGGCCTAGCAACAGTGTAAATATAGTAATCAAGTATAAGTTAAGGCATTGGTCGGTTTTTGATTTGCCCTGCCTGAAACCATATGGAACATCAGAAATAATGCTGTGCTCATCCACCCATTCCACCAGCCTATGAAACACCACTCTGCCCATGACCTTTACCATTGCATCAATCATGAAAATAGGCTGGTAACATTGAGGGTTGTCTTTGTCGCCCTTCTTAAAAATGGGGACGATTATTGCAGTAGCCCATGTTGACAGTGGACCCACTTTTACCGCAGCATTTAAAACCATTGTCAAAGAGGGGGACACATTTCAATATGATCCAGGAACAAATCCGAAGGGAACCCGTCCACCCGTGGAGCCTTATTACATGATAAGGCCTGAATATTCTTTGACACCTCCTCAAGAGTAAAAACAATACCTGGTCATCCTCCAAAAGAAGCACAAAGGGTTGCATCCCCACCCACCAGCTCGCTATTAGGGATCCCCAAAATGCACCACCCACTGGCCCTCAGTTATGTGATGGCATAAAACATGAACATTGTCACTAACAAGACCAGGGCGGTTAATCACCTGCCAAAACAAAGCGCTATCCTTCACTTCACATGAATGGGCTAAATCAAAATCTTCTAAGGATCTCTCTATTAGTCTGGCCTTATGGTTGGCAAGTTTCGTTTTTTAGCCCCTGTGGCAAGCAGAAATAAAGTCCTTATTTCCAGGGACCATTTTGCGAGCTTCCTTCAGTTTCAATAGGGCCTTAGTGCCTTTGCTATCAAAACATTTGGACTCACAGGGCCTATCCTGCTTGAGGGGGACCATCAATAATGTAGACACCTTCCGTGGGATTCCCTCAAAGGCTCCTAAAATTGATGCAATCGGGGCACTTACATTCAGACACTTCAGGAAATGACGTCTGCACTCAGGGAAAACGTGAGTTTTAAATGGAAGGGGCTCAACGTGGGACCGTCTAACAAGCCTCCCCTGATCTTTGTGGGAAAACACACCCTGTGTCACATGTAGGTACATGTGGCAGCTCCCTAATACAGTTAACACTAGCAAGAGGGGGTTGTGATCACTAAATGCAATATGCACAATACTAAAATTATCAATAAGAGAAAACAAGGAGGCTGATACAAAAATAAAATCAATTATAGAAGCACATTCCCTGTCCCTAAAGGTAGGTAAAACACTATGATTGATAGCACTGGTAAGTTTTTTCAAAGAGAAGACCAAATTGCAGTTACGAAAGATGGTCTTTAACACAGAACCTTGGTATGCACCATATGTAGGCCATCCATAAACATACATTTAGACCTACTGTTGATGGGATTCAGGGTGTACACACATTAACTGATTGGATTTGTTGGTCGAAACACTGGAAGGGGCAGCAGCAGGAATTATGACAGATTGGGGGGGCGGGGCACAGCAGATCGTACAGGTTTGGGCTGGGCAGTCAGTTACAAGAATCCAGAATACTTAGTGGGCCAAATCTATTCTCAATCCTCAGGAGCGGGCAGCTGGCATGACGGAAGAGCACCTGTCCCAAATGGCCACCCCTAAGAATCACAGCTTCTGTCTGTTCGTAAGAAGCAATTCAGGCTTATAAAAGTAGCTGAGAGGGAGGGCCTGGATATTAGTTGGTTTGGACAATTTGCAAGAGTCTATGGTAGCCAGGACATCAGTCACAATGACAGGTTTGTTAAAGTTGCTTACCACACCTTCACCATCCTATCGCTTCACGGTTTGCCCCATCCAACTCACCCTTCTAACCATATTGATAGCGTCAAATATCTGCATCCTCAAGTTCAAATGATTGTTTATCCAGTGTGCCACCTTGTTTTTAAGCTCATCAAAGGATTCCCAGGCATGGTTAATCAAAGGTGGCACATTCCTCAGGATCACTACATATGGTGTAGCTTCTGGCTATAAATTAATACAGTTTCTGAAATGAGATATGGAGAGAGGGCTGCTCTGGGGGGGCGGGGTCCAGAACCAAACAAAGGGGCTCAAGTAGGAGCTGAAACACACAAGTAAGAGTTTGTCATACTGGTGAACTGATGTGTATTGGGGGAGGGGACCAGCCTATCACCACTCGCCTGTCCTGAGAAAGGGAGGGTCACCACAGATGGAGACCATGATGTTGTTAAAGGTCTTTATAAGCCCTCTCAGTGAGGCATCAGACAGGCTATACACAGAAGAAGAGGGAAACTCAGATGTCTCTATTTGCATGTCCATATTTACATGACGAATCCCACTTTTAGCAGCCAGAGTCCTTTTCCGTCGTTTCGTAACAGGGCTGCAACCAGTTTGCATGGACTCGGAGGTCAGATCCACTGAAGGGTTCACTCTCTCTTGCAAACTGGTAGGTGCTGGATCAGCAAGCATGGAATTCGCCATCAAACATTCTACCTCTTAGTTATGTGCAGCTCGGGGAGTGAGATCTACCAGCCTATGCATGGAAGCAGGGATTGACAGAGGCTCATCCCTGTCAGAGATAATCGTCATTCTGCAAGTTCATTTTCCTTGGACACTACCCAACCGCTCGTGCCAGAAAGCCATCTATGGTAGAAGTGCATGAGGCGACGTGCTGTGACATGGGGCACCTTTCTTTTCCACATGCTCTTTCAGATCGGTGCAAGAGTGGGGCAGATATGATGTCCACACCCTAGAAATGCTGGGCGTGATAATAGGCAGAAGTCCCACTCAACCACAGCTGTTAAAATTTAAAGGAAAGAATGTGTGCCCCCACAGCTCCCACCGTGAGCTATGAAAAAGATAGTGCAATTACAGTGAGGGTTGTAAGAACAAAGAGAAAAAAGGGAAGTCCTGGACCATAGCAGCTAACAGGTAAGTAACCCCGCGCAGCAGGGCTGTGCATGTCCTTTAAAGAACCTGCCTGGCACAAAGAATGCAGGCAGAGTGACCTCCCTGACCATAGGATTCTGGCCCCTGAAGCTCAGGTCCACAAAGGAAAGAATGTCATCTTATTAGGTATTTAATTTTGTTTATAAATAAAGTTGTGTATAATGTTTTTTTTAAATAGTTCTATATATCATTTTATAATTAGTTCAAGACATTTTAGCTATTTTAGTATGATCAGTCATTAGTATTGTAATAATATTTGTGCTTAGGTTGTTTTAATGCATTTTGCAAATTTTTATATGAAATTTATTTTTTTATAAATTATTTGAGACTTTTTATCTTAGTAGTTGGTTGGTGGATTGTATGGGTTCGAATGGGACGTTTTTAGTATGTAAATGATCATTTTGCTTTGGTAATTCATTTGTAATGTAATATACTTCTCTAATTGATAATTAAATATATAAATTAACTGATTACTTGTTATTTTAATTATTTGTTGATTTTGAATTGATAATTGATTGATCAATAATTCAATTATTTCATTGTGTTGAATAATTTTATATTTATTCATTCTATTAATTGTACAATTTAAAAAAATGAATGTTATATTCGGTTTTTTAAAAATTATTATTTGTTTATTAATTTTAATTGTTTCTGATCATTTTTAGGGTATTTTAGTGGTAAGTGTTTTAAATGAAGATATTTGTTAATTATTTGTAAAGAATGTTTTTATTTGTAATATATTATGTATAGTTTGTAAATGCAATTTTATTTGCTTTGAATTTTCTGAATATGTTTATTACTTTAAAGATATTTTAACATTTGATTTTTTGGCGTATATTTAAATCTTTCATTTAAAAAAAAAAAACTTAAAAGTGGGAATAGTAAACACAACCCCTCTATTTCCAACACTTTCCCTACTTTGCTTACATTGGAGTGGGAGTAGTATATCTCACCCCTCTAAAGTCCAACATTTTCCCCTCTGTTTCTAAGATTGGAGCAGGAAAAGTAAATCTGACCCCTCCAAAGTCCAACAATTTCTCTACTTTTGCTTATGCTGAGGTCGAGTGGCAATAGTAGACGTGGCCCCTTCATAGTCCAACACTTTCCCTAATGTTGCTTATGTCTGAGAGGGAATAGTAAATCTGATCCCCACAAAGTCCAACACTTTCTGTACTGTTGCTAAGATTAGAGGGGGAATAGTATATTTGACCCCTACATAGTCTATCATTTTCCTACATTTGCTCACCTTCTAGTGTGACTAGTAAATATGAACTTTCCAAAGTCCAACACTTTCCCTATTGTTGCTAACATTCAAGTAGGAATAGTAAATCTGACCTCTTCAAAGTCCAAATTTGTCCCCAGTTTTTCTTTTTTTGGTGTGTGAATAGTAAACTGACCCCTGCACAGTCTGACAATTTCCCTACTTTTGCTTAGTCAGGAGTTGCCATTTTTTATATAGTTCTTTAATTTTTTTATTTAAATATATTTTATTTGAATAAATCAAAGTTCATACATTTACAAATTCATTACGAGATGTGACTGCATAATAAGAATATACATTCATAATTAATAATCATACAGCTGACATTACAGAATAACTTTCTTTTCTACCATTTCATTATTTTAAGATCACATCAAGTTCCTTAAATCATATGGAAAACATATGATTTACCTTGCCTTTTCCAATGCAATCCTGACTTCAAGTGATATTTTTTTTTAAATCCTCCCACAGCATATTTAACCTTTGAGCCTGGCCTTGACATATAAAGCTTCTCACAATCTATAACTCTAATCAATTTAGACTTCCATTGATGTAACGAGGGGGCATTAGTTCTCCAATTCTACAAAATTAATAATGAAGCAACTAAGATTATTATAACAATTATTTTACTAATTTTGGAGCTCAGTTCCAGGCTTGAAGGGTAGCCAAAAATATGAACTGGGGCTCGTCTAAGAGGGTAAAGTCCCATTTAGGTTGGCTATACTGAGATATTCAATTCCAGTATGCTCACACATTTGGGCATGTGAAACGAATATGAGTCCAGTTACCTCAAGAATGCAAGAAGCAGTGAAGTAGTGCTTGAGGAGTAAAAGCACGTATCCTGTATGACAGTCATTTCATAACAAACTGCATTCTGAGAAAATGTACTGCCTTTGATGCAGATACATTATAACTATTTATCCTGTCGTCGGATTCTTGAAATAGGGTGATTCCCTCATATTTTCGCCACTTTTCGGCTATTTTGGGAAAAAATATTCTTTTTGGCATCATCCAATCTGGCTTTCCAATAATTTATAGACCTGGTTGTGGTGTTTCCTAACAGGTCTTTGTTGGTTTATTTCTATTTTGATTATATAATTCGTGACATGCATTTGTTATGCATATATGTGTTTCTTAATTTGAACTGCTTTTATTAATGTCACTGTAATTTATTTTACTCATTGATTAAATACTGCTTTTATTGTATGAAGTATATGTTTGTATTTATTCAATTTAATACTAATTTTGTAAGTATATTTGTTTTTCATTGTATTATTATCTTAAACTAAAATATCTAAAATAAATGACATAGTGCTATATATAGTAAACTCTATATTTCCTGTTTTTTGACAATATCCTGGTGCAGGATATGTTTGTCTCAATGTTTTTGTAGTTTACATACAAATTAGGTAAACACAATACTTTGGTTCCCAATATTTGTGTTGCGATATTTGTGTATTGCGATACTTTTGTTCTTGTCATTATGTCCTACATCCATCCCAGATGTAAGGAGACAGAGGAGTAAAGTAAAACAATCTGAACCAATTGGAAAACCAAATAAAGGACAGAGGGCGAAAGAAACAACAGGAGGAATTGTAACTTCTAAAGGAGATAGTACAGTACCCAAGAACAACCATTACACATTATACTAAGAGCTTTATGAAAATGCAGATACATTTTAATTTCAAGGACCAGTTGGACCTCCCTCTAGCTCCAAAAACAAGCAAGCGGGGACACGTTTTTTTTATTTCAAGGAGACCAGTCATTCTCTGCAAAAATGGGCAATGTGATTTGGTGAGCAATGTTGGGAAGGCCTATTTTTTATAATGTGCTTGCCCACACTAGTCTCTGCTTTGTTAATGCCTCACCATATCTGGTCTGTGCGACAGTGGATCTGTCAAAAGCGGCAGACAAGGACCCATGGCTGTGCTGGTGCTTTCAATCTGTACAGTAGATCATAATGCAGGAGATGGCTGGTAGTTGCTTGAGAGACTGCTTGAGAGACTAAAACGGAGGTTCTGAAAAAGGCAGCTTTGTGTTTTAACTGGAATTATTTTCCAAACACATATGTGTACTACCATTTCTGATGGGTTCAAGATTCCTACAGGCCTCCTGAATGAAGTCTGTGCCATTCATAACCATACTCAGCATGTATGTACTTTTATGAAAATGTTAATTAGGAAAGAAACTTCAGTGTGCTGAAGCAGCAGGATCTTTCAGAATTTCTTACAGGCTATCTTTCAGCTAACAATAGGTCCCTGTGGGAAAACAATTCGAACTGACTGCAGTGCAGCTATTCAGACTGGTTGTGGGCAGTGGCCCAACACAGAATGATGGGGTTCCCCTGCAGAGTGTAATGAGGGGCCCCTGAATCTAATACCTCACATATGTGCAGTGATCTTGGGCTGAATGGGGGCCCCTGAAGGGCTGAGGGACCCTGCTTGGGTGGGGCCCCTTCTGCACCAGAGGGCACCAAAAGTCTCCGTTATGCCCTTGGTTGTGGGCAGCCTTCATCTCCCTGGACCGTCTTGGGGTACAGGGACGTCCCAAAAACATGCATTTTGTTACATTATTGGGCACTGGAAACTGTCACTTCCTTTTTGCACCTTTCATAGTAGATGATAGAAGTTTTTACAAAGAAATGCACATGACAATCTAGCTGATTAGAAAGAATCCAGCAAGTAACATGGGAAGAAGGGACGTGGCAGTAGGGAGGTCGTCAACCCCATCCCCCATCCCGATTTAGCAGCTGGGGTTCTTGATAGGCCTCTTCTGTCTGCAGAGTGGCAGACAAAAGCTCGTAACTGACGTGAAAGGGCGGGAAGATGGATGGATGTGAATGAGTGATGAATGAGTGAGTGAAAGGGTGGATGGATAGATGCCTGGATGAATGAGTGAAAGGATGGATGTTAGGATGGATGAGTGAAAGGGGTAATGGATGAGTGAAAATGTGGATGGATTGATGGACGGATAGATGGATGAGTGGAAGGCTGGATGGATGACAGAGTGAAAGGGTAAACGAATGGATAAGTGAAAGGATGGATGAATGAAAGTATGGCTAGATGAGTCGGCTGGATGAAAGGGTGGATGGATGGGTGAACGAAAGGGTGAACGGATGAACAGATGAGTGAAAGGGTGTATGGATCAGTGAGTGAAAGGATGGATGAATGAAAGGGTGGACAGATGGGAGAATGCCTGGATGGGTCAAAGGGTAGATGGATGTGTGAAAGGATGGTTGGCTAAGTGAAAGGGTGGATGGATGAGTAAAAGTGAGGATGGATGTAGTGAAAGAGTGGATGGATGTACTGAAAGGGTTGAATGATTAATGAAAGAATGGCTGGATGGAGTATTGAAAGGATGGTTGGATGAATGGATGAAAGGAGGATGGATAAGTGAAAGGATGGATGACTGAGTGAAAGTATGGATCGGTTTAAAGATGGATAGATAGGTTTGGATATGGATGGGGGACGAATGGACAGACAGAATGGTGGAAGACTGAATGATGGATGAAAGATTGAATAGATGACAGTCTGTAAGGGTGAAATGGTGGATATCAGTAGAAGGATGGAGGGATCAAAAGATGAATCAAAAGATCTTCTAGGAGGGTAGTGATGATTTGCTTTGTGCCTTAAAAGCTTTGGTTCAAAGTGGGAAGTTTTTTAGTTTTCTGGCTACTCCCTTGTGTGGCAGAGTATCATCATACTGGAAGAAGGTTATCACTCACAGCAGTGGGTCCACACATGACTCTAATGGACCACGAGGAAGAGAGAGACGAGGCCTTGAACTATAGAGAAAAGGGGGTTTTAGAGAAGGGATAAAAGTATGATGGGTAACTTGTTGCATTGAACCAACCCAGCAAGTTTCCTCCTGTAAATACATGATCTATAGCATGGGTACTCACAAACATTTTCCCAGGGGCCAAAAAGTTTGGTCTGTGAGGTGCCTGGGGGCCCCATTGACACCACGGCAGTGGCAGTTGGGTGGGGCAGCTGGGGGTATTGGTGGCACGGTAGGTGTAGGAGAAGCAAAGGATATACATCTGGTGGCTGAAATAAACAATAGGAAACCAGAAAACCTGGAATTAATCCCGGCTTACCCACTTTTCCAAATTGTGTGATCTTAGGCAATTGTTTAATCTCACATTCCCTCCTTTGTCTGCATTATCACATTTAAGAGGGCCTCGAAATATATGATTCATGGTGTGTGCTGCACAAAACCTGCTTCTATGTTTGATTTAATAAACTATAATGTGGTTCATGTATGATAGGAACCCAGGCCACCCATAAAAGTGCACATCCCAAGTGACTTGCCTCTTTAATTTACTATTAGTGGTGTTCTCAGGGTAAGGTAAAGAATTAATGTTTCCAAATGTATGTTTGAAAACTATCACTTTTAAATGAAGTTATCAATGCACTGATAAAATAAATTGTACTAAGGCGAAAAGGATCTGCATGTTATCTAAAAACACTTTTTCAATTTTGAAGAGACTGTCTTAGTTTTACACTTATGCTGCAAGATGTCTTTAAAAATGAAGGCGTTTCTAAAGTTAAGTGCAGGAGTCCCTTCCTTTCTTAAACACCAATTAAGTTTGAAATAAAGGATTGTGTGTCTATTAAATATTTTTTATTGTCCAGCAAACAGCTGCCCAGTGTTCCTGTTGCCCCAGGGGCCGCATGTAAAGGTCAGAGGGGCTGCATGAGGCCCACGGGCGTACTTTGAGTATCCATGATCTATAGAATTGAGCAAATGCACGATAGGCTGCATGCAACCTAAAGCTCACTATACGTTCAGGGCAGACTACTGTTAACTGTCTCCCATCCGTAGACCGCATGCTCCAATTCTAATACAAAATGCAAATCAACCAGGAGAGGTCCGTATATATCACTCATTTCTTAATTGGAAAGCTTCAAAGTACAGGGGGGTCGTAAAATGTTTAAGCTGGAAACAGCACCGGATCCTAGGTTCTGGAGGTAGAAGAGACTCAGAAGCACAAGAGCTGCACCAAAAGGGAAAATGGAAAAGCTAAGTACATATTTGACAGAACCAAAACATCTTACAATATGTTCTTCACTAGGAGACCCCTGGTAATCAATAATGTACCTTATTAAATAGCAAATTACAGCTCTGTAAAATGCACCTCCCTTCACCCCTCAACAATTACTTCCTTAAACTCAGTTAGATTACCATTTGCTTTTTGAGTAGTGTATAAATGGCCCACCTTATCATTTTCCTTTACACTGGGCCAAAATTACGAATTGTTCTGTGGGCAAGGGATAATATCCTATTATGAAATAGTGTAGCCATAATTTTACTTTCAACTGATGAATACGAAACTCTTCCAGAGCTTTGCACATTGGAGGGAAAGGGAAGTCGGGGACATTGGTTAATGTCCTAATGGTTATTCAATATGTTTGGCCATCATGTAACTTAACTTAACACATAGTAAGGAAAATCTGTTGTAGCATGATGTGTCTATGCAGGTGATTACATGGCAAATTCCAAACACAACCGCTTTGAAGCAGTGAAAGATACGATACAGTACACTTCTGCACTGGGCAAAGGCAGGTGCAACTGCCCCTAGTATTCAGATTATTTCTCCAGAAGGAAACATTTTAAGAGCAGATACCTCCTCACCACACCCCTATAAAGTTTGACGATGTTCCATTCTCCTTACCACCCAGAATGTGCTTTACTGCAGAATTTCACTGGGGCAAATCTCCAGTCCCTTGAAATGGGTTTACCACAGCATGATTTAGGCAGCAATTTCATAAAACACAGTAGTTAATGCCTTTACTCATATTAGATATCCATTTGCAGATACCTGATACGTGTAGCATTTGTCAGTAGTAATCTTTTGTTACAGTGAAACATGGCAAGGAAGGTCAGCTTCCGGCGGCTTATTCGCAGATGTAACTGAGCAGTAGATGTCCCTTTAATCAGAAATTCCAACAGAAAGTATATTTGTCCCCGGTCCATAAAATGACGTTCATCTAACTTTGTGCTTACATTCAAGAGATGATCTAATACTTTTTCAGCATACCAGATGTTTTGTACTACCTTCTCATATTTTATAAATTTCACGACAGTTCTCTGCACATTGCGCTGTGGTTTCTAGTAAATAGTGCTTTTTTGGGACCACGGTCCTGATTGAAAGCTTCAGATCTCTATTAGGCTCACAGTAGGAAAATGAAACATGTTGACCTGATCGTAGGGTCGAATTACCCCTTTCACTTTTTTATTTTATCCCCTGGTAAACAGAATAAGGTTGTGGGTCAGTCATGAAGTAATTTTACTATTTTCTTTGCTCCCTCGCGACTTCCTATACATGGACATTTTGCCGTGATAGAGGTTTTGATTCCCTTAAAACACCTATAACATCAACTACAAGAACTCGCACATTATTTTAGATCAAGACCAGTCATGCTATAAGTTTGTGACATGGCTGAGTGACAGGCTCCATGACAACGCATGGCACCCTTCGTGGGTGAGTGCTCAGCATCCTTTTAGCAGATGAACTAATAACACTGACCAACAATGAACCCTTTTCATGAGGAACTAGGATACTTCCATCCTAGATATAGGCCCACATTATGACATTGGCGGTAAATCCCACTTACAGCCACGCTGACTGCTGCCAACATACCGCCACCGCGGCGGATATCCTTTCACCATATTATGACACACATACAACAATCTGTCACTATTCAGCCACATACACAAATCCGCCAGCCCAAAGGTCAGTGATAAACTGGTGGTATCAAAACCCACACCGTTACGTCAACAGAACTACGCCCACCACATTATGACCCAGGAATCACCACAGCGGACATTCAATGGCAGTAAACCATTGGCGGTACATACCGTTGTGCTCAAAATACACAAACACATACAAAACAACACCACATTGGACAATTCAAACTGCACACACCTGACAACCATACACACACCACACCCACACCACTATAAAATTCACACCTACATTACCCACAACCCTTTATGACTACAAACCATTGGCATGAAACAGACACCAAGACCACAGACAAAACCAGAGCCACACACTACTTACACCCATACACCACTCACACACCCCACATCACACACCCCAACACATTACCCTACACACCCTCACTTACACACCTCACATAACACCCATGGCACCACAAAGACAACCCCGATTCACAGAGGAGGAGCTAAGGGTCATGGTGGAGGAAATCATCAGGGTAGAGTCACAGCTATTTGGAGCACAGGTGCAGCAGATATCAATAGCTAGGAAGATGGAGCTATGGTGGAGAATCGTGGACAGGGTCAAGTCGTGGGACAGCACCCAAGAACTAGGGATGACATCAAGAAGAGGTGGAACGACCTACAGGGGAAGGTACATTCCATTGCAGCAAGACACCAACTTGCTGTACAGAGGACTGGCGGTGGACTCCCACCTCCTCCCCTACACCTAACAACATGGGAGGAGCAAGTCTTGGGTCATGCATCCTGAGGGCCTGGCCGGAGTAGGAGGAGGACTGGACATGATAAATAAACTCTCTACTACTACTACCCCTCTACCTGTATGATATCACATACCCCCACCCTCACTCCCATCACTCCACCACTTCCTAAACACCCCACCATCACATCTCACTAATCCCAGTGCCAAGCCCTGCATGCCATACCAATGCATGGACACCAGTCACAGACCTGCATGGACACCTATCACTAAAGCATGCACACTAGACAGAATCAGCTAACCCACCATATACCAACTAACACAAGTGAAAACCTGACAGGGCAAATCCTACCAAAGAGGGCAGGCCACGGATGCACAATATGTCAGACACAGAAACAATAACACAGCATTTACATCCCCACAGGTACCCCAACCAATGTCAGTGGAGAGGAGGTGCCATCAATATCCACTCCCCCCACAGAAGAGGCCCACAGTGATGACAGCAACTCTGGTCTTCTGGATCTGGATGACCAACCTGGCCCATCAGGGACCTCTGGACAGGCGGTTACCCAGGCCCAGTCACACACCACCACAGAGCCTCACCCATCAGGAAACACCACCACAGCACCCACCCAACGTACCCACACCTCTGTCCCCAGGACACGTCAATCAGCAGTGTGTCCAATGCTACAGGGACCCCAGGCCACCCCTCATACCTAAGACAATCAGGGACCTGGGGTCAGTGGTAGTGGGCACACAATTCAAGGGACAGAGGCCCAGGCCAACAGGGAAACTGGGTGGAGTGCTGTGCACCGGAGGAGGACAGGCCCAGGGAACCGACTCTCCAGGAGGCACTTGCAGAGAGCATGGGAGCATATCAAGATTCCCAGGACACGATGGGCCTATCCTGGACAATATGCAGGAGAACAGGTGGCTGCAGGAGGGACAGGACCAGGGGATCAGGGAGGACTTGCAGGCCATTAACAACACCCTGGTCTACATTGCAGGGGTGCTGGCAGACATGGCCAACATTATGAGGGAGGCAGTTTCACACCAGCGGGCCCCTGCCACTAGCCAGACATCTTAAAAGCCTTCCACCTCCGCTGCCGCTAGTGGCCAGGAGGCCCTGCCACAGGACCATCAGGCCACCAGCACCCCTACCCTGCAGAAGGTGAACAACATCGCTAACGTTCCCTATGATCCAGGCACAAGCCAAGACCCCCACCAGGAAATGAGACTCTCCTGATTGTCACCCTTGTGTCCCACTCTGTCACCCAGTCCGGTGACGGTATGCACTGCCGTGGATGTGACCGCCATTGTCTATTATATTCCTCACTTGGTACCTGATCATCCACAGGAGAGCACCTACACTGCATGTGCTGCTGTGACCTGTGTCTTGAACCTACCATGGCCCGTGTGACTGGGGAAAGGGTCCCTGCCTTCACGTTGGTTGAGCTGGAGAGACTGGTGGATGGGGTCCTACCCAAATATGGACTGCTGTATGGGCCTCCAGACCAATAGGTGAGTACACTGTGGGCACGAAGCCTGTGGCATGAATGCATGGAATGTTGTGTGAAGGCCTCGTGTAAGGGGGTGGGTGAAAGTCCTCTTGGTGGCATACAGGTTGTGTGCTGGGCTATGTGTGTGCCAATGGTGATGGAAATGGGTGTGGTGAGGCATATGTGTAACAGGCTGGACTCGTTGTCTAATGGTTTTTCACTGCTTGTATTGCCTCTGTAGGTTAGCTCCCATCAAAAGAAGGGTATATTGCGTGCCATCGCCAAGGACTTGTGGACCCTGGGGGTCTATGGCAGGTGGAGCACCCACTGGCAGAAACGGTCGGAGGACCTGAGACACTGGGCACTGAAGACGGCGGAGGCCCAGCTGGGGATGGCCTCCCAACAAGGAAGGGGTGCCTGTCGAACCCTGACTCCCCTGATGGCCCGCATACTGGCGGTGGCCTACCCTGAGCTGTATGGGCGCTTGACGGCATCACATCAGCCACAAGGGGGTGAGTGCACTGCCCACTATTACAACTTACGCATGGTAGGGAGGTATCCAGGTGGGGGTTTTGTGTCAGTGGGTGCCCCTAGGCCAGGCCTGACATTGCAGCGTAGGTCCCCTGGTGGCTAGGGTTCTGAGGGGATAATCCTGCTACCTAGCTTGTAAGCATCCACTACTGGTCGTTGCTGCGTGGGTCCCAGGTGTGCTGCATTTGACGGTGTGTGCCCCTCCCATGCATTGGTAGCTAACTTTTTCACTGGTGGTGCTATGGCATATTGTGTAGGCCTGTTCCCTGTGTGTGAGGGTGCTGTCTACGCCAACAGTGGTGTTGTTGCAGCCATTGCCCAAGTGTATCCTTTGTCTCTCCCCCCACCTTATTGTTTTGTCACACTGGATTGGCAGCCCAACAGAGATCAATTCAGACGCTGGCCTCCTCTCTGATGGCAGCCATTGTCCTTGTTTCTACCCACCCCCCTTCAACTTCCACTTCCCAGTCCCATTCTCCTCAACCCCAACCCATCCCAAGCACACAGGCAGATGGGCATGCACACAAGACAACACACAAGAGTGGTTCAGTCAAACACATGCACCACACTTCATCCCGCAGGCACTCACACAAACACCATCCAGATGCAGACATACCAACATTCACTATTTTCACTGTCTCCCCCTCCTCCTCCTCCACCTCCCACCCAGTTCCGTCCACACTCACACCTGCATGCACTACATCATCATCCACTACCAGCATCACCACCACACCAAGTAGAACATACACCTCACTGGCAGACACCTCCACAACAGCCATACGCTCGTTCCCTGTGCCCTCTCCCACTGTGTCTGTCCGCTCCTCTCAAGGTACACAAACACAAGCACTCAGACACCCAACAGCCATCCACCTCACAACAGCATCTAGCCCATGTACCTGCACCCAAACTCAGCAGACAGACACCTCCAACAACCACTCCCTCATCCTCCACTCCCAAACCTTCTCCCTCTTCCCGCCCCAGTGTCCCTCAAAAACTGTTCCTATCCGCCATTGACCTCTTCCCTAACCCTCCCCCCATCCTGCATGTCTGGCCAGGGTGGGAGAAACCCAACCAAGCTCCTCAGCCACCCAGTCCATGGACCCAGTCGTCACCGCATCCACTTGTGGTGGAAAAGGATCCATGGCACATGTCCTGAGGGTGAAGGAGCCTGTCCAAGCTGCTGCCAAGAAGGGAAAGGAGCCTGCCCAAGCTGCGGACAAGAAGGGAAAGGAGTCTGCAACAGCAGGCAGGAAGAGTAAGGGTCCTGAGGCAGGAACTGTGATGGAGCCCCCACCACCAACCATGGTTGTGCAGCTGTCTGAGGTTGCAGGGGACAGGCAGGAGTCTTCCCCCACCAGCATCACCACCACCACCACCTCCAGTGATCAGCCGTCCGAGGTTGCAGAGGATTGGCAGGAGCCTCCTCCCACCAGTAGAAGCACCACCACCACCTCCAATGAGCAGCCGTCTAAGGTTGCAGGGGATGGGCAGGAGCCTCCCCCCACCAGCAGCAGCACCATCACTGAGCAGCCGTCACCGCCGGTGGACAGTATATAATCCTGCCTCAATGGGCTGCTGTGCGGCCTGCCTCCTGCAAATCCAGTGGGTATGACACCCACCTGAGAGACTGTGACCTTGCACGCTCCAGGATCAAAAGCACAGGGCACAATGCCCCCTTCAGAACCAGTGGGTAAGACACCTACCTACCCCAGCCTCCCCAGGATCAAGAGCACAGGGCACAATGCCCCCTCCAGAACCAATAAGTAAAACACCCACCTATCCCAGCCTCCCCAGGATAAAGAGCACAGGGCACGATGCCTCCTCCAGAACCAGTGGGCAAGTCACCCACTCGAGAGACTGTGGCCTTGCCCTCCCCAGGATCAAGCACAGGGCATGTTGCCCCCTCCAGAGAAAGTGGGCAAGTCACCCACTCGAGAGACTGTGGCCTTGGACTCCCCAGCACACAATGCCCCCTCCAGAACCAATAGGTAAAACACCCACCTACCCCAGCCTCCCCAGGATAAAGAGCACAGGGCACGATGCCTCCTCCAGAACCAGTGGGCAAGTCACCCATTCAAGAGTCTGTGGCCTTGCCCTCCCCAGGACCAAGCACAGGGCACGTTGCCCCTCCAGAGAAAGTGGGCAAGTCACCCACTCGAGAGACTGTGGCCTTGGACTCCCCAGGACCAAGCACAGGGCATGTTGCCCCCTCCAGAACCAGTGGTGTTGTTCCATCTCCCGGCTAAGGTGGCCCCCTGGCCGCCGTCCCCCTGAGGTGCCTGCCTATTTACCAACAGATGCCCCTGCAGTGTTCTCTCCGTGTTGAGGCAGGTGCCATGTTTGGCCTTGGACTTTGGCCTGTGGCCATGTGGACTTCGTAGATTGTGGACTGTGCTGTGTCCCTTTTTGTATACATATGTATATATCTCTTGCCTCACTTATTTATCTTGATGTGTTTCTCTCGTTACATTCACTTTCTCAAAATCGTTCTGTCCTTGCATTTTTCATCCGAGGTACTGGGTACAAATGTTTTTGTGATGCAGCTGATTGTGTGTATGGTGTTGGGGGTGAGGTGTTGCGTGTATGTGTCATTCTCTTTTTCCTCCCTCCCTCCCTTGTGTGCTAAGCAGCTATACTCACCGTCGTCGTCTTCGCCGGCGTTGATGTTCGTGGCGGAGCAGCACGTAGAAAATCATGGGGAAGACATGCAGCTCATACTCCATGGCGGCGTGGTTGTTCCCTGTGTCTCCAATGGTGAGTCCTTTCACTTCTGTGCAGTGTTTCCACCAGGTTTTTGATGTCGTTGGTACCGCCCCGGAAAATGTGGCAGTTTATCATGTCATAATATGGTGGACTGAACATTGACTTCTGCTTGGCTGTAGGCGGCTACCGCCGTGGTCGCTGTTATTTCCACCCTGGCAGTCAGTGTGGTACATTGGCTGCCTATCAGAGATAACACCGCCACGGTCATAGTTTGGCAGTAAATACCGGCGGCCTGTTAGTGGTATTACCACCACTTTAACACCAACCGCCAGGGTTGTAATGAGGGCCAAAGTCTTTCTATTAGTTTAAGGGCTGTATTGCCAGTAACTTAGGTTACTGTTTTGTGTTCTGCATGTTATATCTAGGGAATGTGTGTGCTAAGATTGTTTCCCCCTCTCCTCTTAGTGACTTGATAGATCTCGTTCAAGGGCATCAAAGGTCGGCTTAGTGTTAGACTTGGCATCATTGGCATGGTATCCCCTAACTTTTTGCCTCTACTTCCCAAGTTGTTTCTGTGTGCTGGACTCTGTTTTTGCTGTTTTGTTTGCCCTGGACACTTTACCACTGCTGACCAGTGCTAAAGTGTAAGTGTTCCCTGTATAAAGTATATGTTTACATTGGCTTATTCATGAGTGGCATATTTGATTACTAGTAAGTCCCTAGTAAAGTGCACTAGAAGTGCCCAGGGCCTGTAAATCAAATGCTACTAGTGGGCCTGGAGCACTGGTAGTGCCACCCACATTAGTAGCTCTTTAAACATGGTTCAGACCTGCAACTGCAGTGTTTGTGACTGCAGTTTTAACTACTAATTTGACTTGGCAAGTGTACCCCTTGCCAAGCCTAAACGTTCCCTTTTCCTACATGTAA
This sequence comes from Pleurodeles waltl, assembly GCF_031143425.1. Taxonomy (NCBI): domain Eukaryota; kingdom Metazoa; phylum Chordata; class Amphibia; order Caudata; family Salamandridae; genus Pleurodeles; species Pleurodeles waltl. The sequence continues at coordinate 269,074,422 of NC_090444.1, read as the reverse complement.
GGCACCCCTAAGGTAGGCCCTGGGTATCCCCATGGGCAGGGTGCAGTGTATGTTTAAGGTAGGACATATACTAATGTGTTTTATATGTCCTGACAGTGAAATTCTGCCAAATTCGTTTTTCACTATTGCAAGGCCTATCTCCCCCATAGGTTAACATGGGGCTGCCTTTAAATATGATTAAAGTGTAGATTCCCTTTGGGAGCAGATAGGCATGTGGAGTTTGGGGTCTCTGAACTCACAATGTAAAAATACATCTTTTAGTGAAGTTAGTTTTTAGATTGTGTGTTTGAAAATGCCACTTTTAAAAAGTAGATATTTTCTTGTTTAAACCCTTTTGTGACGCTGCTTGTTTGTGGATTCCCTGTCTGGGTCAGTTTGACAGTGGGGCTGTTTGCACCTCTCCTCCAGACAGTGACACAAAGGGAACTGGGGTGTAGCCTGCATATCCTGATGAGCCATCTGGACTGAGGGGAGGAGTGGTCACTTACACCTGAACGGGTTGTGCCTGCCCTCACAAAATGAAGTCTCCAACCCCATGGTGTGCGCCTGGGGCCTGGGCTGGGCAAGGCAGGATCTTGAGGGACCTCTCCCAAGAAGAAGAGCTGGAGAAGCTGCAGGTAGAGTACTGCCCCTTTGCTTGTGACTGTGATTTGCTGGGTTGGTTTGCAGTAGCTGCTTCTACCTGAGCGAGGACAAAGACTGACTTTTGTGGGACTTCCTACTGGTGAAGAATCTCCAAGGGCTTAAATTGAGCTTGCCTCCCGTTGTTGAAGTCTCAGGAACAACAAAGACTTCTCTCTACCAGCACTTGGGCTTTCTACTGAGAGTCCTGCCTGCCAAGTGGTTCTCTAACCTGTCTCTGGGCCCTTGAAAGGTGCAGCTGGTGGAAAAGGACAGAAATCCATGCAAAGACTGCCGTGCGGGGAAACTTTCGACATACCACCCACTTCGAGGCTGAAAAACGACTGCCCGCCAGCCTCACGGCTAAAATCGACGCTCCACCTACATTGCGGCTGGGAGATCGACACAACGTGGCTGGGGAAATGGAGCGCAATACCCGCAGCGTCTGCTGTTAATGATGCAAGCTCAACGCAGCACGGTTTCTTGACACCATGCAACCAGATTTTGATGCAATATCGCTGGGCACGGAGAATCAACGCAAAGCCTGCCCGGACCCGAGGTGCCTGTCCGGATCGACACATCGCTCTCTTGCGGAGAGGAAAAACAACGCACACCGGCCCGACCCGACCGGATGAGGAACAAAGCACGGGCTCGCTTGTGAATGAAAAATCGACACATCGCTGGCCTTTTCCGACACACACTAACCCGTGCGGTGTTATTTTGACGCAAACCAGGTACTTTTGGATGCTAACAAAGTTCTCACTGTTTTCCAAAAGGATTTAAGACTCTTTCTGCTTTTTTTAAATTCATAACTTGACTTGTGTATGTTGGATTGTTGTCATTTTGGTCTTGGTTTGTTTAGATAAATATTACCTATTTTTCTAAACCTGTGTCATTTTGTAGTGTTTTCACCGAGTTACTGTGTGTGTTGGTACACATACTTTACACCTTGCTTCTGAAGTTAAGCCTGCCTGCTTGTGCCAAGCTACCAAGGGGGTAAGCGGGGGTTATCTGAGGGTGATTCTCCTTACCCTGACTAGAGTGAGGGTCCTTGCTTGGACAGGGGGTAACCTGACTGCCAACCCAAGACCCCATTTCTAACACTTAGTGAATGTAAATATTGTATCTTTCTACGTCTGTGTATTGGATAATATCTCTGTCACTGGGACTAATGAAATTAGGCAAACAGCCAGGGCAGATGTACAGTGGTACAGGTAGGAATAGAATATTCAGTAAAGACAAGACATAGTTGAAGAAGTGGGAAAGTGGCAACTCGGGTACAGGAAATAGAATGACCAGAGGAGGAGTAAGAAGAGGTGAGATGCGTGTGGGAGTGAGGCCAACAATCAAGATTAAGAATGAGACCCTGAAGTCTGATGTTGTCCATCTCTCCCTCCTGCCTGCTAGGGAAGATTGGACCTACTTTGCTCAAAGAATCTGTGAGGATCTTAGTTCTTCTCATCATCCCAGAGAGATTTCAGGGCCTCTGTGGCCTCTCCGGTGGAGGCCACCTCGGTAAAGACTTTAGGCTTTCTTCCACTGTAGAACCTGTTGGCCTCTAGTTGACTCAGCAACCATAAGACTTCACGCTTCACAGATCTGCTCTGGCCTTTTGCATAGTCCCATATCACCTACATTCTGTAGATCCATGAACCAGGAAGATGTGAGGGAGCAGATTCTCTGCCCTGGCACCTAAAGCAGCACTTGTGGTCCTTCATAGCATGCGGTAGGACTGGTCAGGAAGGAAATCCAGCTCAGTAAGAAAAAACTTTTATCTGCAACACCCTTTTTTCTCCAAAGGAGCAAAAAAACAAGAGAATTCATCACATTCTGAAATAATCAAGAGCGTGATGTGACCACTATTAGTCTGAATACATTTTCAGAAATATTGGATCAGCTAAAAACAAAAAAAGCAAGATAAAGTAAGATTGATTTGCTAATCGTTCAATCATATGAAGCAGTATGCACTGTTTTATTTACAAACAGACATGGGAGTAAATTATCCATTACATCAAGCTACTATACTGAAAGCAGGCCTTAAGACCAGATCAGAAAACAAAAAAAACAGTAAGCAAGCTGGCCAGCAAATCAAGTATTGATGCCTAATTCATTTAGGGGCATATTTATACTCCGTTTGCGCCGGAATTGCGTCGTTTTTTTTACGCAATTTCGACGCAAAACTAACTCCATATTTATACTTTGGCGTTAGACGCGTCTAGCGCCAAAGTCCATGGAGTTAGCGTAATTTTTTAGCGTGGACACCTACTTTGCGTTAATTATATGCAAGGTAGGCGTTCCCGTCTAAAAAATCGACTCCGAGGCATGTGCGTCGGATTTATACTCCCGGGCAAAAATCACGCCCGGGAGTGGGCGGGTCAAAAAAAATGACATACGGCCGCTTTTGCGCCGTTTTTTAGCGCCTGCAAAAGGAAGGCGTTAAGGGACCTGTGGGCTCTGAAGGAGCCCAGAGGTGCCCTCCCATGCCCCCAGGGACACCCCCTGTCACCCTTGACCACCCCAGGAGGACACCCAAGGCTGGAGGGACCCATCCCAGGGACATTTAGGTAAGTTCAGGTAAGTGTTTTTTTTTGGTTTTTTTTGTGGCATAGGGGGGCCTGATTTGTGCCCCCCTACATGCCACTATGCCCAATGACCATGCCCAGGGGACAGAAGTCCCCTGGGCATGGTCATTGGGCAAGGGGGCATGACTCCTGTCTTTGCTAAGACAGGAGTCATTTCTATGGGGGTTAGGAGTGAAAAAAAATGGCGCAAATCGGGTTGAGGCGAAAAAATTGCCTCAACCTGACTTGCCCCATTTCTTGACGCCCAAGCCCCATATCCCCCTACGCCGGCGCTGCCTGGTGTACGTCGTTTTTTTTAACGCACACCAGACGGCGCCGCCGGCTAACGTCGGCTAAAGTCATTCAATAAATACGGCGCCCTCATGGCGCTTCAGAATGGCGTTAGCCGGCGCTAATTTTTTTGACGCAAAACTGCGTTAGCGCAGTTTTGCGTCAAAAAGTATAAATATGGGCCTTAATGTGTATGACTACAGTGGGGACACTTACTTAGATGGGCATCGGTCACGACCCCACTAAGGCCAGCCAGTCCTGTATTCCCATCTTATTCTCGACCCACTTGGCCACAGGCGCCTAGATCAGGGCCCCACGCACCTTTGCCCTCGTTTCTTTACAGTTATAAAGAGTCTTCTCCAAGTTGTACATATTTAACAGTCGAGAGAGACACTGCTGTATGGTAGGCTGTTCCTCTCCTAACCAAGCCATTGTTATGAAAAGACGTGCTACATCCATGGTGATGAATGCAAAGTAGATCTTTCCTTTATCTCTTATGATGTCTCTGTCAATCCCTAGTACCATCAACAATGGAGTGATATAAACTTTTACTACGAGAGCCATCTTCAAGAAAATCCCAACCCCTTCTTTTAATACCTGGAGCACTGGACATCTGTGAAGCATATGCACCAAGTCTTCAGACCACCCAACCCCCTACCCCCAAGCGATGACACATTGTCAGGGATCTATACCCTGGATCCCCATCCTTTTCCCCATCTGATTGCATGAAGGTGCAGATCATCCAATTTCCTCTCACTCAAGGCTTTATAAATAAGCCCAATCTTGTCTCTATGTATCCTAAGCTCAAGAAGCAGTATTTTTTCCACCAATAGTTGTCTGTTCTCAGGTTTTGAGATAAAGGCCCTGATACTTAAAGAAGGTTCTCCCACCCAAATCATACTTTGTCTGGATGTCACTAGACGAGCATGGATGTCTCTGGCTGAAAAGAGATCACTAAGGCCCATATTTATACTTTTTTAGCGCCACATTTGCGTCATTTTTTTACGCAAAAGCAGCGCAAACTTACAAAATAGAATTATATTTTGTAGGTTTGCGCTGCTTTTGAGTAAAAAAATTACACACATGCAGCGCTAAATAAGTATAAATATGGGCCCAAGTCTGTTCACCCCTGCTTGTTCCCATACTTTACAGACACCATCATGGAAAATTGATGGGAATAGAGAAGAACGTCACAGTGGGGTGTATATCTATTATATTTTGTCATGGCTGTCTTAGCCTTGAGCTGCTTCCAGACCTTATAAACTTGACCTTCTTATTGCAACTGTGTTTGATGTTTCTTAGAAAACATCCCCTAGCATCCTCAGTCAATTTATATTTAGAGGGTAGTCCTAGTCATGAATGGGTAATTCCTTCTCTATCAGTGATGAGAATCCCCATATTTTGCAGTAGTCCCGACCAGTAATAGAACCTAAATTGAGGGTCAGCCCACCCCCTCTATTTTTGTGGAGAGTCAAGTACTTGAATGCCCTTCAAGTCCTTTTATACTGCAATATGACATTTGTGCAAATTGAATTCACCTTTTTGAGCCATAGTGTTTCTAGTTCTAGAGCATGGGTACTTGCAAACATTTGCCCAGGGGTCAAAATGTTTGCTCAGTGGTGCGACCAAGGGTCGCAAGGGCACCAGTAGGGTGGCGAACAGGTGGTTTGAAGGGTGTTGTAAAGGTGGGTGTAGGGGAAGCAAACCATGTACATACAGGGGCTGAATTGGATTGCACAATGTGGAACCAGAAAAGCTGAGATCAATCCTGGCTTCTCTACTTGATCAAATTGTGTGATCCTAGGCATTTGTTTTATTTCACTTTCCCCTCCTTTTTCTTCATGTTCATATATAGAAGGGCCTCGAAATACATGACTTCATGATGTGCGGAGTACAAAAACTTCTCCTATGTTTGATTTAATAAACTATAATGTTGCATTATGTATAATAGCAACCCCGGCCACCCAAAGGGTGCACATAATAACTGAATTGCCTCTTAGTTCACTATTGGCATTGTTGTCAAGGTGAGTAGGGAAGTATAAATGTTTCCAAATTTATGCTTGAAAACTATCACTTAAAAATAATACTTCTCAATGCACTGATCTAATCTGATTTACTAATATGAAACAGTTCTGCTTGTTAACAACATACATTTTTTGAAGTTTAAGAGACTTTATCATATTTTTACGTTTGCTGCAAGATGTCTTTAGGGGTGCAGGCCATCCTGGTTACTTTCTTTCTTTAACTTTAATTGACATTTAAATAAATGCTTCCCAGTTCATAAAACATATTTTAAAGATATTGCTGAGTTGAGTAAACAGCAGCCCAGTGCTGCTGTTGTCCTGGGGGCCACACATAAAGGTCAAGAGAGCCGCATGTGCCCCCCGGCTGTACTTTGGGTATCACTGTTCTAGAGGAATAGCCCTGAACAGATACAAGACCTTTGACAGTAGAGACCTTTTTATAATGTTACATCTGCCTGCTAAAGTTAAATATAAGCCTAGTGGCTCGCATTGCCTAGCCTTACCCAGGCCCATATTTATACTTTTTGACGCTAAACTGCGCTAACGCAGTTTAGCGTCAAAAAGTTTTGCGCCGTCTAACGCCATTCTGAAGCGCCATGCGGGCGCCGTATTTATGGAATGGCGTTAGACGGCGCAATCAGACCGGCGCTGCCTGGTTTGCGTGGGAAGAAACCACGTAGACCAGACAGCGCCGGCGTAGGGGGAAAATGGCGCATGGGCGTCTTAAAATGGGGCAAGTCAGGTTACGTCGAAAAAATCGTCTTAACCCGACTTGCGCCATTTTTTAACGACGCCCATCCCCCATCAACATGACTCCTATCATTGTAAAGATAGGAGTCATGCCCCCTTGCCCAATGGCCATGCCCAGGGGACTTCTGTCCCCTGGGCATGGTCATTGGGCATAGTGGCATGTAGGGGGGCACAAATAAGGCCCCCCTATGCCACCAAAATAAAATATAAAAAATAAAAAATAAAACTTACCTGAACTTACCTGAATGTCCCTGGGGTGGGTCCCTCCATCCTTGGGGGTCCTCCTGGGGTGGGCAAGGGTGGCAGGGGGGGTCCCTGGGGGCATGGGAGGGCACCTGTGGGCTCATTTTGAGCCCACAGGCCCCTTAACGCCTGCCCTGAGCAGGCGTTAAAAAGTGGCGCAAATGCGCCGTTTTTTGCCACGCCAACTCCCGGGCGTCTCTTTTGCCCGGGAGTATAAATACCACGTAAAGGCCTGGGAGTCATTTTTTAGACGGGAACGCCTCCCTTGCATATCATTAACGCAAGGAAGGGGTTCACGCTAAAAAATGACGCACATTCCGGGAACTTTGGCGCTATTCGCCTCTAACGCCATAGTATAAATATGGCGTTAGTTGGCGTTAGTTTTGCGTCGAAATTGCGTCAAAAAAAACGACGCAATTTCGGCGCAAACGGAGTATAAATATGGCCCCCAGTATTTAAGTATAGTTTATTTCAATTATTTTCCCTATGTTAGTGGTGATTTTAATTCCCAAGTAAGTCACGCTCTCTACCCTTCTGCCACCCACTAGTACGATGCTATTGGTACACAAGATATGTGTATTCCCCTTATTCAAAAGGTAGCCGATATCACCCCAAACAATTTGGCTTCTTTTTCCACCTCTGTCAAGGCATTTTGTCTTGCGAGGGATAGCAGGACTATAACGTCTGCATATATAAGGACTTTGGTGTCAAACCCCTTTGTACTAGCTGGTGTTATAGTGAGCTCCTTACGAGTTACGTGATGAATGGATCGATAAATAACATTAATAAGAAGTGGGAGCAGCGACATCCCTGCTTTGTCCCTTTTGTTACCTGGATCCTCCCTGAATCTATAACCATGATTTGAAGTTGAGCAGTCGGAATATGATATAATTCATAGATACTCAAAGTACAGCCCGGGGGCCACATGCCCCCCCCCCAACCTTTACGTGAGGCCCCCTAGTGAACAGGAGCACTGGACTGCTGATTACTCGATGCACGACTAACAATAAAACTATATTAAGTAGACAGGCAATCATTTACTTCAAGTTAACTGTTGTTAAAAATGAAGTAACTGGGGAGTCATGTGCTTAACCTGATTAACACCTTCATTTGTAAAGACATTTTGCAGCAAAAGTGTAAAAATACAACAGTGTCTTCAAAATTCAAAATGTTCATTTAATTGACATGCAGAACCTTTTCACCTTTACAATTGATTATATCAGTGCATTGAGAAGTATTAATTTAAAGTGATAGTTTTCAAACATGAAATAGGAACATTAATTCTTCCCCCTACCCTGCCAATAACGCCAATAGTGAATAGAGGCAAGTCAGTTATGATGTGTACTTGGGGTGGCCTGGGTTCTACTAAACATGGACAACATTTAAACACAGGGGCAGATTTTGTACAGTGGACATTCTAAACTCATGTATTTCGAGGTCCTCATATGTGATAATGAAGAAAAAGGAGGGAGAGTGGAATTAAACGATTGGCTAGGAAACAAAATTTGGGAAAGTGGGGAAGCCAGGATTAATCTCTGTTTTTCTGGTTTCACATTGTTCAATTCAGCCACTATATGTATATCTTGTGCTTTGCCTACACCTACCTTACCGCCAATCCCCCCAACCCCTCGCCCGACTGCCACCCTGCTGGCATCAATGTGGCCCTCTGGCACATCACAGACCAAATTTGTTGGCCGCTGGGAAAAGGTTTGAGAGCACATATGATATGATGGCCTTGATCAGACCTTCCCAACACCCCCTTTTCTGAGTACTTCCAAAAGGTACACCAAGGAAACCCAGTCTAAGGCCTTTTCTGCATCGAGGAGGATCATGCCAGAGGATCGCCCATCACTTACGCAACATCAAACAGCCATATTGCTCTCCTGATTTGCACCGCTGTCCCTCACCCAGGTATGAAACCATGTTGCCAGGATAATACGAACATGTCCATGACCCTTCCCAGTTGTATCATAAGACCTTTTTTTAGTATAATTGAGCATCAGAATTAATTAATGAAATTGGTCTATATGTCCTGGGTTTCGCTGGGGGTTTCCCTTTCTTCCTAAAGATGACAATATTCGTCCTCCCCATGATTCTGCAGGAACCCCCTCACACTGAACATCTAGAACCATAATTAACAGCTCTTCTGCCAAGACCCGAAAAAAATCCTGAAAAAACTCTAAGGGTAACTTATCAGGCCCTGTGGCTTTGCCAAATGCTAGTGATTTTAAGGATGGCAGACTCTAATGCTTTAACCTCTTCTGTAACTAGATACTTGTTGCTGAATCACCTAAAAATCTCCAATCTGGGCCAATCATGGAATAGTTCTTCATGATATAACTCTCCATAATATTCCTTGAACACCTTAGAGAGGGAGTCTGGGGTAACAGCCGAGTTGCCACCCTTGCCTTCAATAGCCTCAATGCCCCTTTTAATTCTGTTTGTTGTGTACGAAGGGCGAGGAGTCTACCCACTGACTCTCCATACTCATACCTCTCCATCCTGGGGGCCTGGAATTTTTCAGATATTATTCTGCAATGATAGCTGGATTCTTGCCTTAGTAACCAATATTCTTTGCTGCATCTCTTGGTCATTCTGCCTGCCCGTAATCAGGCTCATATGTTGCCCTTCCAACTCTAAGAGCTCGTTGTACAGCACCCGATCTCCAAAGCCTCGAGCCTCCTATAGCACGAAACAGATATTCTCACCTCTCACACCCGCTTTTAATGTGGCCCATACCTGTAGCACTATCTCTGTCAACTGCCAGAAAATCCACTATCCATCTTTTCAAAGGGTTGATGTAGCTAGTATTTACAAGCAGTTTCCTGTCAAATGTCCATTTCCTCTGAATTCTGGCTACCCCAATATTTTAAAATCAGTGGGTTGTGGTCAGAAAAAACCCTCAAGATCCTCTTGATAGCAGCCTTACCTACCAGACTTGTTGAAATTAAAAAGTAGTCCAAGTGGACATAGTTTTTGTGTGGATGGGAATAGTTAGTGTAGTGAGGATCGGGTGACTTTCGCCGATCCCATAAATCCACTAGTCCATGATTAATGATGAGGTGGCGCACTGCCTGGTATACTGCTGGATTCATCCTAACATACTTCCTGGCCTGCTTCTTTTTAGCTGTCACCTCCATGTGAAGATTGAGATAACCACATACTACCAGGGGAGTAGCCATGATGCCAATTCAACTCCCAGTCCCTCCATGACTGCTGCTCCATCTAGGTTATAGCCATAGATAGAATAGATGGTAAGACCCCCACAACATGGCATTCCACTATCACCCTTCTACCCAGTTTGTCTAAGAGGGTACGCTTCACCAAGCCACTATTTCTCCTAGCCAAGATTGCTACCCCTCCTGTGGAAGTGCTTTGGGAGGTACATGCAAGAAGGGTGTATCCCACAAACTGTAGCCAGTCTCTCTTCTCCCAAGGTACATGGGTTTCTTGCTCACAGATTAAGTCTGGCTCTAATGTTCTGAGCACATTTGCAACCTTTTGTCTCTTCATTCTATCATTTAGGCCACTTGCATTAAGGGTGCATACATAGATTTTATTAGCCTGCATCCATGTCTCCAAGCACCAGATTGAAGCCCCACCACTCATAATATCCTCCGCCTGTGTCTTAGCCCAGATTGTATGACATTGGTTTGTTTCATGCAAAATACCAGATTTAGCCCAGCTACTCAGAGCCTTATATCTACTACTCCTCTTGGTTTTTGCTACCTTTTTATTTTGAGGTGACCCCCCACACCACTCTCCTAACCGCTCAACCACCCTTTCCAAACCACCTTCCCAATCCACAGTGTCCTCCATATCCCCACCCACTCCCTCCTCTCCCCATCCATCCCGCCTCCCCGCAACCCTTCCCACGTTTGTGAAGCATAGAGACCCATGATAGGTCTGCTGATGTCTTTTATCACTCACCATCCCATAGCCAGAGCCTTGCATTACCGATTAACTGTTGCATTGTAACCTTATAGCCTGGAATGAGCCCTTGTAACCACCCATTTACCCTTAGCTCCACAACGCCTGTAAACCGTAATCTCATGCCATAATCATACCAAGTACACCCAACTTGACTATATCATAAACACATCTTGAATACATTATTTCTTGTTCTCCAAATACTCTTTGGCTTTGACTTCTGAGGTAAACATTCAGACTTTGTCATTCCAGATAACTTTTAGTCTGGCTGGATTTATCAAGAAGGCCCGAGCCTCCTCGTCCTGAAAAGGCTTGATCATCTGCCTAAGTCTCCACTGTCTTTCAACTGTCACATGTCAGAAATCAAGCCTGACAAAAAACAAACAATTGTCTGTGTTTTTCCAAAGATCACCTGCATTTCCAATGTAGACCAAAATAGCTCTGGGTTTCTCTGCGCCTTTTTTAAAGTAATCCTGTGTGCACGTTGAATCTCTTGGTCCCAGTTCTACGCCTCAAACTCAGGGAAGGCCTCCTGGAACAGCTTAATGATGTACAGTTTTGCATCACTCCCTTCATCCCCTTCCCTTAACCCCAGAACTCGGAGGCTATTACAGCGTAGCCAATTTTCATATTCTTTCTGCTTCCATTGGATATCAGTCAGCTGAGCTTCATGGGTATTTCTTTGCCCTGAGTGGTTGCTACATCTGCCTTAAGGGCTGCAGTCCTACATTCCAGACTAGACTACAATCACAGAGCATGTTTTGGCTACCTTTCATACTGATCCTTGCAACTTCCTGGTAGCAGCCCAAACCCTTTGGCTGTTCGCTCACCAGAGTCTCATCTCTGTGTGCCATTATATGATAGTAAATAGCCTCCAAAGTTGGGACTTTTGCTGAGGGGACCTGGACAGAGTGGCCTGGAGGAGCCTTGATGCCTTCTATCAGATATTGTGGTGTTGCCGTCAAGTAGTCCCACTTCAAGTTGTCACCCGCCTTTGCTCTCTGTCCACCTCTCCCGGGGGCTTTGCGGGCTGTTGGAGGAGCCTTGCTTTTGGGACCATTACTCAGCTCACTGACTGCACTATCATTGGAATCTTCAGATGACTCCAAGTCCTCATAGGACAAATCTAGCCCATCTCATAGTGAAAAAAAGCACTCCATTGTGTCCAGATCTGACACCTCCTTTATTGATTAATACATGACCCTTCTTCTGATACTTATACTGTTTGAGTTGTATAGATACTTTTTTTATCTTCCTTGATTTGGCTGCCCTGACCACTACCCAAAGAATTGTCTCCTGTTAGAAATGGGTTCTCCAGCTGGCAGTCGGTTTGCACCTTGTCCAAGTAGGGACCCTCACTCTAATCAGGATAAGGGAGATATCTGCTCAGATTACCCCTGCTCACCCCCTTGGTAGCTTGGCACGAGCAGTCAGGCTTATCTCAGAAGCAATGTGTAAAGCATTTGCACAAAACACAGTAACACAGTGAAAACACTACAAAAGGACACCACACCAGTTTTAGAAAAACAGCCAATATTTATCTATTTAAAACAAGACCAAATGCGATAAAGATCCAACATACAGTAATAAAAATATGAATTTTGCAAGATTTACTCAATTATACAGTTCCTTGAAGTCAATAGCTCCACCTGGGGCTATCACTGCGTCGTGATCAACAAAACCAACAGTTCAGGCCGGCCGCGGCATCGCAGGCTAGCTACGGTGTCGGGAAGACCCGCAGACAGTACCCTGGATTTGTAGGGCGTCGTGATTCTCACAGTGAGCTCCGGAGAGCGGCGGTTCCAGAGTTGCTGCACGAGTCGTCAGGCCCTTGAAGTCACATGCGTTGCAGATCGAACTCCGGTCTGATGAAGTCAGGAGCCCTGGCGTGGATGGCGTCAGGTCTGCGGTGCGAAGCAGGACGATGCGATGTGCGGTGCCCATAGGACACAGTGCAGGCAGTGGCTCGGTGACGGCATCCAGCGGCGTTGGTGAGACCAGGGCTGCGGTGTGAAGCGGGGCAGTGCAACGTGCGGTGTCCAAAGGTCACGTGCAGGCAGCGGCAGCATCGTTGCGGAAGTGCTGTCGTCAGTAGGCCCAAGCCAGCGGTGTGGGATGGGACGGTGCTTAGTGACCCTAACGAGCAGTGTCCACAGGCCACGGTGCAGGCAGGGATGCCTGGTGACCACATTGGAGTTGATGGTGCTGGCGTCGGTGGACCGGGGTTGCGGTGCGTGACAGGACGGTGCTTCGTGCTCCTCATGAGCGGTGTCCACGGGCCACGGTGCAGGCAGCGGCGCCGGTGTCAGCTGGAGCGTCATAGTCGGGGAGGCCTAGGCTGCGGTGTGAGCAGGTGATGCTCGAGTGCGGGGCCCACAGGTCGCGGTGCGAGCAGCGGCTCGTTGAAGTCATCTGATGACGCATTGGTGAGACCAGGGTCGTGGTGCGAAGTGGGGCAATGTGACCCCATGCGGTGTCGGCAGGTCACGCTGTGTTCAGCGGCTTCTTTGGCGGCAGCACAGTGGTTTCTCCTCTTGAACAGCACAAAACACACAGTTCCCAGTGCTGCAGGTCAAGGAAACTGAAGTCTTTGGTGTCCCTGAGACTTCCAACAGGAGGCAAGCTCTATTCCAAGCCCTTGGAGAACTTTCTCAAGCAGGACACAAAGCAAAGTTCACCATTTGCACTCTTTTCAGGCAGAAGCAGCAACTGCAGGCCAGTCCAGCAAAGCAACACAGCAAAGGGATAGTACTCATCCTTCAGCTCTTCTCCTGGGCAGAGGTTCCTCTTGATTCCAAAAAGATTAGAAAAGTCTGGGGGTTTGGGTCTTCTTCTTATACCCCTTTCTGCCTTTGAAGTTGGCAAACTTCAAGGCAAAGTCGCAAGTGTTTGCCAGATCATTCCTTGTCCAGGCCAGGCCCAAGACACACAACAAAGGTTTGAAGACTGCATTGTGTGAGGGCAGGCACAGTCCTTTCAAGTGTGAACGACAACTCCTCCCTCCCCTCTAGCTCAGATGGCTCATCAGGATATGCAGGCTACACCCGCCCCCTTTTGTGTCACTGTCTAGAGAGGTGCAAAACAGCCCAACTGTCAAACTGACCCAGACAGAGAATACACAAGCAGGCAGAGTCACAGGATGGTTTAAGCAAGAAAATGCCTACTTTCTAAAAGTGGCATTTTCAAACAGACAATTTAAAAACCAACTTCACTAAAAAATGTATTTTTAAATTGTGAGTTTAGAGAAACTAAACTCCACATTTTTATCTGTTCTCAAAGGGAATATATGCTTTAAGGATATTTAAATGAATCCCCCATGGCAACCTATGAGAGGGATAGGCCTTGCACAGTGAAAAACAAATTTGGCAGTATTTCACTGTTAGGACATATAAAACGCACTAGTACACACAGTAGATGTGCTATCTTAAATATGCACTGCACCCTGCCGCTGAGGTTACCTAGGGCCTAAGTTAGGGGTGCCTGACATGTAGTAAAAGGGAACATTTAGGCCTGGCAAGTGGGTACACTTGCCAAGTCGAATTGGCAGTTTAAAACTGCACACACAGACACTGCAGTGGCAGGTCTCAGCCATGGTTACAGGGCTACTAATGTGGGTGGCACAACCAGTGCTGCAGGCCCACTAGTAGCATTTGATTTACAGGCCCTGGGCACCTCTAGTGCACTTTACTAGGGACATACCAGTAAATCAAATATGGCAATCATGGATAAACCAATCAACAGTACAATTTCAATAGGGAGCACTTGCTCTTTAGCACAGATTAGCATAAATCACCAGCAAAACCAGAGTCCATTACAACATAAAACCAGGAGCACAGAAGGCAAAAAGAGAGGGGAGATATGCCAAAAAGCTGTCAAATCTAACATTTCCTTTATGAGGTGGCTCAAGGCTGATACCCTTCACTGTCTCTATGTCTGAGAGTTCTCACACAACCTCGAGCCCCACATACCCCCCCTGGTGCTGCTGCCACAAGTTCACTAACCTGCCTGTCATCTCCACTGTGTTGTTGCTAACTCAGAGGATTTAGGCAATGATGAGATGGCTGGACAGCTCTCGCCGTCTTTTCCATTGCCTCTGTTTTGCTCCCAAGCACAAAAAGGGGGTGCCGTTTACTCACTGCTGCTCTAAGGCTAGAAACTAGAACAAAAAACATAAGAAGCAGGACTAATTATTCAGCCAAGGAATACTGAAACAAACACAACTTAAATGTGTTTGCGAATCACGAAACAAATTAGGGGGTCATTCTGACCTCGGCGGTAAAAGGCGCCTACCGCCGGTCAGAAATCCTCCATAATCCCGCCGCGGTCGCGGAAACCCGCCACGGTCATTCTGACCCGCAGAAGGCAAACCTCCGAAAATCCGACCGCCACAACAGACCGCCAGACCAGCGGTCGGCGGAAAGGTGGAGGTGACAAAACCTCCACCGTCACGCCAACAGAAATACGCCCATGCCATTACGACCCACGAATCCACGCGGCGGTCATTCAAACGCGGTATTCCATTGGCGAGACACACCGCCGCGGTCAGAATACACACAAACGAACAAAACTCAGCCACATTGGACGATTTGAATCCCACACACCTGATACACATACACACACCACTCCCACACACACAATACAATATAAAACACACACCCACATCACCCACAAACCCCTACGCTAAAAAATTCGTAAAGAAGGCAAGAGCGAGACACCAGCATCCAAAAAATAACAGCCACAGCCACTCAACACCATCACCCACACACTATCCACACACAAAACAACACACACCACCACACTCAACTCACTTAAATACACATACTCCACCCCACACATCATACACACCACCCCATGGCACCCCAAAGACAACCCCGCTTCACAGACGAAGAACTCAGGGTTATGGTGGAGGAAATCGTTCGGGTAGAGCCCCAGCTGTTCGGCACACAGATACAATACACCAGCATTGCCCGGAGGACGGAGCTATGGCAGAGGATTGTCGACAGGGTGAACGCAGTGGGACAGCACCCCAGAAATCGGGAAGACATCAGGAAGCGATGGAACGACCTACGGGGGAAGGTGCGTTCCATGGTATCCAGGCACAACATCGCCGTGCAGAAGACTGGCGGAGGACCCCCACCTCCACCCCCACAATTCACATCATGGGAGGAGGAAGTCTTGAACATCCTGCATCCTGACGGCCTCGCAGGAGTCGGCGGAGGAATGGATACTGGTAAGTTGAAGCTTCAATACTGCTTCCCCCCCACCTGCATGCCAAATCAGACCCCAACCCTCACCCCCATCCTCGAACCCCACCCTCACCCCCACCCCCATCCTCACCCCCACACTCACCCCCACCACCATCCTCACCCCCACCCCCAGCACACCTATTCCCCGCCAATGTCTCACCATCACAACCCACACATCCCAAAACCTAGGCCTGCATGCGTCCACTAAGCATGGACACCCATCACCAAAGCATGCCCAATGCATATACACATCCCCCCCACAAGCCACCCTCACCAAAGCCCCCACACACGAATGCCAGCACTTGGGGACACGAGAACCCACAGATACACCCATATGCCACTCATTGAAACTATAACCATACCTCTATACCCCTGCAGGACCCGACCGTCAACACACCGCGGCGGAGGGGCCAGAATTCTCCACACCCCCCACCCAAGAGGCCGTCAGCGATGACAGCAGCTCTGTCGACCTGGACACCGATGACCAGCCCGGACCATCGGGGACCTCTGGACAGTCGGTTCCCCTCACACAGGCCCAGGCCACTACAGACCCTAACCCCTCTGGGAACACCAGCACAGCTCCCACCCAGCGGGCCCATGCCTCTGTCTCCAGGGCGCGTCAATCTGCGGTGTGTCTACCACTACAGGGCACCCAGGATAACCCACCACCCCAACAACAACAGGGACCTGGGGGCAGTGGTAGTGGGCACACCGGCCAGGGGGCAGAGGCCCAGGGAAACAGGGGAACTCGGAGGGCAGCTGTGCGACAGGGGGGGGAGGAGAGGCCCAGGGAACCCACTCTCCACGAGGTCCTCACCACCATCATGGGAGCATACAACCGCTCCCAGGAGACGATGGCGACGGTACTGGCCCGGTTCCAGGAGATCCAGGCACTGCAGGAGGAACACTATCGGGGGTACAGGGAGGACATCAGAGCCATCAACACCACCCTGGTTACCATGGTAGGGCTGCTGCAGGACCTCGTAAACACCAGGGCGGACACTGAACAACACCCAAGGGCCCCTGCCACTAGCCTGGACCAAGAACAGCCAACCACCTCCGCCGGCGCTAGTGGACAGGAGGCCCCGCACAGCAGCAGCCCACCAGACCCCCACCTCCTGCAGGAGAAGAACCACCCCGCAAGAGGGCCCTGAGATCTCGCAAGAAGACAGAGTAGGATGTCAAGACCCCCGCCAGCAATGGATACCACCTGATGTCATCCCACTGTCCCACATTGTCACCCTGTCCATCCTTGAACTGCCCATGCTCCATCTCTCCACAGGCCTCTGGACAATGCACCTGTGTGACTGTTACTCTGGACTCTCTGCCATGGACATTCCTTCACCATAGCCCCCACCCACTTGAAACCACCCATCCCATTTTGAGCACTTCAATAAACACCTATTTTGCACCAAAATATCTGGAGTCTGGCTGTGATTTCAATAGATTGTAATTGACATGACAGTGCAAATATGTCCTTGTACGTGGTGAAGTCAACAAACAGCTGCCACAAAGCTGTAGTCCATGGGGAAACGAAGCACAGGACTCGTAGTGGGGACCCCAGATCTGAAATAGGGAGGGAAAAGCCAAAACTCAGTCATCATACACTGGGGCAAATAGACAGGCAGCAGAGATGCTGGAGAGTAGTTAACATTTACTAAATTATCTTTGAAATGTTACCTGTGTCCTATTGGAAGTACTGTTCAATGATTCTGTCCCTGTTGTCTGTTTCAGCCCCGTCATCTTCCTCCTCGTCACTCTCCTCAGGTTCCACCGCTGCCACAACACCACCGTCTCGACCATCCTCCTGCAGGAAAGGCACCTGGCGGCGCAAAGCCAGGTTGTGAAGCATGCAGCAGGCCACGATGATGTGACACACCTTCTTAGGTGAGTACATTAGGGATCCACCTGTCATATGCAGGCACCTAAACCTGGCCTTTAGGAGGCCAAAGGTGCGTTCGATCACCCTCCTAGTACGCCCATGGGCCTCATTGTACCGTTCCTCTGCCCTTGTCCGGGGATTCCTTACTGGGGTCAGTAGCCACGACAGGTTGGGGTACCCAGAGTCCCCCACTAGCCATACACGGTGTCTCTGTAGCTGTTCCATCACGTAAGGGATGCTGCTATTCCTTAGGATGTAGGCGTCATGCACTGACCCTGGGAATTTGGCATTTACATGCGAGATGTACTGGTCAGCCAAACACACCACCTGGATGTTCATTGAATGGTAATTTTTTCTGTTCCTGTACACCTGCTCCCTGTCTCTTGGGGGAACCAAAGCCACATGGGTCCCATCAATGGCACCAATTACGTTGGGAATATGTCCAAGGGTGTAGAAATCACCCTTCACTGTAGCCAATTCGCCCACCTCAGGGAAAATGATGCAGCTCCTCACGGATTTCATCAGGGCAGACAACACTCTGGATAACACCTTCGAAAACATGGGCTGAGACATCCCAGAAGCAATTCCCACGGTTGTCTGAAATGACCCACTTGCCAAGAAATGGAGTACTGACATGACCTGCACCAGAGGGGGAATCCCTGTGGGTAGGCGGATGGGGGACATCAGGTCTGGCTCCAGCTGGGCACACAGTTCATGGATAGTGGCACGGTTAAGACGGTAGGTCAGGATAATGTGGCGTTCTTCCATTGTCGACAGGTCCACCAGCGGTCGGTACACGGGAGGATTCATCCGTCTCCTCGCCCAACCCAGCGGACGGTGCCTAGGAAGGACAACATGGAGCACACAGTCAAGCAACCCACAGGTACGTACTCACAGCTAGCACAGTATATGATTCTCTATGCAGTGAATGGCGTGTCTGAGTGGCTATGCAAGGCCTAGGCCTGTGTGACGCAGTTGAAATTGAGCCATGTGGGCCCTGGAAATGGTGGCTGCCTGACCTGTGAAGTGTGACAATGGGATGTGAGGTCAATGCGCTGGCGTGGCACACCGCGGCGGGCGGCGGGCGAAGACCGCGGCGCAAAGCCGCATTGGTTAACA
Source organism: Pleurodeles waltl (assembly GCF_031143425.1). Classification (NCBI taxonomy): domain Eukaryota; kingdom Metazoa; phylum Chordata; class Amphibia; order Caudata; family Salamandridae; genus Pleurodeles; species Pleurodeles waltl. Next base: position 269,055,755 of record NC_090444.1, on the reverse strand, counting down.
TTGAAGCCTATGGGTTTCAGGAGCCAATGGCGAAGGGCGCCGGCGGTGGCGGGACGCACCGCCGCGGTACGCACCGCCGCGGACGTGACCGCCATTTTCTATCTACTTATCCACTTGCGACTTGAACTTTCACAGGAGAGGACCTATACTGCAAGTGTTGCTGTGACCTCGGTCTGGAAGGGACAATGGCTGCTGCACCTGGGGAAAGGACCCCTGCCTTCACTGGAGAGGAGTTGGAGAAACTCGTGGATGGGGTCCTCCCCCAGTATGCGCTACTCTACGGTCCTCCAGACCAACAAGTGAGTTTAATTCAATCTGGATTTGGGGCCACTGGTTGGCGGGGGGCCTGGCGGGGATGGGGGGCATGTTGGGCCTGGCGGGGGGCCTGGCGGGGGGCCTGGCGGGGATGGGGGGCATGTTGGGCCTGGCGGGGGGCATGGCGGGGGGCCTGGCGGGGATGGGGGGCATGTTGGGCCTGGCGGGGGGCATGGCGGGGGGCCTGGCGGGGATGGGGGGCATGTTGGGCCTGGCGGGGGGCATGGCGGGGATGGGGGGCATGTTGGGCCTGGCGGGGGGCATGGCGGGGATGGGGGGCATGTTGGGCCTGGCGGGGGGCATGGCGGGGGGCCTGGCGGGGAAGGGGGGCATGTTGGGCCTGGCGGGGGGCATGGCGGGGGGCCTGGCGGGGATGGGGGGCGTTGGGCCACTGGAAAGGAAAATGCTGACAAACTTGAACGTGGTATTTCTCCCTCCCTGTACGTGTCACATAGGTCCGCGCCCATGAGAAGATCGGGATTTGGCGTGCCATCGCCAAGGAAGTCCGGACCCTGGGGGTCCACCATCGACGGGGCACCCACTGCCGCAAGAGGTGGGAGGACATCCGCCGCGGGACCAAGAAGACCGCCGAGTCTCTGCTGGGGATGGCCTCCCAACGTAGGCGGGGTGCCTGCCGTCAACTGAGCCCCCTGATGTTCCGGATCCTGGCGGTGGCCTACCCTGAATTGGATGGGCGCATGAGGGCAGCACAGCAGACACAAGGGGGTGAGTACAAGCATTATCTACTCTGTTGTCGCGCAGTGGAGGTGTCTGGGTGGGGGAGGAGGGCTGGGGGTCCCCCTAGGCCAGGGCGATATCTGTAGGCTGGGCACCCCCGTAAGCCCCTGTGTCCCCAGCCACCACCCTCAGTAGTTTGTCAGTACAGCCATCCCTGGGCCGTGTCATCCATGGGTGCAGTTGTCAACTCTAGGCGTGTAGGGCATGTTCCACGGAATGCGTAGCGGACCCCAAGTGCGCAACTTAGTGCAGGGGGCATCTGTGTCTGTCATGTCCGCTAACTGTACCGGAGATCCATGTACTCAATATCCCTTTATTTCTCTCTCCCCCCCCCTTTTTGTTTGTCTTTCTGTGCTTGTGTGCATCAGCATCATCAGGCGGAGGAGAAGTGGCATCGGGGCAGGAGGGAGCTGCATCTCACATGGCCCAGGAGGGCCATGCCACAGAGTCAGACTGGACCAGTGAGACGGAGGGCGAGGGGAGCTCCACGACGGGGACGACTGGAGCCTGCAGCGACACGGACACGTCCTCGGAAGGGGGCTCCCTTGCGGGGGTGGCACCATCCGTGCCCCCCGCCATTACAGGTACAGCCACCCCCAGCACACCTATTCCCCGCCAATGTCTCACCATCACAACCCACACATCCCAAAACCTAGGCCTGCATGCGTCCACTAAGCATGGACACCCATCACCAAAGCATGCCCAATGCATATACACATCCCCCCCACAAGCCACCCTCACCAAAGCCCCCACACACGAATGCCAGCACTTGGGGACACGAGAACCCACAGATACACCCATATGCCACTCATTGAAACTATAACCATACCTCTATACCCCTGCAGGACCCGACCGTCAACACACCGCGGCGGAGGGGCCAGAATTCTCCACACCCCCCACCCAAGAGGCCGTCAGCGATGACAGCAGCTCTGTCGACCTGGACACCGATGACCAGCCCGGACCATCGGGGACCTCTGGACAGTCGGTTCCCCTCACACAGGCCCAGGCCACTACAGACCCTAACCCCTCTGGGAACACCAGCACAGCTCCCACCCAGCGGGCCCATGCCTCTGTCTCCAGGGCGCGTCAATCTGCGGTGTGTCTACCACTACAGGGCACCCAGGATAACCCACCACCCCAACAACAACAGGGACCTGGGGGCAGTGGTAGTGGGCACACCGGCCAGGGGGCAGAGGCCCAGGGAAACAGGGGAACTCGGAGGGCAGCTGTGCGACAGGGGGGGGAGGAGAGGCCCAGGGAACCCACTCTCCACGAGGTCCTCACCACCATCATGGGAGCATACAACCGCTCCCAGGAGACGATGGCGACGGTACTGGCCCGGTTCCAGGAGATCCAGGCACTGCAGGAGGAACACTATCGGGGGTACAGGGAGGACATCAGAGCCATCAACACCACCCTGGTTACCATGGTAGGGCTGCTGCAGGACCTCGTAAACACCAGGGCGGACACTGAACAACACCCAAGGGCCCCTGCCACTAGCCTGGACCAAGAACAGCCAACCACCTCCGCCGGCGCTAGTGGACAGGAGGCCCCGCACAGCAGCAGCCCACCAGACCCCCACCTCCTGCAGGAGAAGAACCACCCCGCAAGAGGGCCCTGAGATCTCGCAAGAAGACAGAGTAGGATGTCAAGACCCCCGCCAGCAATGGATACCACCTGATGTCATCCCACTGTCCCACATTGTCACCCTGTCCATCCTTGAACTGCCCATGCTCCATCTCTCCACAGGCCTCTGGACAATGCACCTGTGTGACTGTTACTCTGGACTCTGCCATGGACATTCCTTCACCATAGCCCCCACCCACTTGAAACCACCCATCCCATTTTGAGCACTTCAATAAACACCTATTTTGCACCAAAATATCTGGAGTCTGGCTGTGATTTCAATAGATTGTAATTGACATGACAGTGCAAATATGTCCTTGTACGTGGTGAAGTCAACAAACAGCTGCCACAAAGCTGTAGTCCATGGGGAAACGAAGCACAGGACTCGTAGTGGGGACCCCAGATCTGAAATAGGGAGGGAAAAGCCAAAACTCAGTCATCATACACTGGGGCAAATAGACAGGCAGCAGAGATGCTGGAGAGTAGTTAACATTTACTAAATTATCTTTGAAATGTTACCTGTGTCCTATTGGAAGTACTGTTCAATGATTCTGTCCCTGTTGTCTGTTTCAGCCCCGTCATCTTCCTCCTCGTCACTCTCCTCAGGTTCCACCGCTGCCACAACACCACCGTCTCGACCATCCTCCTGCAGGAAAGGCACCTGGCGGCGCAAAGCCAGGTTGTGAAGCATGCAGCAGGCCACGATGATGTGACACACCTTCTTAGGTGAGTACATTAGGGATCCACCTGTCATATGCAGGCACCTAAACCTGGCCTTTAGGAGGCCAAAGGTGCGTTCGATCACCCTCCTAGTACGCCCATGGGCCTCATTGTACCGTTCCTCTGCCCTTGTCCGGGGATTCCTTACTGGGGTCAGTAGCCACGACAGGTTGGGGTACCCAGAGTCCCCCACTAGCCATACACGGTGTCTCTGTAGCTGTTCCATCACGTAAGGGATGCTGCTATTCCTTAGGATGTAGGCGTCATGCACTGACCCTGGGAATTTGGCATTTACATGCGAGATGTACTGGTCAGCCAAACACACCACCTGGATGTTCATTGAATGGTAATTTTTTCTGTTCCTGTACACCTGCTCCCTGTCTCTTGGGGGAACCAAAGCCACATGGGTCCCATCAATGGCACCAATTACGTTGGGAATATGTCCAAGGGTGTAGAAATCACCCTTCACTGTAGCCAATTCGCCCACCTCAGGGAAAATGATGCAGCTCCTCACGGATTTCATCAGGGCAGACAACACTCTGGATAACACCTTCGAAAACATGGGCTGAGACATCCCAGAAGCAATTCCCACGGTTGTCTGAAATGACCCACTTGCCAAGAAATGGAGTACTGACATGACCTGCACCAGAGGGGGAATCCCTGTGGGTAGGCGGATGGGGGACATCAGGTCTGGCTCCAGCTGGGCACACAGTTCATGGATAGTGGCACGGTTAAGACGGTAGGTCAGGATAATGTGGCGTTCTTCCATTGTCGACAGGTCCACCAGCGGTCGGTACACGGGAGGATTCATCCGTCTCCTCGCCCAACCCAGCGGACGGTGCCTAGGAAGGACAACATGGAGCACACAGTCAAGCAACCCACAGGTACGTACTCACAGCTAGCACAGTATATGATTCTCTATGCAGTGAATGGCGTGTCTGAGTGGCTATGCAAGGCCTAGGCCTGTGTGACGCAGTTGAAATTGAGCCATGTGGGCCCTGGAAATGGTGGCTGCCTGACCTGTGAAGTGTGACAATGGGATGTGAGGTCAATGCGCTGGCGTGGCACACCGCGGCGGGCGGCGGGCGAAGACCGCGGCGCAAAGCCGCATTGGTTAACATTGAAGCCTATGGGTTTCAGGAGCCAATGGCGAAGGGCGCCGGCGGTGGCGGGACGCACCGCCGCGGTACGCACCGCCGCGGACGTGACCGCCATTTTCTATCTACTTATCCACTTGCGACTTGAACTTTCACAGGAGAGGACCTATACTGCAAGTGTTGCTGTGACCTCGGTCTGGAAGGGACAATGGCTGCTGCACCTGGGGAAAGGACCCCTGCCTTCACTGGAGAGGAGTTGGAGAAACTCGTGGATGGGGTCCTCCCCCAGTATGCGCTACTCTACGGTCCTCCAGACCAACAAGTGAGTTTAATTCAATCTGGATTTGGGGCCACTGGTTGGCGGGGGGCCTGGCGGGGATGGGGGGCATGTTGGGCCTGGCGGGGGGCCTGGCGGGGGGCCTGGCGGGGATGGGGGGCATGTTGGGCCTGGCGGGGGGCATGGCGGGGGGCCTGGCGGGGATGGGGGGCATGTTGGGCCTGGCGGGGGGCATGGCGGGGGGCCTGGCGGGGATGGGGGGCATGTTGGGCCTGGCGGGGGGCATGGCGGGGATGGGGGGCATGTTGGGCCTGGCGGGGGGCATGGCGGGGATGGGGGGCATGTTGGGCCTGGCGGGGGGCATGGCGGGGGGCCTGGCGGGGAAGGGGGGCATGTTGGGCCTGGCGGGGGGCATGGCGGGGGGCCTGGCGGGGATGGGGGGCGTTGGGCCACTGGAAAGGAAAATGCTGACAAACTTGAACGTGGTATTTCTCCCTCCCTGTACGTGTCACATAGGTCCGCGCCCATGAGAAGATCGGGATTTGGCGTGCCATCGCCAAGGAAGTCCGGACCCTGGGGGTCCACCATCGACGGGGCACCCACTGCCGCAAGAGGTGGGAGGACATCCGCCGCGGGACCAAGAAGACCGCCGAGTCTCTGCTGGGGATGGCCTCCCAACGTAGGCGGGGTGCCTGCCGTCAACTGAGCCCCCTGATGTTCCGGATCCTGGCGGTGGCCTACCCTGAATTGGATGGGCGCATGAGGGCAGCACAGCAGACACAAGGGGGTGAGTACAAGCATTATCTACTCTGTTGTCGCGCAGTGGAGGTGTCTGGGTGGGGGAGGAGGGCTGGGGGTCCCCCTAGGCCAGGGCGATATCTGTAGGCTGGGCACCCCCGTAAGCCCCTGTGTCCCCAGCCACCACCCTCAGTAGTTTGTCAGTACAGCCATCCCTGGGCCGTGTCATCCATGGGTGCAGTTGTCAACTCTAGGCGTGTAGGGCATGTTCCACGGAATGCGTAGCGGACCCCAAGTGCGCAACTTAGTGCAGGGGGCATCTGTGTCTGTCATGTCCGCTAACTGTACCGGAGATCCATGTACTCAATATCCCTTTATTTCTCTCTCCCCCCCCCTTTTTGTTTGTCTTTCTGTGCTTGTGTGCATCAGCATCATCAGGCGGAGGAGAAGTGGCATCGGGGCAGGAGGGAGCTGCATCTCACATGGCCCAGGAGGGCCATGCCACAGAGTCAGACTGGACCAGTGAGACGGAGGGCGAGGGGAGCTCCACGACGGGGACGACTGGAGCCTGCAGCGACACGGACACGTCCTCGGAAGGGGGCTCCCTTGCGGGGGTGGCACCATCCATGCCCCCCGCCATTACAGGTACAGCCGCCACCCAGCGCACCATCTCCGCCCTCCCAGCAGCCCCTCAGCGTTCGCCCCGTGCCCGCTCTGCCAGGAAGCCGGGCATCTCCTTCGCCCCAGGCACCTCAGGCCCTGCCCCTGTTACCCCCGCTGCCCTCAGTGAGGAGGTCATTGACCTCCTCCGAACGCTCATTGTTGGGCAGACTACCCTTTTGAATGCCATCCAGGGGGTGGAGAGGGAGGTTCATCGCAGCAATGCGTACCTGGAGGGCATTCATTCGGGTCAGGCTGCCCATCAGCGATCGTTCCAGGCTCTGGCCTCAGCACTGACGGCAGCCATTGTCCCTGTCTCCTGCCTGCCTCTACTAACTCCCTCCTCCCAGTCTCCTGTTCCTCTGCCTGTCCCACCCACACCATCAGACCAGCCTGCACACACCTCAACACCCAAGAGAAGCTCATCCAAACATAAGCACCACAGATCACGCAGACATTCACACACGCAACATTCCGATGCAGACATGCCAACAGTCACTACCACCTCTGTGACCCCCACCTCCTCGTCTCCCTCCTCCCTCCCTGTGACGTCTACACTCACACCTCCATTCACCTCACCATCAGCCAGTGTTTCCATCACCAGCACACCCTCCACTCCAGTCCGCACACGTGCAGTCACCACCCCCACTGCCATTTACACGTCCCCTGTGTCCTCTCCCACTGTGTCTGTCACCCCCTCTTCCACACCACACAAACGCAGCCACCCACCCACCCAACAGCCATCCACCTCACGACAGCCTATCCCTCCTGCACCTGCACCCAAAGACAGCAAACGTGACTCACCTACAACCACATCCTCTCCCTCCACTCCCATTCCCACTGTACCTACCACTCTCCATTGTCCCAAGAAGCTCTTCCTCGCCACTACTAACTTCTTTCCTGACCCTGAGCCCCCGCTCCTTCTCGTCGGGGTAAGAAGAGCACCTCAGCCACCACCAGCCCTGCAGCCCCCTTGACAAGGGTGCAGGGGTATTGGAGCCCGCCAGCCCGCATGTCTGGATCTTCGCCCAGCAGCAAGGGGACAGCCAGCCCACCCCCTGGGAAGAGGAGCAGAAGGCGGAAGGGGCGCCGCAGGAGCCCGCCTTCTACATCCCCCCCGGACACCACCCAGAGACAGTCACCAGCCACAGCTCCAAAGGGAGGAAAGGGCCACAGGCCCACGACTAAGGAGGGCAAGGGCAGCAAGTCGGAGAGGTCAGGCAGCAGGCCTGCTGCCCAGGAGGAGCCCACAACCCCCATAGCCGCTGCCCCGGGAGGAACCGGCACAGCTGCCCCGGGAGAGCCCACCACCCCCATAGCCGCTGCCCAGGGAGGACCCAGCCCAGCTGGCCAGGAGGGCCCCACCACCCACAGCCCAGGTGGGCAGTGAAGGAGCACCATCCCCGCTGCCCAGGAGGGCACCACCAGGCAATTAGCAGTTGGCCATAGACCGTCCGCCGTCTCAAGAACCGCTGAACTGGGCCCTTCAAGGCAAGGAGCGCTGAACTGGGCCCCGCCGTCTCAAGAACCGCTCCGCTGGGCCCCGCCGTCTCACGCACCGCTCCGCTGGGCCCCGCCGTCTCAAGAACCGCTTAACTGGGCCCCGCCGTCTCAAGCACCGCTCCGCTGGGCCCCGCCGTCTCAAGCACCGCTGAACTGGGCCCTTCAAGGCAAGGAGCGCTGAACTGGGCCCCGCCGTCTCAAGAACCGCTGAACTGGGCCCTTCAGGGCAAGGACCGCAGAACTGGGCCCCGCCGTCTCAAGCACCGCTGAACTGGGCCCTTCAAGGCAAGGAGCGCTGAACTGGGCCCGCCGTCTCAAGCACCGCTCCGCTGGGCCCCGCCGTCTCAAGCACCGCTGAACTGGGCCCTTCAAGGCAAGGAGCTCTGAACTGGGCCCCGCCGTCTCAAGAACCGCTCCGCTGGGCCCCGCCGTCTCAAGCACCGCTGAACTGGGCCCTTCAAGGCAAGGACCGCTGAACTGGGCCCGCCATCTCAAGAACCGCTCCGCTGGGCCCCGCCGTCTCACGCACCGCTCCGCTGGGCCCCGCCGTCTCAAGAACCGCTTAACTGGGCCCCGCCGTCTCAAGCACCGCTCCGCTGGGCCCCGCCGTCTCAAGAACCGCTCTGCTGGGCCCCGCCGTCTCACGCACCGCTCCGCTGGGCCCCGCCGTCTCAAGAACCGCTTAACTGGGCCCCGCCGTCTCAAGCACCGCTCCGCTGGGCCCCGCCGTCTCAAGCACCGCTGAACTGGGCCCTTCAAGGCAAGGAGCGCTGAACTGGGCCCCGCCGTCTCAAGAACCGCTGAACTGGGCCCTTCAGGGCAAGGACCGCTGAACTGGGCCCCGCCGTCTCAAGCACCGCTGAACTGGGCCCTTCAAGGCAAGGAGCGCTGAACTGGGCCCCGCCGTCTCAAGCACCGCTCCGCTGGGCCCCGCCGTCTCAAGCACCGCTGAACTGGGCCCTTCAAGGCAAGGAGCGCTGAACTGGGCCCCGCCGTCTCAAGAACCGCTGAACTGGGCCCTTCAGGGCAAGGACCGCTGAACTGGGCCCCGCCGTCTCAAGCACCGCTGAACTGGGCCCTTCAAGGCAAGGAGCGCTGAACTGGGCCCCGCCGTCTCAAGCACCGCTCCGCTGGGCCCCGCCGTCTCAAGCACCGCTGAACTGGGCCCTTCAAGGCAAGGAGCGCTGAACTGGGCCCCGCCGTCTCAAGCACCGCTCCGCTGGGCCCCGCCGTCTCAAGCACCGCTGAACTGGGCCCTTCAAGGCAAGGACCGCTGAACTGGGCCCCGCCGTCTCAAGAACCGCTCCGCTGGGCCCCGCCGTCTCACGCACCGCTCCGCTGGGCCCCGCCGTCTCAAGAACCGCTTAACTGGGCCCCGCCGTCTCAAGCACCGCTCCGCTGGGCCCCGCCGTCTCAAGCACCGCTGAACTGGGCCCTTCAAGGCAAGGACCGCTGAACTGGGCCCCGCCGTCTCAAGAACCGCTCCGCTGGGCCCCGCCGTCTCACGCACCGCTCCGCTGGGCCCCGCCGTCTCAAGAACCGCTTAACTGGGCCCTTCAGGGCAAGGACCGCTGAACTGGGCCCCGCCGTCTCAGGAACCGCTGAACTGGGCCCTTCAAGGCAAGAACCGCTGGCCCTTTGGCAGACGTGGCAGGGCAGGATCTATCTCGGGCAGGGCTGCAGGATGCCCTCTGGCCAACTTGCCTCCTCCAGTGGCAGTGGGGTCTGTTATGGACTGTATGGACTGTGGCTTTGCTCTCCCCAGGATGGCCCAGTGGGCAGGCCACCCACTGTATGGACTGTATGGACTGTGGCTTTGCTCTCCCCAGGATGGCCCAGTGGGCAGGCCACCCACTGTATGGACTGTATGGACTGTGGCTTTGCTCTCCCCAGGATGGCCCAGTGGGCAGGCCACCCACTGTATGGACTGTTTGGACTGTGGCTTTGCTCTCCCCAGGATGGCCCAGTGGGCAGGCCACCCACTGTATGGACTGTTTGGACTGTGGCTTTGCTCTCCCCAGGATGTCCCAGTGGGCAGGCCACCCACTGTATGGACTGTTTGGACTGTGGCTTTGCTCTCCCCAGGATGGCCCAGTGGGCAGGCCACCCACTGTATGGACTGTATGGACTGTGGCTTTGCTCTCCCCAGGATGGCCCAGTGGGCAGGCCACCCACTGTATGGACTGTATGGACTGTGGCTTTGCTCTCCCCAGGATGGCCCAGTGGGCAGGCCACCCACTGTATGGACTGTTTGGACTGTGGCTTTGCTCTCCCCAGGATGGCCCAGTGGGCAGGCCACCCACTGTATGGACTGTTTGGACTGTGGCTTTGCTCTCCCCAGGATGGCCCAGTGGGCAGGCCACCCACTGTATGGACTGTATGGACTGTGGCTTTGCTCTCCCCAGGATGGCCCAGTGGGCAGGCCACCCACTGTATGGACTGTATGGACTGTGGCTTTGCTCTCCCCAGGATGGCCCAGTGGGCAGGCCACCCACTGTATGGACTGTTTGGACTGTGGCTTTGCTCTCCCCAGGATGGCCCAGTGGTCATGGAGTCCCCTCGTGGATCTGGCGTCGTGTACTCAAGTGGCTGAGGTGCCCCCCCTTCCCTTCCCCCTGAGGTGCCTGTCCTATTTTCTTTCTGATGCCCCTGCAGTGTTCTCTCCGTGGAGTTCTTGTCGTGGGACTGGGCCTTGCCCCTTTGCACAGGACCCCTGTGATCCACGGACAGTGGTTGGACTACATTTAGTAGCTGTATATATTTTGTACATAGTTTATTTATTTATTGGGATTACTGGTGTCCATATTTCAATATATCTGCCCGTTTATGATCTCTTCTTTTGGTCTTTGCATTATTTCGGAGGGGGGGGTTTGTGGGTTGTGACAGTGATCTGTGGGAATGCATTGATGTGTGTGTTGTAGTGGGTGTGGGTGGGTGGGTGTGTGCCGGTAATCTTTTCCCTCCCCTGTGTCGTAGGTGCAGTACTCACCGATGTCTTCCGCGCCGCCGGGCGTGCTCCTGGTATATGAGCAGGAATAGGAGTGCGGGGATGACCTGCAACTCTGGTTCCATGCTGCCGGAATCTCGCGTGGAGTGCGTAGAGGTGAGCGTTTTCCCGTTCGTAGTCTGTTTCCGCCGTGTTCTTATCGGCGGTGCTCCCGCCCCGGAAAAGGTGGCAGATTGGTGGGTCGTAATAGGGTGGGCGGTACATTGTCTGCCGCCTGGCTGTTGGCGGGAACCGCCGCGCTGTTTGTTTGTACCGCTGTGGCGGGCGGAGTGTTAAGTTGGCGGGCTGTGTTGGCGGTTCCCGCCAGGGTCAGAATTGCATATTTTAGACCGCCGGCCTGTTGGCGGCTTGGCCGCCGCTTTATCACCGACCGCCAGGGTCAGAATGAGGGCCTAGTGTGGAGAAGCATTACTAAAAAATAAATAAATACTGACAACCACATAGCTTTGTTTTCAGCCTTTCATTTATTTTATTCGTCTTTTGCCATATTTATCTTTTAATAATGCAATTGCAGGTTCAGCCTTTCATTTATTTTTTTCGTCTTTTGCCATATTTATATTTTCATAATGCAATTGCAGGTTATATAATGATTGACAAAATTTCAAACATCACATATAAATGCAACATTATGTACAAAATATATTCATATATTACAAGTAGACCTTGCAACACAAAAACATTTTGAGTCACAGAACAAAAAATAAGACATTATTAGCTTATCAAAACCATACTTTAGGACAAATGTATCCGTGGTGGTTATATGTGTTCTTTCAAGAATATATAATCCACATACAAGGAAGCCTTAAGGAGAAGACACTTAAGGATTAAACACCCAACCATCTTTTGTGTCAACCTACTTATTTTGCTCAACATTAACAATTGTAAATGTTAATTTTAGGTTAAAAATAAAGTTGATGCATTTCGGCCTGTATGATTTCAAAGGCCTCATCAGGAGAACCAGCAGTTGATAGATGACCATAATTTTAAAAACAAAAACATTGCACATATATATATTTCAATTTTTCGTTTATTTATAACTACTTCACGCTAGACCACTGGCGTAAGTTAACCCACATTATCAGTGAAAAGTAGGAAGAATTAGAATGCTGGCATATATGCACATTGCTAGATACCTAGGGCCTGATTCTAACTTTGGAGGACGGTGTTAAACCGTCCCAAAAGTGGCGGATATACCACCTACCGTATTACGAGTTCCATAGGATATAATGGACTCGTAATACGGTAGGTGGTATATCCGCCACTTTTGGGACGGTTTAACACCGTCCTCCAAAGTTAGAATCAGGCCCCTAGACTAAAACAGCATGACTACATAAAGTGCCTTGACCTGCTCAGGGTGAATAACTATCCACTAAAGTGAGCCATCTAGAAGCCTGAGAAGAGTGGGGTGGGCCCGGCATCTTGCTGAGGGCTGTGGTAGCGGAAGTGCAGGTGAGGAGGAACGTGAGAAGGAGGAGAGCGAGCGGAGCCGTCAGAGCTTGCTGGCAGCTGTTGGTGCGGCAGTTGTGCGGGGGTGGTCGGGAGTGCTGGGAGCCAGGAACACCGGACTAGTCATGGACCCCGGCAGGAATACTGGCAGCACAGCTGCTCCCTGTGCCCTGCACCCTGCGCCCATACCTACAACTTCACCCACCGATTTTACTGCATTTCCCTGCCGCTGGTGACTTTTTACCACCATCTCCACCATTACCACCATCACTGCCATCTCCACTGTGTGCAATTCGCGGTTTGTTGGCCTGTTCTCCAATCCCCCCGCACTCACAGTGCAGTGGAATTGAGTGCGGAGCGGGTCTGGTTGTTTCCTAAGGCTGTGGAAAGGCCTACCAAGGTCTTTAAAGGATATTACAGAAGGACTTTAAAGGATTGTGTGGGTAAGCGTTAGGCAGCGGTTCTCTCATCTGGGGTATGGAAACAGGCAGCAATAGGCTGCTATGGGTTGCACCTTGATGAGGTTGCATGCTCACTCTCCTGATAATTTTTCTTTTCCGCCGCTTTCCGTCATGCTGCCTTGATATTTTTAGATTTTTATGACTTTTTTTTAAATTTCCTTGCAATTCCCTCACAACAATATTAGATTGGGCTAAATCCATTCACATGGAGACAGTCCCGTTAGGTTGGGATGCGGTCTGTAGGCATGATTTACAGCACAATTTACACCAGGTTTGGCTGTTGCTTCCTTAACCAAACATATTAATACTTAAGCCAGGGTTGGTGCAGGATTTTCCCATTACCTTTTGCAGTTGGTCTTCATTTATGATTCTGCAATTAGACACAATAAGATGCAGTAAGATGCAATAAGATGTCTCCCAGGTGTTTGCGCTCAGGCCATCTAGTTTCTTCTACCGGCTCAGCTGCTACTTCCCTTTGTTATCCCAAACTTTTAAAAACAATTTGGCGTAAGAAGTACAATCTCATTTGTCTCTTCTGGAGTCTCACCCTATTATTTTGTCTTTGTTTTCAAATGGTGGCTGTAGGGAAGTAAAAAAAAGGACCTGGGGTCCGTTTTGGGAATAACCCAAGCAGCTACAGAGCTTCTGGACATGGATATGGATATGGTATCAGCTCTGGTTGTGTCTCCATGCCAGACTAGTGGATTAGGTCAAGGGTCGGGCTGCTCGTCTAAGCGCACCTAAAGGCTCTGTTGGTCCCAGGGTGGCATTTAAAGTAGGGGCTGCATCCATATTAACTATTGCAGATGTTTTTGTGGACCCGGAGAACTGTCCCAAAAGCTTCTTTTAGGAGTCTAGAAACTGGTCAAGACGTGGTCTCTTCTCCCGAAAATCTGTTGCACAAGGAAATTTCCTTGGAGTCAGCTGGGTGCTCCCGCGGGGTATTGTGTGATGAGGAGCTTGGTATGTTGAAGGACTACTCCTTGTGCTGTTTTCATAGAGAAGAATCAGATAACTGAGGTTTTGAGGCATTTTTTGGTTTTGGGTGCAGGGTTGGATACAGACTTGGAAACAAACTTGAAAACAGATTTGAGATTATTGTTGCAATGCTTACCTAGTCATCCATCATTACCAGCTCTGTACAGCAGTACATCATCCCAGAGGGTGTCCTTGCTGGATACTATGAATACTACAATTTGTGAATCTGCGCCTGTTGGGGGTCATGTCATTGTGCAATCTTCTCATTTGAAATAAGAAATGGAGGTTGCGGGAGGGGTTAAGGTTTCTTCCATTATTTCTTCTGATTTTTTTGTGTATTGAGAGAGTTTTATCTACAATTCTGGCTCTACTGGATAGATCAGTTACTAACTCTGACTATGTGTTGGATGTGCTGTCTCCAATTTTAATAGGGGTGCAGCACCTTACCTCTTTCAGCCTAGGCATGCAGAAGGATGAAATGGGCAAAGAAGCAAGGTCTCAGGCATCTCAACTAACATTGTGGAGAAAAGTGGGGTGGAAGAAATTGGCATTCAGGTGGGTGACCCTGGTGGAGCTGGGGCGTCAACACCTGTGTATTTTGTGAATTCTGATGGTAAAGTTGAGGCCACGCACAAGAGTGAGAAGGTACCATCTCCCTTTGTTATACACTTGTCTGAGGTATGGTGACAAGATGCTCACAGTTCTGATGTAATTAAATCCAAGAATGCCCTGCCCATTTTTTAAATCTTAAAAAAAGTGGTTCCTCCCCTATCCCTTCTTCTTCTGGTGTTGCCCTTCCCTCTGATGACTTTGTCTGTATTGAGTCGCTGGAGGATCCCACGAATACTGCTTCCCCTGTGAAGGGGGCCTCTCTGGGTACTTCTAGGGTAAAACACCTAAAGGGAAACAAGGGACGAACTCAGCCTATTATGAAAAGTAAGTGTTAGAAATTGGGTTTTTGGTTGGCAGCCAGGTTACCCTCTGTCCAAGCAAGAACCCTCACTCTAGTCATGGCAAGTCACACAAAATCCAAAATTATCCTGTGCCCACCCTCTGGTAGTTTGGCACGAGCAGTAAGGCTTAACTTAGAAGGCAATGTGTAAAGCATTTGTGCAATAAATCATACAATAACATAATATAGCACCACAAAAATACACCACACAGTGTTTAGAAAAATATATAATATTTATCTGGGTATTTGCAGGTCAAAACAATAAAAGATGCAGATATGAATTTGTAAAGATATCACTAAAAAGTGATATGAAGTGTCTTAAGTCTTCAAAAAGCAAACAAAGTCTCTTTCAAGCACAAAGTACCTGGTTTGGAGTGGAAAATCTCGGCAAAGGGTCGCAGAAGAAGAGATACGTGGAAAAATGGTGTGTGCGTTGATTTCTCCTCTGCACACATGGACTTGCGTCGTTATTTTTCACGCGGGGAAGTCGTGCGTCATTTTCCGGCGTGCGGACAGTCTCTTTCTGTGGGTCGCGGGATTACCAGATGTCCCGGGGTCTGTGCGTGGATTCTTCGGCTTGTTTTCTGGCTGCGTGTCATTCCGCGAGGCTGTGCGTCGAAGTTTCGATCTCACGGCAGGCGTCGCGTCGATTTCCCCTCTGGAAGTCAGGCGGCGTTGTCCTTGCGAGGTCGTGCGTCAAAGTTCCGGTAGCCCCGAAGGCGTCGCGTCGATCAGCGTCGGTGTGCAGCGTTTTTCTCGCCGCGGAGCAAGCTGTGCGTCTAAATTTTCGGCGCACGAAGAGTCAAAATGAAAAAGAGAAGTCTTTTTGGTCCTGAGACTTCAGGGAACAGGAGGCAAGCTCTATCCAAGCCCTTGGAGAGCACTTTTACAGCCAGACAAGAGTTCAGCAAGGCAGCAGGGCAACAGCAAGGCAGCAGTCCTTTGTAGAAAGCAGTCAGGTGAGTCCTTTAGGCAGCCAGGCAGTTCTTCTTGGCAGGATGCAAGTTCTGGTTCAGGTTTTTTCTCCAGCAAGTGTCTGATGAGGGAGGGCAGAGACCCTGTTTTATACCCAAATGTGCCTTTGAAGTGGGGGAGACTTCAAAGAGTGGCTAAGAAGTGCACCAGGTCCCCTTTCAGTTCAATCCTGTCTGCCAGGGTCCCTGTAGGGGGTGTGGCAGTCCTTTGTGTGAGGGCAGGCCCTCCACCCTCCCAGCCTAGGAAGACCCATTCAAAATGCAGATGTATGCAAGTGAGGCTGAGTACCCTGTGTTTGGGGTGTGTCTGAGTGAATGCACAAGGAGCTGTCAACTAAACCTAGCCAGACGTGGATTGTAAGGCACAGAAAGATTTAAGTGCAAAGAAATGCTCACTTTCTAAAAGTGGCATTTCTAGAATAGTAATATTAAATCCGACTTCACCAGTCAGCAGGATTTTGTATTACCATTCTGGCCATACTAAATATGACCTTCCTGCTACTTTCAGATCAGCAAATGCCACTTCCACAATGTATGAGGGCAGCCCCCATGTTAGCCTATGAAGGGAGCAGGCCTCACAGTAGTGTAAAAACGAATTTAGGAGTTTTACACTACCAGGACATATAAACTACGCAGGTACATGTCCTGCCTTTTACCCACACAGCACCCTGCTCTAGGGGTCACCTAGGGCACACATTAGGGGTGACTTATATGAAGAAAAAGGGGAGTTGTAGGCTTGGCAGGTACTTTTAAATGCCAAGTCGAAGTGGCAGTGAAACTGCACACACAGGCCTTGCAATGGCAGGCCTGAGACAAGGTTAAGGGGCTACTGAAGTGGGTGGCACCACCAGTGCTGCAGGCCCACTGGTAGCATTTAATCTACAGGCTCTAGGCACATATAGTGCACTCTACTAGGGACTTACAAGTAAATTAAATAGCCAATCATGGATAAACCAATCAATAGTACAATTTACACAGAGAGCATATGCACTTTAGCACTGGTTAGCAGTGGTAAAGTGCCCAGAGGTCAAAAGCCAGCAACAACAGGTCAGAAAAAATAGGAGGAAGGAGGCAAAAAGTTTGGGGATGACCCCGTCAAAAAGCCAGG
The DNA here is from genome assembly GCF_031143425.1 of Pleurodeles waltl. Lineage (NCBI taxonomy): Eukaryota > Metazoa > Chordata > Amphibia > Caudata > Salamandridae > Pleurodeles > Pleurodeles waltl. The sequence continues at coordinate 269,039,155 of NC_090444.1, read as the reverse complement.
TCCAACAGTAAGCCTAAAAAACTTTGGTTTCCAAAAGTATTAGTGGAGTCTCCGCCCACTACACAGGGCCGTATAGTTGAAGAACTGAAGAATGGTCCTTTACCACTAGACCTGGAGCCTCTTTTGCCTGGGAAAACTAGTATGCACCCCTTCCCAACTATATTAGAAGGGGCAAAATTAAACTCCCATTGGCAGGAGAAGGGGCTAGCTCCAGATACAAGGGTGATTACTTACAAAAATGAAGGTGGCACGAAAGTGGATCATGGGTAAAAGGATAATTGGCTTGTGATTGCGAATGTGAAATTGCCACATATTGAAGAGGTTGGGAGTGAGGCCCTGCAAGAGGGTGGGAAGGCTCTTGAGGGGTTATTATCAGTTGCCCTTTGTGTGGAACGGTCTCCACATGTTGTCCCCAGGGTAGCTAGAACCCTTAACAGTGAGGCTCCCCCCTTTTTGTTGTTGGTACAGCTGCCTTATCCGGGGCTGGATTAAATTACAATAGCAATTATGTGATGGGCAAAGATTCCAAAAATACTTTTAATATCTTTTCTAATACTTTGGATATTGTTTCCCTGTTTGATAGTGAACTGGGCCCTTCGAACAGAAGTTTCATTTTGCAGCAATTACTGGAAATTGAGGCATTAAGCCTTGTAACTAGGAGATATATTGACCATATGTACTTGGACACCCCCAGCTCCTTTGCCAAGGTCTAGGGTTACATTTACCTCCGGGATCGTCGCAATACTGATCTTGAGTAATGTAGAGCATTTTTGGTAAAGAGGTATTGATGTTTTCCCATTAAAAATGATTACTGACCCTAAGTCAAAAAGCCCAAGTTTGGATCTTCAGGAAGTCACTCAGGAGTTAGACCATGGTAGGGGGGATGTAAAGCTGAGGGATATTGCAACCTACATTGGTAGGGATATCATTTTGTGGGTTATGAAAACTTGCGTACCAACACTAAAATCCCTATGTTGCAGAAGTAGCCCTGTGGATAAATTGCTTTCTTGGAATATGACGGGCTTGGGACAGACTAATTCAAAATTAAATTTTATAACACGCCTCAGTCCATTGATTGTTTTTTTGTAGGAATCTTGGAGATGCGATAATTTTAAGTGTGAGAACTATTTTGTTTACTCCAGTGCAGCAAAACCATCACCAAAAGGCCATTCTAGTGGAAGTATTGCCATTTTATTGAGAAGCAACATGAATTTGAACTCCAATGTGTTTCTCCTTCCTTCTAAATTATGTCTTTGCTTAAAGCTAGCCCTGTCCAAAATGACAGATGGACTGCATTCAGCCTTTTTACTGGTAAATGTGTATATCCCTCCAGGGAGATCTTCTGATGCCTTAGTTACTTACCTCTCTGCTTTCTTTCATACATAATATCAGTGTTTCTGAAGATTGATTCTTTGATCATTGTTGCAGAGGATTTTAATGCTAAAATCTTAAATTCTGCTTGTGCGGCCTTTGGACATTCTGAGTTGGAAGAAGCCTTGTGCATCCATGAGGCTACTTTTCCTAGAAATATTACATCAGATAGGAGGGGTGTATGCTTTTTAGAGAGCTTGAGATCCATTGAGTTTGTGGTCCTAAATGGCAGATTTCCTGAGCATTCTCCAGCTTCCTTTACCTTTAATTCTTATCAAGGTCAGAAATTAATTGATTATTAGGTGGCATCCCATCAAATGTTTAGAGCTTGTACCCAGATTGAGGTACTGAGGACAGATCTAAGTGATCATGGTATTCTTTCAGCAGTCCTGGATTTAGAGGCTGACTCTTTGAATTTATTTGGTCCACCCTCCTGCAAAGAGATACAGGGTGTTGTTAAGGGTGCAAGGTCCTCAGGGGCAATGGGCTCTGATGAGCTCCCGCTATCTCTTATTAAGCAAGAAACTTAATCTTGGGCTCTATTTCTGTGTCCTGTGTTTCAGTATTGGTATTGGACTGAGGTTATCAGTCCTCTTGGAAGGTAAGTAATGTTGTACCATTATACAAAAAAGGTCCCAAAACCTCCCCTGCCAGTTACAGGCAGATTGCCCGTTGAATGCAATTGGGAAATTGTTTGCCAAACGTTTCTTCTTCATCTTCAGGAATGGGCCTTTGGCAACATCCTCATTCCTGCTGAGTAGGCTGGTGTTTGCAAGAACTGTGGTACCATAGATAACATCACTGTTCTCCAAACATTAATTGAAAAATGCCTGGTGGTGAAGGGCATGCCCATATATTCCGCCTTCATTGATTTTTCAACTGCATGCAATAGGGTTGACCATGGAATGTTGTGGAGGAAATTGTCCATATTGCGGATTCCGTCCCACCTCCTTAGGCTAATTATTGCCCTGCACTCTTCCACCTGGACTCAAGTCCTGATAAATCATGGTTTATGTAGCAAAGTGGAAACACATAATGATCTGAAGCAAGGGTGCTTATTGGCACCCCTTCTTTTCTCTCTCTACATTCATAATTCACCCAGTAGAGTTTGACAAGTGAAAGGAGATTCGCCCAAACTGGAATTAATAAATGTCAGTTTTTTACTTTACACTGACGGCATTGTTATTTTGGAATTAACCCCAATAGGATTGGAGAGGTGTCTTGCTTAATTAGGAATTTTTGCTGATGATTTTTTTTTTTAAATAAACAGGAGTCAGGAAAAGTCTTTCTTGGTCTTTGGGAAACAATAGTTTGGAAGTGGTGAAATGTTATCCATACCTTGTGATCAGTATAGGGAAAGGTGCGGAAGACATTGTGACGCGAAGGGTTAATTAGCTTGAACAGTGTAGCTGAGCTTGATGCCTGCTGAAACCCGAACAACGTGGAAAAGTTCACAAGATTGTTTTCAAGCTTGTTTCCCAACATTCCATAGATAAAATTATTCGCAGCTGCATGTGTAAAAAACAGGATGTGTAGGAGAGAAAGACGGAGGTCATCTCAACCTTGAGAACAAGAGTACAGGAAAAAGATGGAATGAAAACAATGGCTAGGGAATGGCAGAGCAGCCAAGAGACACATGCTGAAAACATAGCTAGAAAATGCTAGAAAGGGATAGAATCCAAGCTTCAGGTTATTTAAGCAGTGAAGTGCGGGTGAGGGGATTGAAGTTCGCAGATGGGGTTGTGAAAGCTGCCATCGCCAGGCCCACAGCGCTGCCTCCCTGTCTTTGGTGTTCAGAGGCCGTGACGCTCAAGGGGGAGAGAGGTCCAAGCGGGCGGTAGAGGGCTTCCCAGCATTTCGTGGACTAAGTTAAGTTCCACCCAGGGATGAAAGGCCTTTGTTTCTCTGCCCTATTCTTATGATTGATTACTATGCTTGCACTGTGTTTATAATCTGAAGTATTCAGCTTGTTTATATTTTGCTTCCTGAACATCGTAGTGTGAGCTTGCTGCAGTAATTGAAATACGCATTTCGTATACAGTTAATCAAAGCTTATGTCTGTCAATTAATTATTTGCTCATATATAAATAGATGCTCTTTGTCGTGTGCTGATTTATAAATAGATGCTCTTTATTGCTATTTTCATTCTACTTCGTTAATGTGTCAAATGCATACATTTGCCTGAAATTCTAGTAAAGCTACATTGTGTTCATAATTGGGGTGTGGTCCTTCATTGAGCGTCCTTATCGACTTATATCGTACAGATCAGGTGTCAATCAGTCACCTGGATAAGACACCTTGGCAGAACGTTCTCTAGTAATTGTTTAAGTAATGATCATATTAGTCAGTGTAGAAGTAAGGCATCATCCCAGGCCTCTGCTATCGGCAGACTGTATAAGTGTTCTTGGCAAAGACACTTTGCCAAAGTTCTTGCAGTCTATAATAGTAAAAAACCACCCTCTTTGGGCTGTGCCTGTGAAGTAATGGACAAGCCGAATTGGTCCTTTTTCGAGAAGGTGAGACAGAGTATTTGGCACCAAATTTGTATTTTGAATCATCTGGCTGCCCCTTCGTCCTTCTGGCTTGAGTTTGGCGCCTCTCCACGACTGTGTTTGTTATGGTAGCTGTTTTGAGGTGTGGGAATAATTTACTGAATAGTGATCTGGGTTCCGTTTGTGCAGCTTTGAAACATGAAATATTTGATAACCTGAAGGAAAACAGTGCTCTTTTCTCAAATTACTCCAAAGCTCTGGATATGTTTGATATTGACCACACAATATGGCACCTCTGCCTAAATGCCTGTTAAAAAATATTATTAAAAAATCTATCTATGAGGTGAGTCATAAAAGAGATATTGTGCTTTCTGCTCAGGATGCACGGAACAATATTGTTGTGGAGAGCAGTATTTATAAAAAACCTCAACCTTATGTTGTATAGAACCTTCCTCATGGTCTGCGTAGAATAATATTATTATTGAGGTTGAATTTGCTTCCACTACAAGTTGTTCCTGGTGATTGGGAGGGTATGCCAAGGGAGGAGAAGTTTTGTGATCTTTCCCTGAGTTATGTCCAAGATTTAAATCATGTGATATTTGTGTGTCCCTCTCTTTATACACGATGGCCCTCATTACGAGTCTGGCGGTCAGCGTACCGCCGCAGTGGAGTTGGCGGCCACACCGCTATAGGCCCGGTGGTAAAAACCACCACATTACAAGTCCTGGAAAGGTACCTGCAGAACACAGCCAAGTAACCATCCGGCCCACCACAGCGGAAGTGCTGGCACGCCAGGCAGCAGCCATCTCCAGGCTGGTGGTCAGGCAGCATCCTAAGACCACATCACGAGGTTGCACATCACCAGGATTTCCGTTGTGGAACCACCGCCACCAAAACCCTGTCGGAAACTAACTAAATAAAGGGAACACCTACCTTCAGGAACACAGGCACATCCGTAGGCGCCATGGCACGCAAATTGCAACTCCTTCCAATCCTCTACTTGGCCCTACAACTCCTGAACCAGCTACAGCGACCACTACACCAACTGTAAGTACTCCAGCCTAACACACACTGGAGGGAACGGCGTTAGTACATACACACACAAGGACACCAACGGTGTAGTGCTGCATGAAAAGCTAATGTTAAAAACAAATGTGATAAAACATATGTACAGGAAATGTTTTTGGAACACATGGGAGGTCACAAGAAAGACATTTGGGAATGGGTATGGTTGTGAGGTGTGTACGTGGGTGCGCCATGGGTGCAGGTGCGTGGGTGGATGAAAAGTGTGTGTTGGGGGACTGTTGGGTGGGTGAGCGTGTGCGTTTAAATGTACTGGGAGGAGGTGGGGAGGAGATGCAGGGAGATGGCAGGGGGAAGTGTGAGTGTATGTTGGGGTGGTGTCTGCAGGTAGGGTTGATGTGATGCATGTGGATGTGTTGACAGTTTTGGTGTCCGCGGCAGTGGTGTATGGGGTGCATGATTGGGGGTCAGAACATGTGGTGACGGTGGCAGTAAGGGCACATGTGGCAGGAACTGTGACTGATGTGATGCTGACTGCAGGTGTGAGTGTTATGTAGACTGTGAGGGGGAGGTGGTTGGGGAGTCGGTGCAGGGTGTGGATGTTGACATGTCTGCATGGGTGTGTTGAGTGTGTGCATGACGGTGGTGGCGTCTGTGGTGCCTATGTTTGTCCTTGCGTACTGTGTCTGTTGATGTGGATGCATGTGGGTCAGTAGGTGTGCCTTGGATGGGTGAGGGGAGAGGGATGTGGGATTGGGAACAGGTAGCTGGAAGGGGGACGGAAGAAGAAGGTACACTGGCTTCCGTCAACGAGGAGGCCAGAGCCTGGAACGATCTCTGTAGGCCAGACAAGGCACCGGGAATGCCTTCCAGGAACACATTAGTCTGTTGCATCTGGGATGCCAGTCCCTGGATGGCATTGATAATAGTTGTCTGCTCCACAGAGATGGACCTCAGGAGGTCAATAGCCTCCTCATTGAGGGCAGCAAGCCTGACTGGGGCACGGGCTTAGGACCTGCCTGCGGCAATGGAAATGCCCACCCTCTTGGGTGAGCAGGCACGGGCAACTGGGTGGGGATCAACAGGGAGGGCGGTGCTGGTATGGGGGGTGGCGGACAAGGATGGTGCTGGGGTGGTCCCAGATTGGTCCGCCACCACCAGGGAGCTGCCATCGGAGGAGGAATCTGAAGATATAGTGGTCGATCCGGTGTCCCCCGTGGCACTCCCCTCACCCTCTGCCCCACTGGTTCCCTCAGCTCCACTGGTGTCAGCCTCCTGGGTCCCGTGGGCTGCAGCTTCCCCACTCGCCAGGTGCCCCTTCTCCGACGCCAGATGATGCTGATGCACACATCGGTAGAGGACGACAGGGAGGAAGAGCGAGAGAGACAGGGGGCAATCTGTCAATAGTCACACAGGGTAGAACATATGCATTTGATGCCATGCCATTATGCATTATGCCCACCTCTGAACATCCTACTACTTGGTGACACTATGGGGGGAACAGCAACAATGCACATGTCAACTGCTGATGGTCTGACTGAGATATTTCTCAACATAAGGATTATCATAACCGCCACACCTGTCCAGTACCTGCCCACTACTCATAGCCTTTGAGACAAGCATGCAAAGGATTGAACACTCAAGAGGATCCTGCACATCTAGTTGGAAGGCCCTCTTGGCTAATGTCAAGAAACACTGTCACCTCTTGGTGCACCCACCCCACCATTCATGCAGATTGCCAGCTAACTGAGTTCATAGCTACACCCCTGGCACAGTGGTTGGCCAGGACCAATCATAATGCCCTGACACCCCAGCTCTGAAGATCCAGTAGCCGTGTTCTGGCAAGCAGATCTAGCAAGTAGGTGGGCACACAGTACGTCATTGAAGGTGTCTGCCCCGCTACCACTGACTGCATGGCATTACTCACACCTGTGATGTCAATCCTGCCCAGAGGGACACAACCCATAGTGGAGAACAGTGTTTACCTAGCATCCACACAACAGCTACCCAATGCTGCCCACCCAGAGCCACCATGTCAACACACGTCACAGGTGAGAGTGAGTACTCACCCCCATGTGGCTGCTGTGCTGCCCTCAATCGCCTAGCCACATCAGGGTAGGCCACCACCAATATGCAGGCCATTCGGGGGCTTGGGGTCTGATGGGTACCTCTCCCTTGTTGGGAGGACGTCCCCAGCTGGGCCTCCACGGTGTTCCGGGCCCGGCGTCTCACTTCCTCCCACCGCTTTCTGTAGTGGGTGCTCTGGCGGGCATGGACCCACAGGGTCCGCACTTGCTTGACGATGGCACGCCAAATCCTCTTCTTCTGATGGGCGCTGACCTGCATGGGTGACACAGACAGAAGAACACAGTCATGTAGGATGGCATTCCTGGGACAGTAGTGGACAGCACACATCACACATCCACAGCCACACGTCGTTAGCCAACTTATCCCTCGGCACCTTACCCATGTCCATGCTTCATTGACACTTTCACCTACCGAGGCCACCATCCCCATGCGCTCAACTCACATACAGGACAATGAAAATGGGCTCACCTGCTGCTCTGGTGCCCCATACAACTATCCATACAGAGGCAGGACCCCGTCCAAAAGCCACTTTAACTCTTCCTGAGTAAAGGCAGGGGCCCTGTCTCTGCAGGACGTGGCATCTTGGTTACCAGAGTCAGTACACACCTGCACATGCAGTGGAGGTCTTCAGTGCACAAGGTTCAGGAGTCAAGTGAGCATGAGCACATGAAATGGCAGTCACGGCCGCCGTGGACATCACTGTCACCGCAGGCGGCGATCGCCATTGGCCCATGCCTCCCAATGGTAACAGTGTCAGCCAATGGTGTGTAGCACTGAGGTCGTGACCGCCTACTGCCATGACGTGTTACGCCGGAGAGATGATCTCAATTCCACCTGTGATATGCATGCAGACAGGCGGCAACCATTTCACATTTAGGATGTGTGATATGTGTGAAATTTGCTGTGTCATACATATATGCCGCACAACATTTTACCACCTCTTCCCTGTTCCCAGGTACATTGCACAGTTGAGGAATGCACCGGTGTACAGGCCCCTAGTAGACCTTGCCACCCTGGAGGAGCGTCACATCATCCAGACCTATCACCTAAAGTGTGTGACCATAATGGAACTAGTGGCCCAGCTGGAGCCAGATCTATTGCTTGCCATTCTAAGTCCCAATGCCAACCCACAAACAGTACAAGTGTTGTCAGTCCTTCACTACCTTGCCTCGGGCTCCTTCCAGCTCACAGTGGGCCTCGCAAGTGTGATGTTGCAGCCCATGTTCAGCAACGTCCTGAGGGATGAACTCTGTGCCCTGATAAAACATATAGGCCCTCATTACAACCCTGGCGGTCGGTGTTAAAGCAGCATTATTACCGCCAACAGGTCAGTGGTAAAAAAAATGGGATTTGGACCCTGGAAGAACCGCCATCAAAGACCGCCACTTTAACACTCCGACAGCCAGGGTGGTAATGGCCACTGGGCTGGAGACTTCAGTTTCCAGCCCAGCGGCCGTCACAATTTCACCCTCTGGATTACAACCCAGCCTACCGCCATGGTTTTCGTGCCGAATTTACCGCCACGAAAACCATGGCGGTAGTCACTATCAGTGCCACGGAATCCCATACCTTGTCGCACACATGCATTCACAACACTCACAATCAGTCATTCACGCATGCATTCAATGCGACTCACACCCGCATGGACGCATTCCAAAACATGCACACACACACCCCACCCCCTTTCCTGTCAGAGAACCCGACTTACCTGCTTGTAGGGGGTCCTCCGGCTGGAGACGGTACGCGGCGCTGCTGTCAGCAGCAGTGTCTGCCAGCAAAACACCGCCAGGCCGTATCATTGCTCATGATATGGTCAGCGGTGCTTCTGTCAGCAGCGCCGCGGACCGTAATGCTGTAATGTTCGCTGGAATGTAAGTAAAAGTGAGGTTCCCATACGAGAATAGTCAGCCAACTGGCAACCTGAACATGCTTGATGTGACTGGCAGCAGTCACCAGGTGATAACAAGCCATGTTGTTTGTTCCATTAGAATTGCAATCAAACAGGTTGATAGGACATCCATGGTACTCTGCATTATTCCCATTCAGAACCTTGATCTGTGAAGCACAATTAGCGCCAAATGGATCCATAGGGATGGCCCTTCAAAAAAAGCAGGAGTGTTGCACAACGTGATTGATCAATCAGGTTATACTAAAATAAAGTCTACGGGCATAATGAAGCTGATGGTCACTAATGTGACGGTGTGCAGCTAGGCTAGGTGCAACGTGGAGTCAGTGGTCAAAACACCAATATCATTACAGTCATTGAGAGATGCTTTGGGCTGCCAGGTTCCACTGTTTGCATGTCTATAAGGTGCCCTGCTCTATAACCCACGGAAGGTGTGCCAGATCATTATGGCCTTCTGTATGCTGCATAATCTGGCCCTGAGGTGTCAGATCCCTTTGCCGGATGCAGAGGAGGGGGTAGCTGTGCAGTGGCTGATGAAGGGGACATGGGGAGTGATGAAGAGGAGGATGATGAGGATGCAGCTGACTCCAGGGTGGAGCTGATTCAACATTACTCCAGCTGAGCTGCAGGTAAACTGTGCAGTATGTGTCCTCTAAAAGTGTCTGCCATGTCCCTGCTGCCACCTGTCGTGTATGACCACTGACGGTATTGGTTGTAGCTTTGACTCAGGGTGGGATTGGGGGTGTGTCACTTGTGCCAATGACTGAGGTAGTCACAGTGTACAAGTCAGGCCTATAGCCAGGCAGGTGCTTTGGTGGTGCACTAGTGCCACCTATGTGTGTGTGGAATGTTCCCTGAGTTGCCAGTTCATGTGCTATGTGTGTGCCACACAGGGTTGTTGCATGTGTGCAGCATCCATCCTGGGAGTCGACATTGGGTGCCAGTGCAACATTGTTGTTGGTGGCGGTGGGTGTGGGGCCCAGTCTGACGCTGGGAGAAGTGAGGGTGGGAACATTGCTTCTTGTAAATGAAAAGCAACTCGCCTACGTCTCTGAGCATTAGGATAGACATCCTTATTAATATGCAGTTTTACTTTCAGAGTCTTAAGCTTTCCTAAACCATGAAACAACAAAGGGAAGTGACTCACTATTTTTTGATGAGCATTCATGTTGTAATTCACAGAAATCAATCCCATATCAGCAGCTTTATTGAAGCTGAGTAAGCAGGCCCTTGACGCTGTACCTTGAAACACATGGATCGGTGCTTGTACCTTCATTGTCTTATGTTTCACTGTTGCTACAACTGAACTTTGATTCTTTATGGGTGCCGATGCAGCCCATCTATACACTTTTTCAATTATGTAAGCTGCGGTAATGGAGATTGTGTTTTGTATTTCTCTTCAGTCATTATGTTTATCAGTGCGCCACTGTCCATAATGAAAGGTATTGAACAAACTATTTTCAATGTAATCTTCGGATAATGTTTGTATGATTTTTCTGTTTTGGCATGTTGATTCATTTTACTTTGACTGACATTTTTCTTCACATGCGACCAGTCCAACATGCGCACATTTCTGAGAGGTAAAACATTGACATGGCACAATCACTTTCTTCGCTTTCACTCGATATTGAGATGGATGAAATGTTTGACGGTGATTAAGATGATGATCGATTTTGATTAGTATACATTTTCTGTTTGACGATGATTTAAATGACGATCGACTTTGTTTAGCATCAATTTGCCTCAACTGATGTCGCCGCTTGGACTTGTGGGCGTTCGTCAAATGTTGCTTCTGGAATGTTCCAGTGGCCATTTTGTCTTACCACCATGGCACACCTACTTTTTCCTTCCCTTTAAATGTCATCACAAAATGGTTCTCTTTCCCATATTCTTTACATATCTGTCCAAAGGCAGGACACTTACCTTTGAATGGAAATGAAAATCAATATCTAAAACATGTCTTCATTTTATGTGTAGACATCACTTTGCATCTTTATTTTAACAACTTCGGGACAGGAGAATAAGTCCCCGAGTCCTGTAATGACTGCCAGCAACATTTTCCTCATGTTGCTGGCAGCCAATCAGAGAATTTGCTTCTGAGAGTCTGACTCGGACAGGAGTGAGATGGTCCAAGGGAAATAAACTGGGACAATCAGATTCTAAATTGGTGCTCCCGCAAGAGTCTCGGAGACTCTTGCAAACCCAACTACCAAAATATACAATTCATTTTTACCCTTAATTTCTCGAAAAACTGCGGAACCGATTTTACACCAGTGTGCATCAGCTGGTGTGCAGCATTCCTTCTGTTCCTATGGTAATTGGAAACATTTTGAATACTTGAAGAGAGTTGCAAACCGTCGCTGGCACTGGGACAGAGAGGCAAGGAGCACTGCATATTTGTGGCAAGACGCTGGAAAGATATATATATATATAAATATATATATATATATATATATATATATATATATATATATATATATATATATATACACACTACCAATTTTCCTCACGTAAAAAGAAAACATGGACACTCCAAAGTTAGAATCTGCTGATGCGCTTAACTCCAACACAGGCCTTCTCGCCTGGCGTGTTTTGGCCGTTGCCTTGGTCACGGTAGGGATCAGAAATTGACAAAGGCAGTGCCTTTTAAATGGTTCTTTAATGGCTTTTTCTCTTAATTTCTATGCCTTTCAAGCATGGCAGCTATGTTAGGCCATTAATATGATGGGTGTTCACTGTTTGTCCTTTATTTATGTTTGCACCGTGAAATTGTTTATAGTGCCTTTTGTCAGTTTCTTACCCCTACCGTGATCAAGGCAACAGCCGAAATCCGTCAGGCGAGAAGGCCTATGTTGGAGTAAAGCATATTGGCAGATTCTAACTTTGTAGTGTCTGTGTCTTCCTTTTACGTGAGTAAAATTGGTTGTGTATATTCTGGGCTGCTGGTACCCTACACAGACCAAACAAAGGTTGCAGGGGCATTATAGTTTTACATGCACAAAAACATAGGAATTCAGCGGTTATAGTTATACTTATCTCAAGAAACTATGGCCCTCATTACAACCCTGGCGGACAACGGTAATTTGGGAAAAGGCACTGCCAACAGGCTGGCGGTACCTTTTCCCAAATTATGACATTGGCGGTTTGGCTTAAGCCAAACCGCCAATGTACCACTTCGTCTGCCAGGGTGGTAACGGCCGTTGGGCTAGAGACTTCAGTCTCCAGGCAGACAGCCGTCACAATCCCACCTTTGGAATTATGACCCTGCCTACCGCCATGGTTTTTATGGAAAGCGTACCGCCACGAAAACCATGGCGGTAGGCACTATCAGTGCCAAGGAATTCCTTCCCTGACACTGATAGGGGTATCCCCCGCCCCCTCCCCAGAGTCCTCCCCCACCCTCCACCCCCCTGCTGTCCCCCACACATTTACACAGCCACACGTGCTCACATACACACACGCATACCCACATCTACACAGGCATGCACACACACACTAACATACACTGTCGCACACATGCATTCACAACACACAACATACACGTACCCTCACATTCAGTCATTCGTGCACGCGTTCCACGCGACTCACACCCACATGCAGGCATACAAAAACAGACACACAACCCCCCTACACAACACGCATACACTACCCCCCACCCCCTCCCCTGTCAGAGAACCCGACTTACCTGCTTGCAGGGGGTCCTCCGGCAGGAGAAGGGACGCGGCACTGCCAGCAAAACACCGCCAGGCCATCTCATGAACCTGATATGGTAGGCGGTGTTTTGCTGGCATGGTGCTGCTGCTGGCAGCAGCGCCATCTTATCGCCGTCCACAGCCATGACCGTCGACGGAATTCCGCCAGCCTTCTGGCGGAATTCCATCTAGGGCCATAATGCAGGTGGGCGACTGGTAGCCAAGGCGACGGTATGTTGGAGCCCGTCGCCGTGGCAGTATGCGGCATTTACCGCCAATGTCATAATGAGGGCCTATGACTTGTGCACTAAGGTTAACTATAACTCCTGACATGCACAGTTTTCACATCAATAAATTTATTGAAAATGTTGCAGTGATATTATCAATGAGGTCATAGAAGATATCATAAGTGATGTAATATGTGGGGTAATTAGCAGTGCATGGTGAGGGTGTGAGTTATAGTTACCTTAGATCATAATCACCAACCCTCGCACGGAGTTGGGTTGGCCATGAGGCCCTCCTCCCTGGGCTGATATTAGCCCCTGGGACCTCATAAAAATGATATAAAGGCCCTCATTACAACCCTGGCGGTAAATCCTGCTTACCGCCGTGCTGAAGGCCGCCAACATACCGTGGTGGCGGTGGAAATCAGCTACAGGTATTACGACCCACATCTCGTAATCCGCCACAATACAGACACCCACACAACTCCGTCACACCAAAAATCAGTGATAAACTGGTGATACAAAAACCTACACCGTCATGCCAACAAGAATACGCCCACACTATCACGACCCACGAATCAACGCGGCGGTCTTTCAACCATGGTAATCCATTGACGGTACACACTGCCGCGCTCAAAATACACACACACTTACAAAACACAACTACATTGGACAGTTCGAAATACACACACCTGATACACATACACACACCACACCCACACACTCACACCACTATAAAACTTACACCCACATTACCCACAACCCCTTACCATGACTTTTTTTTTAAAAAGCAGAGAGAGAGAGAATAGCAAACACAACACCAGTATCCACAGGCACACCACAACATCACTCATACAACATCCACGCACCTCAAACAACACACCCCAACACAACACATCACACAGCACAACAAACATCTCCTCACACATCACCCACACCACACTATGGCACCTCAAAGACACCCCAGGTTTTCTGAGGAGGACCTCAGGGTCATGGTGGAGGAAATCATCTGGGTAGAGCCACAGCTATTCGGATCACAGGTGCAGCACACCTCCAGTGCTAGGAAGATGGAGCTATGGCGGAGAATCGTCGACAGGGTCAACGCAGTGGGACAGCATCCAAGAACACGGGATGACATCAGGAAGAGGTGGAACAACCTACGGGGGAAGGTGTGTTCAGTGGGATCCAGACACCAGATTCTGTACAGAGGACTGGCGGTGGGCCCCCACCTCCTCCCCCACAACTAACAACATGGGAGAAGCAAGTCTTGGCAATACTGCATCCTGAGGGCCTCGCAGGAGTAGCAGGAGGACTGGACATTGGTAAGTCAAATCTTTACTACTATATCCCCCACACCCTACCTGCATGCCATTACATACCCCCACCCACCCCCTCACCCCATCACTCCAACACCTCATATATGCCCCACTATCACAACCTACACATCCCAATACAAAGCCCTGCATGCAACACCAAAGCATGGACACCCATTGGCAAAGCATCTCCAGTACAGATACCCACACAGACCCCAAAACACTAATCACACAAGGGCAAACACAATAATGCAAGCACAGGAGTAGAGGGTAACTCACCCATTGCACAAGATGCCACACACAGATAATAAAACTCTGCATTTACACCCCAACAGGACCCATACCCAACGTCACCAGACAGGAGGTGCTAGACATATCCAGTCCCCCCACAGAAGAGGCCCACAGTGATGACAGCAGCTCTGCACGCCTGGATCAAGATGACCAGCCCGGCCTATCAGGGACCTCTGGACAGTCGGTTCCCCTGCCACAGTCACAAGCCACCATAGACCCTCCCCCCTCAGGAAACACCACCACAGCACCCACCCAGCGGGCCTATGCCACTGTCCCCAGGACATGTCAATCAGCAGTGTGTCCACCACTACAGGGACCCCAGGCAAACCCACCAACCCAAGACAATCAGGGACCTGGGGTCAGTGGCAGTGGGCACACGGTTCAGGGGACAGAGGCACAGGACAACAGGGAAGCTGGTAGGACTGCTGTGCGACAGGGGGAGGACAGGCCCAGGGAACACACTCTCCACGAGGCACTCTCCAACATCATGGGAGCATACCACCATTCCCAGGAGACCATGGGCACGGTACTGGCCAAGTTTCAGGAGACCCAGCGGCTGCAGGAGGAACACTACCTGGGGATCAGGGAGGACTTGAAGTCCATTAACACCACCCTGGTCACCATTGCAGGGGTGCTGGCAGACCTGGCCAACACCATGAGGGACGCAGTGGGACACAAACGGGCCCCTGATACTATCCTGGATGATGATCAGCCCTCCACCTCCGCCGGCGCTAGTGGACAGGAGGCACCGCCACAGGAACAACAGGCCACCAGCACCCTACCCCCTGCAGAAGGAGAACCACCCCACAAACGGTCCCTGAGATCCAGGAACAAGACAGAGAACATTACCAAGACCCCTGCCAGGAAATAAGACCCTCCTGATTGTCACCCTTCTGTCCCACTTTGTCACCCTGTCCAACTTAAACTGCCATTGCTCCACTTCCTATGCCCCCATGGACAATGCACCTGTGAGACCAAGAAACTGAACTCTACCATGGACATTCCTCCACCATCACCCCAGCCCATTGCACACCCCTCTCCACTTATTAGCACAGAAATAAACACCCTTGAATCACAAACCAATCTGGAGTCGGTCTGTACTTTCACAAATGTGTAATTGCAACCTCTCTGAAATATAGCAATGTCAATGTTCATGTTCACATACCAATGTTACACAGTTGTTGGGCAGCAGTAAACATAGCAGAGGGCACAAAGTGGGACCCAGATCTGTGAAATGGAAAGGCAAAATGACATGTCAGGGTCCATACACAGAGGTAAAAAGGCAGATTTATGCTATGTCCTACAGTAGTATGAGATGTGTGAAGCAGTGCCATCCTCTTACCTGTGTCTCACTGAAAGTATTGCATGATGATGTTGTTTCGGTTGTCTATATCTTCTTCTTCTTCTGCTTCCTCTTCTTCACTGTCCACGGGCTCCACAGCTGCCACAAGACCAGCATCAGGCCCATCCTCCTGCAGAAAAGGCACCTGGCGTCGCAAAGCCAGGTTGTGCAACATACAGCATGCCACGATTATCTGGCACACCTTCTTCGGTGAGTAGTATAGGGAGCCACCTGTCAGATGGAGGCACCAGAATCTAGCCTTCAGGAAGCCGAAGGTGCGCTCTATTATCCTCCTAGTTCGCCCATGTGCCTCATTGTAGCGTTCCTCTGCCCTTGTCCTGGGATACCTCTCTGGTCTCAGTAGCCATGACAGGTTGGGGTCACCAGAGTCACCTGCAAATATTGAGGGACAACTGTTAGACATCCTCCAAACAGTATGGAATCTCCCATACACTGACACCTATTTAAACTGTGTGGGGACCTTGGGCTCACCTATTAGCCACACACGGTGCCTCTGGAGTTGTCCCATCACATAAGGGATGCTGCTATTCCTCAAAATTTAAGCATCATGCACTGAACCAGGATACTTGGCATTCACATGGGAGATGTACTCGTCTGCCAAACACACCACCTGTACATTCATAGAATGGTAGCTTTTGCGGTTTCTGTACACCTGTTAATTCCTGCGGGGAGGGAGACAAATGTCACATGTGTACCATCAATGGCACCAATGATGTTGGGGCTATGTCCTAGGGCATAAAAGTCACCTTTCACTGTGGACAGATCCTCCACCTGAAGGAAAACTATGTAGCTTCGCATGTGTTTCAGCAGGGCAGATAACACTCTGGACAACACGTTAGAGAACATTGGCTGTGACATCCCTGTTGCCATGACCACTGTTGTTTGAAAGGACCCACTTGCCAGGAAATGGAGAACTGACAGGACCTGCACTAGAGGGGGGATTCCTGTGGGATGGCGGATAGCTGACATCAGGTCTGGCTCCAACTGGGCACACAGTTCCTGGTTTGTGGCACGATCAAGTCTGTAAGTGATAATGATGTGTCTGTCTTCCATTGTCGACAAGTCCACCAGGGGGACCACAGGACCACGGACAATGATTTCATTATTATCCGGACTTGTCTAGTTGGTGTATATATTTGTATATACTGATGATTTTAATTTTGGCCTATCTGATTTTTCGATGATTACACTTGTTACAATCATTTCATTTGGTCCTGGCGTTCTTCCAGGGCGTGACGGGTTGTAAATGTAATGTTGATCCATGAATTTGTGTGGATGGTGTTGTGGGTGAGGGTGGGGGTGTTGCATGCTGCGTGTGTGTGTTACTCTCTCTTTCCCCTGTGTGCTAGGTGCAGTACTCACTGTGGTCGTCGCCGGCATCTTTGCTGCTCCTGATAGGAGGTAAACTAACATGGGCAAGACCTGTAACTCGGGCTCCATGGCGTCCTGGTTCCTTGTTGGGTGTTGAGAGGTGAGTGGTTTCCGTTCCACAGACTGTTTCCGCCCTGCTTTTGATGGCGTTGGTACCGCCCCGGAAAAGCTGGTGGATTGGTGCCTGCCACACTGCATGTGAAGCACTCTGGGCACAATGCCCCCTCCAGAACCAGTGGAGACAAGCATCCACTCCCCCAGTCCTTGGCAGGATGAAGCACTCTGGGCACAATGCCCCCTCCAAAATCAGTGGAGAAAAGCATCCACTCACCCTATCCTTGGCAGGATGAAGCACTCTGGGCACAATGCCCCCTCCAGAACCAGTGGAGAAAAGCCTCCACTCACCCTATCCTTGGCAGGATGAAGCACTCTGGGCACAATGCCCCCTCCAGAACCAGTGGAGAAAAGCATCCATTCACCCTATCCTTGGCAGGAGGAAGCACTCTGGGCACAATGCCCCCTCCAGAACGAGTGGAGAACAGCATCCACTTGAGAACTCCCCAGGATAAAGCAGTGGGCAAACCACCCACTGGAGAGGCTAGAGAGACTGTGGCTTTGCACTCCCCAGGACCAAACTGTGGGCATGGAGCCCCCTCGTGGAGCAGTGGCGTCGTCCGTCCTTTGCACTCCCCAGGATAAAGCAGTGGCCAAACCACCCACTGGAGAGACTTGAGAGACTGTGGCTTTGCACTCCCCAGGATACAGCAGTGGGCAAACCACCCACTGGAGAGACTAGAGATACTGTGGCTTTGCACTCCCCAGGATAAAGCAGTGGGCAAACCACCCACTGGATAGACTGTGGCTTTGCACTCCCCAGGATAAAGCAGCGGGCAAACCACCCACTGGAAAGACTTGAGAGACTGTGGCTTTGCACTCCCCAGGATAAAGCAGCGGGCAAACCACCCACTGGAGAGACTTGAGAGACTGTGGCTTTGCACTCCCCAGGATAAAGCAGCGGGCAAAGCACCCACTGGAGAGACTTGAGAGACTGTGGCTTTGCACTCCCCAGGATACAGCAGCGGGCAAACCACCCACTGGAGAGACTTGAGAGACTGTGGCTTTGCACTCCCCATGATACAGCAGCGGGCAAACCACCCACTGGAGAGACTAGAGAGACTGTGGCTTTGCACTCCCCAGGATAAAGCAGTGGGCAAACCACCCACTGGAAAGACTTGAGAGACTGTGGCTTTGCACTCCCCAGGATGAAGCAGCGGGCAAACCACCCACTGGAGAGACTAAAGAGACTGTGGCTTTGCACTCCCCAGGATAAAGCAGCGGGCAAACCACCCACTGGAGAGACTTGAGAGACTGTGGCTTTGCACTCCCCAGGACCAAACTGTGGGCATGGAGCCCCCTCGTGGAGCAGTGGCGTCGTCCGTTCATCCGGCTGAGGTGCCCCCCCCTCCCCCTGAGGTGCCTGTTTATTTTCGATCTGATGTCCCAGCAGTGTTCTCTCTGTTTCGAGTCAGGTATCATGTGTGGGCTTCGCCCGTGCATTTTGGGACCACAGGACCACGGACAATGATTTCATTACTATCCGGACTTGTGTAGTTGGTGTACATATTTGTATATACTGATGATTTTAATTTTGGCCTATCTGATTTTTCGATGATTACACTCGTTACAATCATTTCATTTGATCCTTGCGTTCTTCCAGGGCGTGACGGGTTGTAAATGTAATGTTGATCCATGTATTTGTGTGGATGGTGTTGTGGGTGAGGTTGGGGGTGTTGCATGTTGCGTGTGTGTGTGTGTTACTCTCTCTTTCCCCTGTGTGCTAGGTGCAGAACTCACCGTGGTCGTCGCCGGCGTCTTTGCTGCTCCTGATAGGAGGTAAACCAACATGGGCAAGACCTGTAACTCGGGCTCCATGGCGTCCTGGTTCCTTGTTGGGTGTTGAGAGGTGAGTGGTTTCTGTTCCACAGACTGTTTCCGCCCTGCTTTTGATGGCGTTGGTACCGCCCCGGAAAAGCTGGCGGATTTGTGCCTTGTAATACGGTGGGCGGTACATTGTGATCCGCCTGTCTGTTGGCGGTTACCGCCACGGTGTTTGTTTCTATCGCCGTGGCGGTCGGAGTGTTAAAGTGGCTGTCTATGTTGGCGGTTTCCGCCACGGTCGTGATTCCATTTTTTACCGCTAGCCTGTTGGTGGTATTACCGCCGCTTTAACACCGACCGCCAGGGTTGTAATGAGGGCCAAAGTGTCTTTAGTCTCTTAAAAGCAAAAAATGTCTCTTGCAAGCACAAAGTACCTGGTTTGGGTTAAGATTTTCCACAAGGGACCGCAGAGGAGGAGATGCGTGGAAAACAGGGAGGAGTGCGTTGATTATTCTGGCGCACACAGACAATGCATTGTCGAGTTTTCACGCAGGGCATGCTTTGCGTCGATTTCCAGCGCGTACACTGGGTTCCTCTTCGGGTTGCGAGGTTTTGGGACGCCCCGGGGGCAATGCGTTGAAATCCGGCACTTGCAGGACAAAGTCACGGGGGCTGCGCCGATCCGGCGGGCGTTGTGTGGAAATTTCTACTGCACAGCAGCCGCTGCGTCGATTCCTCTCAGGAAGTCGGGCTGTGCCGTTCTGGCTCATCTTTGCGTCGATCCAGTGGGTCGTGCGTCGAAGTTCCGGTCCCTACGCTGGCGCTACCTCAATCTTCTCCTTGCGAAGTCAGGCTGCGTCGTTCCGGTTCCGCGTGCAGTGATTTTCTCACCACAATGCAGGCTGTGCGTTGTTTCTTGCAGGCTGTGCTTCGATTTTCGCCGCACAGGGAGTTCTTCTTGCAGGAATGAAGTCTTTTTGGTCCTGAGACTTCAGGGAACAGGACGCAAGCTCTATCCAAGCCGTTGGAGAGCACTTCTCAGCACAACCAGCGAGCAGCAAAGCCGCAGGGCAACAACAAGGCAGCAGTCCTTATCAGAAAGCAGTCAGGTGAGTCCTTTGGGCAGCCAGGCAGTTCTTCTTGGCAGGTTGCAGGTTCTGGTTCAGGGTTTCTTCTCCAGGAAGTGTCTTGATGAAGTAGAGTGTCTACCTCAGAAGTGTCTATCTTGGTAGGGTCAGAATAGTGGGGGAGACTTCAAAGAGTGTCTTAGAAGTGCACAAGGTCCCCTTTCAGTTCCATCCTGTCTGCCAGGGTCCCAGTAGGGGGTGTGGCAGTCCTTTGTGTGAGGGCAGGCTACTGTCCTTTGACATGTAAGTGTCAGGCTCTTCACCCTCCCAGCCCAGGAAGACCCATTCAATATGCAGATGTATGCACGTGTGGCTGAGCATCCTGTGTTTGGGGTTGTCTGAGTGAATGCACAAGGGAGCTGTCAACTGAACCTAGCCAGATGTGGATTGTAAGGCACAGAAGGATTTAAGTGCAGAGAAATGCTCACTTTCTAAAAGTGGCATTTCTAAAATAGTAATATTAAATCCAACTTCACCAGTTAGCAGGATTTTGTATTACCATTGTGGCCATACTAAATATGACCTTGTTACCTGTTTCAGATCAAGAGCTACCACTCAAACAGTGTGTGAGGGTAGCCCTAATGTTAGCCTATGAAAGGAGCAGGCCTCACAGCAGTGTAAAACGAATTTAGGAGGTTTAGACTACTAGGACATGTAAACTACACAGGTACATGTCCTGCCTTTTGTCTACACAGCACCTTGCCCTAGGGGTTACATAGGGACTACCTAAGGGGTGACTTATACATAGAAAAAGGGGAGTTTTAGGCTTGACAAGTACTGTCGAATTGGCAGTGAAACCACACACACAGGCCTTGCAATGGCAGGCCTGAGACATGGTTAAGGGGCTACTTAATTGGGTGGCACAATCAGTGCTGCAGGCCCACTAGTAGCATTTAATCTACAGGCCCTGGGCACATATAGTGCACTTTACTAGGGACGTATAAGTAAATTAAATAAGCCAATTGGGTATGATCCAATCTCACCATGTTTTAAGGGAGAGGGCATATGCACTTTAGCACTGGTTAGCAGTGGTAAAGTGCGCAGAGTCCTAAAACCAGCAAAAACAGTGTCCAAAATGTGGAGGAAGGCATGCAAAAAGTTAGGGATGACCACCCTAAGGCTGTCAGGTCTAACACATACACACGTGGTGTGAGCAACGAAAGTGGCACCTATTGCCTTAATGGGAGCATCACACAGAAAGCTGGTCTGACACAATCTTCAGAACTTCCAGACTGTCATAGCACAAGTTGTCTTTGGAAAAGATTTGTCCGTCCCAACTTGGTGTCTGTCCCAAGATCAACACATGTTCACCTTTTACAACCAAACAGCAACATATCTCAGCAAATGTCCGAACTTTCAAATCTCCAAATGAAGATGACACAGTGAAGCACCCTGAGACAGAATAACAAGGGAACATTACTGATTTCACATATTAAATTTGACTCAAATGACAAGTTAGGAGGGCACACATACTTAGCACAGTCAATCTTTGTCAGTGACCACATTAGTCAATGTAGGGAAACTCTGATGTACTAACATCTTTACCTTGAACTTTCCTGCACTGACCATTTCTAACAAATTACCATAGCAGATAGATATGTGCCCTATGTCACAAGTTGTATTGACATTGGAGGTGACAATTTGCAAAGGTAAACTTCCACTCAGGTGAAGAAGTGGTCAATCACATCTTGACATGTCAACTCCTTTTTCACCACTGTCACCTTCATGTGACCACAGGTGGATGTGCCACACCCTAACCCTCCTAAAGGCATGCATCTTTACTGTGCCTTACCCAGAGCTTGCTTGATGGGTATTTGGCCCAGCAGCAGCAACAAGAGTGTTAGAAATGGGGTATTTGGTTGGCAGTCAGGTTACCCCCTGTCCAAGCAAGGACCCTCACTCTATTCAGGGTAAAGGAGAATCACCCTCATCTAAACCCCACTCACCCCCTTGGTAGCTTGGCACAAGCAGGCAAGCTTAACTTCAGAGTCTAGGTGTAAAGTATTTGTATCAACACACACAGTAACTCTTTGAAAACACTACAAAATGACACAATACAGGTTTAGAAAAATAGGAAATATTTATCGAAACAAGACAAGACAAAAACGACACAAATCCAACATACACAAGTCAAGTTATTAATTTTAAAAGCAAAAGAGTCTTAAATCCTTTTGTAAACAGCAAAAATACTTAGTTTTGAAACGTACCTGGGTATCGTCAGAGTAACACGCACAGGCCAGTGTGCGTTGAAAAAGGTTAGCAATGTGTCAGTTTCTCACCTGCGAGCGAGACCGTGCTCGTTTCTCCTTCTCTGGTCAGGTCAGTGTGTGTTGTTTTTCCTCTCCACAGGAGAGCGATGTGTGGATCCGGGCAAGCACTCGGGTCCGGGCAGGCTTGCGTTTTTTTTCCATGCCCAGCAAGGTTTGCGTAGAAAATCCTGCCGAACGGTATCAGCAAAACCGCTCTGTGTGGGCAGCTATGTTACCAACCACCGTTAGCGGTGTTGCACGTCGTTTTCCCAGTGTGTCGAACTTCCAGCCGCGCTGCAGGCGGAACCGGAACGTCAACTTCAGCCGCGAAGCTGGCGGCCGGTCGTTTCTTCAGCCATGTCTCGGAGGTGGCGTCTGAAATTTCCCCACATGGCGGTCTTGTCAGAGTCACCAGATCCTCAGGGTCTGTGCACGTTCCCAACACTTCCACCACAAGACAGCTCCAATACTCTGATTAGATTTATCACAGAGTCTAAGAGAGTCCAAGTGGGGAAAACGGGATTAGGACGGGAACAGCTGGGAAGGAGACCTGTAGGAAGCAAAAAGTTAAAACACAACATCAAAATTACATCTCATGAAATCAGTACCATGCTACAACTCTAAGCTTCGTCTTTTCCGAAAAAACATGAACAACCCTACAATAGTCCTAAAACTGACTAGGCTTTAGATGACCGAATACCTGAGGAGGAAACAGGAAAAGTTAAATAGGACTTTCAGATTCAAGTACTTTCTTTAGCATGAGAATCAGGAAACACTCTGAGCAATTTCTAAACAACCATATGAATCTCCTTTTAAGAATACATATCAGGAGCACACAGCATTACATCTAGAACTCTGCTATTGTTGTGTTCATCTCAGAAAAAACATTGGAAAGTGAATTGCGCACAGTGCAGATTTTTATATGAGTATTAAACACAGTGAAGGATTGTGCACCATGAAATCACACAACGTAGATTCAAGGAATAAATCACGCGACGTGTCAACTTGAAATGCTACCAAGAAAATGTCTTAGAATGGTAGCGCACAGTAATTTACATTATTTATACAAGAGGAAAGAATTGCGCGTCTTGCCGATTCAAAGGCCACCATACAAATGCCAAGAAATGGTAGCGCACAATGAACAACATGAAAAGCACTCAGGAAACAAATCGCGCGTCTTGTCGATTCAAATGCCACCATGCAAATGCCAAGAAATGGTAGCACAGAATGAATAACATGAAAAAACACTCAAGGAAAGAATTGCGTGTGTTGCCGATTCGAATGCCACCATGTAAATGCCAGAAAATGGTAGCGCACAATGAACAGCATGAATTACACACGAGAAGTGAGCCACCATGTAAATGTCAAGAAAAGGTAGCGCGCAATGAACAAAAAAATTAAATGCTCATGAAACGTCTTGCCAACTCGTAAAACATCATGTAAATGTCAAGAAATATCAGCGCGCAATGAACAACAATGTAATAACGAAGTCAAATCTTTATGGAATAAATTGCGCATCCTCCCTATTTGCAAACCACCATACAAATGTCAAAAAATTTCAGCGCACAAGTAATCTGTTATTCATTTAAGAATTAAAATCAAGAATATGAAAATTCTCAATTACGGTGTTGGGAAATGTCCAAACACCGTCTTACCGCCTGGAAACAGTGATCACCAATGAGAGATGAGTGCAGAAGACTGGAAAATCCAAATAGGCC
Source organism: Pleurodeles waltl (assembly GCF_031143425.1). Lineage (NCBI taxonomy): Eukaryota > Metazoa > Chordata > Amphibia > Caudata > Salamandridae > Pleurodeles > Pleurodeles waltl. The sequence continues at coordinate 269,015,049 of NC_090444.1, read as the reverse complement.
GCCGGGACAGGAGCTCAGGAAGAAGCTGCTGCTCTGCACCGGGACCTCTGAATAGTGAGCACTGGAAGTTGGGCTGACTCTCTTTTATAGAGTCTTGGCCCAGCCTAGAACCATGTCCAGGCATGTTGCAGGGAAAGTCTCTAGAAGGCCCTGAAAAGGGACCACACCCTAACACACTCTGAATGTCTGCAGCAATACATTGCAAATGTACAGTATTTATAAGCACCTTAAAAATGAATCTTTTTGGATGGAATTCGGCAATGCAAAAGGTTAAACAATAACATATTATCACAATGCATAAATTACATCATCTTGCGAGTGTTGGTTTTTTGCATTCTAGATGCCCGTAGAGCGCGCACTGTCCTGGTGTTGACAGTACTCCCCTCTCCCAGGCGCGCTCTAGGGCCTGGTTTATCTGGATTCAGATGATGAAAGCGTCTCAAAAGTACTGGAGCATGAACATCAGATGTGGAAACCCATGAATTACTTTCAGGGCCATAACCTTTCCATGAGATTAAGTACCATAGGTTACGCCCTCTCAGTTTAGAGTCCAACACTTTCTTGACTTCATATTCTTTCCCCCCCTGTACTAGAACAGGAGCTGGATGAGGGCGGACCTTTTTGACTGCCTTTTTTAAGAGGGAAGTATGGAACACTGGATGAATCCGTAATGATTTTGGCAATTGTAGTTTATAGGTCACAGGATTGATTTGCTGAAGAACAGAGTAAGGACCTATAAATTTGGGGTTGAACATGTGCTTCTTCTTGACGTCTATATGTTTTGTGGAAAGCCACACTTTGTCACCAGGTTGATACTGCGGTCCCTCACAATGTTTCTTGTCATAATGCTTTTTGTATTTTTGTTTGGCTTTTTCTAAATGTTGTTGAATCGATTTCTGAGTTTGATGCAAATGTTGAATGATTTCTGACACAGCTGGAGTGAGAGAACTTTCTTGAGGTATTGTGATGGGCAAGGTGTCAGGATGATAGCCAAACAAACCAAAGAAGGGTGTAACGCCAGTAGAAGTGTGGAAGGAGTTGTTGTAGGCTAATTCAGCTAACCAGAGCATTGATGTCCATGAATTAAGTGCTTTTTCAGCGTAAGCACGTAGGTATTGCTTCAAAGTCTGATTTAGTCTCTCCGTTTGACCATCTGTTTGAGGATGGTGGCTAGTAGATAGGGTAGATGTCACTTGGAGTGTTTTACACCACGTCTTCCAGAAGTTGGAGGCAAATTGCGATCCCCGATCGGAGAGGATCACTTTTGGCAGTCCATGATAACGAACCACTCTATTCAGTAAGATAGTTGCCAGTTCACTAGAGGTGGGTAATTTCTTACAGGCAATGAAATGTCCATATTTCGTGAGACTATCTACTACCACCAGAATTACTGAATGCTGTTGAACCACTGGCAGACCTGTAATAAAGTCTAAAGAGATGTGTTCCCACGGACGACTTGGGGTTGGGAGTGGGTGTAACAACCCTTTCGGTTTTGAATGACTTGTTTTAGTGCGAGCACAGACTTCGCAGTTGTTTACCATTGTTTTTACATCCTTTGTTAAGGTAGGCCACCAAAAATAGCGTTGGATTAATTCAAGAGTTTTAGGAGTACCAGGGTGACCTGCTGTAGGTATAACATGCAACCAATGAAACACTATCTTGCGAAGTTTGGTAGTGGGCACGAACAAACGAGCATCGTGAAAGGGTAATCCTTGCTTGATTGATCTTTTCGGATCTGCGTGGGCCCACGCCTGACATTTTTCAACAGTGAATGAATTGCGGATGTCTTCAAAGAAATCTTCTGTTTTTATGATACATAGGACCTTGTCAGGAGCAATGATAGCTCTGGAGGTTTGAACTGCAGGCAATGTGGTAGACTCTTGGCGGGACAAGGCGTCAGCTTTGCGATTATCTTTACCAGGCCGGAAGGTTACCACAAAATCAAACTCGGCAAAAAACAGCATCCAGCGTAATTGTGGAGGAGTCAAAAGTCTGGCAGAACTCATGAACTGAAGATTGCGATGATCAGTATATACTGTGACAGTATATTTAGCTCCCAACAAATGATGTCTCCATTCTTTAAAGGCGTCACGAATCGCCAGAAGCTCTTTTTCAGCAATGACATAGTTCTGTTTGGCTTCGTTCAACTTCCGAGACATGTAAGCTACAGGATGAAGCTGACCAGTGTCTTTGTTTCGTTGTGACAAGACTGCTCCTATCGCCACATCTGAAGCATCAGCTTCCACTATGAAAGGTCGATCCGCATCTGGATGAGTCAAGACTGGGGCAGTGGAGAAAGCTTCTTTCAAAGTTGAAAAGGCTTGGTCTGCTTCTGGGGACCATACAAATTTTTCTTTCTTTCTTAATAACTTAGTAATTGGAGCCACTGTCTGGGAGAAATGATTGATGAACCTCCGATAAAAATTTGCAAAGCCCAGGAAACATTGTACATCACGAACAGTCTTTGGGATGGGCCATTCAGATACGGCTTTTACTTTCCTTTCTGCCATCACCATACCTTGAGGGGTAAGGATAACCCCTAAAAACTCAACTGTGGTAACATGAAACTCACACTTGGTTAGCTTGCAATATAAATGGTGTTTACGAAGGGCTGCCAAAATTTTCTTGACATGTTGAACATGTTCATTCTCATTGCCTGAGTAGATCAAAATGTCATCAATGTAAACTATGGCAAAGATATCGAGGTACTCTCTAAGAACGTCATTTAGGAAAAACTGAAATGCTGCTGGAGCATTGCACAGACCAAAAGGCATGACGGTGTATTCAAAAAGGCCATATCTTGTTTTGAATGCCGTTTTCCATTCGTCACCCTCTCTCATTCTGACCAAATGGTAAGCACCTCGAAGATCAAGCTTCGTGTAGATTTTTGCTTTCTTTACTTGTTCCAGTAAGACAGGAATTAGAGGCAAAGGATATTTGTTCTTGATGGTGATTTTATTCAAGCCCCTATAGTCGATACAAGTTCGAAGCTCTTCGTTCGCTTTTGGAACAAAAAACAAAGGAGAAGCTGTGGGAGACTTAGAGGGGCGGATGAAACCATTCTCTAAGAATTGATCCAAGTATTTTCGTAAATGTTGATTTTCATGTTCTGACAGGGCATACACACGACAGTTGGGAAGTATCCCCCCTGGGACTAGATCAATTTGACAGTCATAAGATCTATGAGGAGGTAAGTTCTCTGCTTCCTTCTCATCAAATACATCTTCATAAGACGAATACTGTTTGGGCAACTGAACTTCTTTCTCTGAGGCGGTAGCTATGTAAGAATGGCGAACTTCCGATTCTTGAGTCCTTTGGAGACAATGTTCTTTACATAGTACTGATGAGAACACGATCTTTCGTTCTGCCCAATTAATCTCTGGATTCTGATGAGTTAACCATGGCAAGCCAAAGATGATCCCATACTGGGGAGCATGGATCACGTCAAGGATGAGTTTCTCTTTATGTTTCTTTCTTTGATTTTTACCTTCACAAATTATTGTCAAGGGGGCAGTCTGAAGAGTTATCGGACCTCCAGTCAAGAGTTTTCCATCAACTGCCTGGATGGTTTCTGGGGTCTTCTTTTCAATACATGGGATCCCCCATGCACGAACCAATTGGGCGTCAACAAAGTTTCCGGTAGCCCCAGAGTCGACTAGAGCCTTCTTGAAATAGGTCTTTTTCTTGACCTGAACTCTTATTCCCAATTTTAGATGTTTGGATTGTGAAGGATCCACGGTGACCCCCAAGAGCAACCCTTCTCTGCAACTTGGGTGCTTTAGATTTTCTGACTTGACTGATGCATTGGTTGCAACTTTCTGAACTGGGCCTCGCTTGCTCTTTGTTTTGATTGGACAATCTTTGGCGAAATGACCTTTCCGCCCACAATAGAGACATTGCCCATTTTTTCTGCGTAGGTCCTTTTCATCTTTGGTCAAAGGTCTCCTGATGGTTCCAATTTCCCTCAGTTCTGGCGTTCTTTCTCTCTGAGTTCTTGAGTCTTTGTTATCATGAGCATGCCAAGAATGTTTTTCAGTCTTTTTACGCATTCCTTTTCGTTCATTTAAACGATGATCAAGCCTCAAGACAAGGTTTATTAAATCTTGACAGTTTGCAGGTTGTGGGTCGATTTGCGCTAAGATGTCTTTTAGCTCCTCTTTGAGTCCCCTGTAAAACAAGGCCGCTTGTTTTTCTTCAGGCCAGGATGTCTCAGCGACCAGCCAATTAAAGTTGGCTAAATATGACACTAAGGGGGTTATTCTAACTTTGGAGGAGGTGTTAATCCGTCCCAAAAGTGACGGAAAAGTGACGGATATACCACCAGCCGTATTACGAGTTCCATAGGATATAATGGACTCGTAATACGGCTGGTGGTAAATCCGTCACTTTTCCGTCACTTTTGGGACGGATTAACACCTCCTCCAAAGTTAGAATAACCCCCTAAGTCCTGATTCCCTTGGCGTAAGTCTAATAATTCACGATCTGCTGACTGTGTTACAGTTCTACGATCGAAAACTCTCTCAAATTCACTAACAAAATTTTTCCAGTTGTACAACAGGGGACTATTTTTACGCACAAGAGGAATAGCCCATGTAGCTGCATCTCCAGACAGATATGACAACAAGAAAGCTACTTTAGACTGGGCATCGGGGAAAGTATGTGGTCTGCAAGTGAAGTGAAGTTCCACTTGAACCAGAAAAGATTGCGCTTTCAAGGGATCACCTGCGAAGCGTTCTGGGGGAGCTAAAGGAATGGCTGAAGGAACATTGAGGGAAATGTTAGTCGGATTACCTCCAGAAGTCTGAGAAGAAGTACCTGGCCAAGACACACCTGTGGGACTTTGTTCTTTCTTCTCAACCTTATTCTGTAACTGACTCACCCTCTCAGCTAGACTATTTGTCAAATCCTTCGATGATACCACTTCTGACTGGAGCTGGGTGATAGCCTTGACTAGCTCGTCCAGTGTGGCCATGCTGAGAACATACACAAACCAGGAGGATAATAATTTGTGGGCTCACTATTCTGTCAGAGTCACCAGATCCTCAGGGTCTGTGCACGTTCCCAACACTTCCACCAAAAGACAGCTCCAATACTCTGATTAGATTTATCACAGAGTCTAAGAGAATCCAAGTGGGGAAAAGGGGATTAGGACGGGAACAGCTGGGAAGGAGACCTGTAGGAAGCAAAAGGTTAAAACACAACATCAAAATTACATCTCATGAAATCAGTACCATGCTACAACTCTAAGCTTCGTCTTTTCCGAAAAAACATGAACAACCCTAGAATAGTCCTAAAACTGATTAGGCTTTAGATGACCGAATACCTGAGGAGGAAACAGGAAAAGTTAAATAGGACTTTCAGATTCAAGTACTTTCTTTAGCATGAGAATCAGGAAACACTCTGAGCAATTTCTAAACAACCATATGAATCTCCTTTTAAGAATACATATCAGGAGCACACAGCATTACATCTAGAACTCTGCTATTGTTGTGTTCATCTCAGAAAAAACATTGGAAAGTGAATTGCGCACAGTGCAGATTTTTATATGAGTATTAAACACAGTGAAGGATTGTGCACCATGAAATCACACAACGTAGATTCAAGGAATAAATCACTCGACGTGTCAACTTGAAATGCTACCAAGAAAATGTCTTAGAATGGTAGCGCACAGTAATTTACATTATTTATACACGAGAAAAGAATTGCGCGTCTTGCCGATTCAAATACCACCATACAAATGCCAAGAAATGGTAGCGCACAATGAACAACATGAAAAGCACTCAGGAAAAAAATCGCTTGTCTTGTCGATTCAAATGCCACCATGCAAATGCCAAGAAATGATAGCGCAGAATGAATAACATGAAAAAACACTCAAGGAAAGAATCGCGCATGTTGCCGATTCGAATGCCACCATGTAAATGCCAGAAAATGGTAGCGCACAATGAACAGCATGAATTACACACGAGAAGTGAGCCACCATGTAAATGTCAAGAAAAGGTAGCGCGCAATGAACAAAAAAATTAAATGCTCATGAAACGTCTTGCCAACTCGTAAAACATCATGTAAATGTCAAGAAATATCAGCGCGCAATGAACAACAATGTAATAACGAAGTCAAATCTTTATGGAATAAATTGCGCGTCCTCCCTATTTGCAAACCACCATACAAATGTCAAAAAATGGCAGCGCACAAGTAATCTGTTATTCATTTAAGAATTAAAATCAAGAATATGAAAATTCTCAATTACGATGTTGGAAAATGTCCAAACACCGTCTTACCGCCTGGAAACAGTGATCACCAATGAGAGATGAGTGCAGAAGACTGGAAAATCCAAATAGGCCGCCGGGACAGGAGCTCAGGAAGAAGCTGCTGCTCTGCACCGGGACCTCTGAATAGTGAGCACTGGAAGTTGGGCTGACTCTCTTTTATAGAGTCTTGGCCCAGCCTAGAACCATGCCCAGGCATGTTGCAGGGAAAGTCTCTAGAAGGCCCTGGAAAGGGACCACACCCTAACACACTCTGAATGTCTGCAGAAATACATTACAAATGTACAGTATTTATAAGCACCTTAAAAATTAATCTTTTGGATGGAATTCTGCAATGCAAAAGGTTAAACAATAACATATCATCAAAATGCATAAATTACATTATCTTGCGAGTGTTGGTTTTTTGCATTCTAGATGCCCGTAGAGCGCGCACTGTCCCGGTGTTGACAGGTCTGTGTGTGTATTTTCTATCTTGGTCTGCCAGCTTCACCTGTCAAGGCCCCAGGAACTGGATAGGGCACTACTTGGCAGAGCAGGAGTCTCAGCAGAGAGTCCAGGTGCTGGCAGGGGAAGTCTTTGATGGCCCCGAGACTTCAAGAACAGGAGGCAAACTCAGGACAAGCCATTGGAGATTTCTTCACAAGAAGGAATGCACAGCAAAGTCCAGTCTCTCGTCCCCTTCCACCAGGCAGAAGTAGCAACTGCAGGGTAGCTCCACAAAGCACAGTCACAGGCAGGGCAGCACTTCTCCTTAGCTCTTCAGCTCTTCTCCAGGCAGAAGTTCCTCTTGAAGTTCAGAAGTGATCTAAAGTCTGTGGTTTTGGGTGCTCTTCGTATACCCATTTTGGCCTTTGAAGTAGGCTTACTTCAAAGGAAAGTCTCTCTTGTTTGTGAAGTCCTGCCTTGCCCAGGCCAGGCCCCAGACACACACCAGGGGGTTGGAGACTGCATTGTGTGAGGGCAGGTACAGCCCTTTCAGGTGTGAGTGACCACTCCTTCCCTCCCTCCTAGCACAAATGGCTCATCAGGATATGCAGGCTACACCCCAGCTACCTTTGTATCACTGTCTAGCGAGAGGTGTAAACAGCCCAACTGTCAAACTCACCCAGACAGGGAATCCACAAACAAGCAGAGTCACAGAATGGTTTAAGCAAGAAAATGCCCACTTTCTAAAAATGGTATTTTCAAACACACAATCTTAAAATCAACTTTACTAAAAGATGTATTTTGAAATTGTGAGCGCAGAGACCCCAATCTCCACATGTCTATCCGCTTCCAAAGGGAATCTACACTTTATTCATATTTAAAGGCAGCTCCCATGTTAACCTATAAATGGGATAGGCCTTGCAACAGTGAAACCCGAATTTAGCAGTATTTCACTGTTAGGCGATATAAAACTCATTAGTATATGTCCTACTTTAAACATACACTGCACCCTGCCCATGAGGTTACCTAGGGCCTACCTTAGGGGTGTCTTACATGTAAGAAAAGGGAAGGATTAGGCCTGGCAAGTGGGTACAGTTGCCAAGTCGAATAGGCAGTTTAAAACTGCACACACAGACACTGAAGTGGCAGGTCTGAGCCATGTTTACAGGGCTACTAATGTGGGTGGCACAACCAATGCTGCAGGCCCACTAGTAGCATTTGATTTACAGGCCCTGGGACCCACAAGTGCACTGTACTAGGGATTTATCAGTAAATCAAATATGTCAATCATGGAAATCCAATCACTTACACATTTTGTATAGGAACACTTGCACTTTAGCACTGGATAGCAGTGATAAAGTGCCCAGAGGAACAAAAACAGCAAAAACTGAGTCACACATCAACAACCTGGGAAACAGATGCAAAATGTTAGGGGAGACCATGACAAGGATGTCAAGTCTAACAAAGGGGGTCAGCCATTGTCTGTAGATATTGTTGTGTTTTGACCTCTTTACGTACGAGCTATGTTACATGTCATCAACATAGAGGTTGACACACATCCGAAGCCCATTTCTGATTTTTTTCAGCATCTACTGGGCAAGACAAAGGTGATATGCGGCCACATCAGCGAGGATGAAGCTGGCCACTGGGGATCTGGTGTGGACACCAGCGATGCTGAGGGTCTCAGTGGCTCGGAAGGTGAGGGGACTGGTCAGGAGGCCACAAGTGATTCTACATCTTCCTCTGAGGCCTCCAATGAAGAACAGTCCCTATGGGGGCAGACCCTGGAGAGACTGCGACACCTGCATCTTTGACTGCCCCTGCAATCCAATCTCTACCCTCCCTCTTGCTCCCCCTTAGTTGGCTGTAGCTGCCCCCCTAAAAGAGGCTGTATCACCTTTGATGCAGGCACCTATGCCCCTGCCTCATTGTCCCAGGCTGTGCTCACGGAGGAGGCTGTTAATCTTTTAAGAATGATCGCGGTAGGTCAGGCACTTCTGAATGCCATCCAGGGGCTGGCTGGCTAGAACACCTAGATGCTGGCTTACTTGGATGGCATTCACTGTGCCCTGTCTGGCCTACAGCAGTCATTCCAGGGTCTGGTCTCCTCATTGGTTGCAGCCTCCCACCCACCCCAAACTCGTGCCCACACTCCCATCCCTTTCCCCTCACAAATCCCTCAACCCAGCCCCACGCAAAGAGCACACAAACATACAGCACCCACAACAACAACCACAAGCAGCACATCCCAACACCAACACAGCAAAAAGCACAAGCACAGACACCACACACACTGCCACAAGCATACCCATAGGCATCACACCCACCACAACAGAACCAGACCTCCCCACCACCAGCACACGCACAAATACAACACCCACCACTACAGCAACTCCCTCACACACCACAAGCACACCCCCAGTCAGCACACCTACCATAATACACATATGCACCAGCAAACCCACAGACACCACACCAACACATACCACATCCACTACACACACATCCACACTCACATACTCAACACAAATGCCCACACTTACCCACCCAACAGACAATCAGTGAAAGGCACAAATCTAAAGATACAGCACATACACCAGGCCCTCAGGCACCCACACCTCCAACACACACACACACAGCAGACACAGCCACTCCCTCTACCTTCCAAACCCAAATCCCTCCCAAACACCTTACCCATTTTCCTAAGGAGAGACCACTTTTTTCCCTGGCCCTGAGCCCTTCCAAAATTCAAACCACCCCTCCAAAGGTCTTTCCAGTACTTCTACTTCCCAAACCACCCCTTCTACATCCCACCCCTTCCAAATGTGAATTCACCCCATCCAAAACCCAAAACACCACTTCCAAGTCCAAACCCAAACCCACACCCACACCCACCACTCCCAAACCCAAACCTTCCCATCCCAAACCCAAGGACCCACCCCCACTGACATCATTGAGGTACCTGCTCTCTGCCCCATAGATGCCCCTTCCAGAGGAGGTTTTTCTGGCAGTCAATATAGGAAGCAAGTTGACGGCCCTGACGGCTATTATGGCCCACATGGCCTTTGTCTATTATTCATATTGGACTTTTCTTATTTCTCATTGAGAGACTTATCTCATAAATATATAAAGAACTTTATTTTGAGAATACTTTCGTCTTGACCTTATTTTGTGATTGTTTCTAATTGTTTGCTGATGATGTTATTTCTGCTAATGTGTGAGCCAGGCACTTACTCTCATTTGTGACAGTAACAAACACAGGTAGTATATTTTAGTATTTTTTAAAATGCATACATTAGTGTTGAACATTAGTGATGGACATATTATTTTGGTGCAAGCATTCATGTTGTTACTGGAAATTATATATGTTTCTGTTTTTGTGTCTGGAAAATGCATGTGTTTCTATTTTGACATGAAGCGTCGATAATATGCATATATGCATTACACAGAGAACCTGGCACTTTATAGTTAAATGCGATCTTATGTTTGTGATATATTGCACACACCAAGGGGACATTTGACCTTCATAGATCTTTGTCATGTTTGCAGTTCACCAGTACAAATTGTATTACATTCTGTGTACACTCATCTCTAGCATGTTGTAGTGTAATTGCTACATTATCATGGGATTTTTGGTTCAAATTGGGTGTACTGTTTCAGTTGATACTTTCAAGATTCTGAGGACATTATTGCACACACCTGTGTGGACACATTTCTATTTATGATTGTTGAGACGTTTTGTTTAGGTGTCCATTGCCATGAGGCTTGTCCGTACCAGATTGGTGGGTGCAACTTCTATCTGGAGGTCTGTTCTAATACATTATGTGACTACAACGTTCCACACTTCAGCACTGCATAACATTATGGTGGTGTTTACACAGATTAATGAACCATGCAGAAGTCCAGTATTGCTGTGATGCACCACTTCGAGGGTAACAGAACTGCCTGTGACTAACCTTCTGTTCCGGTGATGATGGGGTTGATTTCCATCTTGGACCAGGCCCAGGAGCAACAGGAGGACTAGTAGCAGCAGGTTCATGGCAGCAGGATATGTGGAAAGCATAAAAAGGCGAGTTTTGTGTTTATATAGCTCCCAAACCACCAACTCAGATGTGGAGGTTTAGTCTCCACAGTTGTGTCGGTGGACTGCACATCATGATTGACTCAGCGGTAAAAGGTCGTCCCACTGTCAGCCGCTTTGCGTACTGCGACGTTGGCACTGGGGAAGTTTCTTAGTGGTGATGGTGGACCATCGGAAGTCCTTCATCTAAACTCCCGTTGATATCTAAATACAGCGGGCAGACCGTCACATTGATGGCGGGACCATTACCGCCAACATCTAAATCAGGCCCTTAGTTTTGTTCTGATGTTCAGCAGCATCGGAAAGTGGGAGTCAAAATGTTTGAAGTTATCTGATGATTGAATGAAGCTGTTTCTGTTGTTGTAGACAAAGATGTGCAATTCTGCCTTGAATGAGGGCAAGGCAGTGAAAGTGAGTTTTCTGCCATGTGGGATTTTTTAGTTTCATTTACACCTTACACCTTCAGGGAATTTGGAGAAGTTTAGGTCTGTAGAAAAGTGTAATGGGTGAAGACTAGGAGGTGAATTTTGAAGCTGAAGTAGTAGTAATAGTAGTAGTGCTGTGGTCAACAACAAATGATTAACTGTAGTTGTGAAATTTCTCTCTTTGACGTTTGTAGATAGGGTAGTGTTGTATGTGACAACATCCAAGGCAGGTTTTGTGGGCATGATGAGCATATTATTAGTAGGTGTGTATACTGAGTGAGGATAGACCCGAGCCACAGAATGGCAAAACTGGATGAGCCTTGCACTTGCAATTGGTATGTTACCATTGCAGCACACCCTTTATAAAACACAGTTACAAAACAATTTAATTTTTTACAATGCACTGTTATTATGGGAGAGCGCAAAGCGCTCCATCCATTCTTTAATCTCTCTTTGGGCTTCAAACCACGCTCATGTCACGTCAGTCACTTACATTGGTTCATGGGCTTGCCTTTTAAAATCCACTTGCTTTCATTTGTGAAAGGCATGCATACATCATGCCTTTTCCGGTGTTTAGCCCACCTACACAGCACTGGTAAACTACTAAAAACATACGAGGCTTGATGTTTTCAGCCTGGGGTCCGGACGACTTTATCTGTTTATTTTCCACACAGTGCGATCACGCTGCATTTTATTTTCTTCACAGAGCTAATAGCTCTAACGCGAGCAAATGCGAGACCCGTTGCATTGAAAATGCTTGTTTATAATGCATGGAAGTACAATGCATGCATTTACAACAAATAGGTGTATTATAATGGTAAAGTAACAATTAAATAAGTAACTAAATAAGATTCACAATTATATATATATGTGTGTGTGTGTGTGTATATATATATATATATATATATATAATATCTTATATATTTACATATATACATATATATGTGTATATATACATCTATACATATATATATATATATATATATATATATATATATATATATATATATATATATATATTCGCTGAAAAAACAAAAGTTTAAAGGAGAGTTATATGGAGGCCTTATAATTATTAAAAAAAGACCATTTTAAAACCAGAAAAACACAGAAATTCACAGCTGTACCTAACGGACATAAGTATAACTTGCACCCCCATAGATCACACATCATCAATAATCTATCATGTGAGGTCATACACAGTTAACCATAGTCGTGCAAGTTATACTTAGGTCAGTTACATATAACTAGTGAATATAGGTGTTTTTTGATTTTAAAACAGTAGTTTATTTAGTATTAGAAGACATCTGTATAATTCCTCTTTAACCTTTCTTTTTTCCAGTGAATTAAAAAAATTATTCACAGTAAGGTAAAATGTTACTACCTTATTTACATGTAACTCAACTTTAACCTTTGTTTTCTTTTATGTGAATTTCTATGCGTTTTTAACAACAATTAATATCTTATTCTGATACATCTGTGGCCAACTCCCCCGCCGCACACAGCCGACAGAAGGGTTGGCTCAGGGTCTGTTCCATGGACCCGTGATGGCAAAGCCCTCAATATATTAATGACAGGATGTAATATTTGTAGACATTATGTTGAGGATACAGTGAGGATGTGCACGCATTATTAAATTAAATTAGATACTATAATTATGTTCTCATCTGCTTCTAAAATGAATCCTATTTTTATATGTAAGCTTTTTCACAAAAAAGGTTAACGTACTATTGCTTGGACAAGAGCGTGGCTGCCTGGAAGCTGAAACACATCATGAGGTGTGTTCGATTAACACTATCTGCAAATAAAACATCTGAGTGAGTAAGACATCCTGAGTGAAAACTGATTCCAATACTTTAAGGTTGTGTTGAAAATTTGAAGGAAAAGTACATACATACATACATACACGTATATTTTACACCTACTTGCCAGTAGGAAGTTATAGTTGGGATCTAGATTGCACAAGAAAAGCGTTTTTTTGGTTTGCTTGTAACTTTGGTGTTGTTTGACAAATCTTAATTAAATTTTCCAAAAAGGTGCCCTCCTGGGTATTGTTGTGCATGAAAAGTTTAGGGTTGATTCATCAAGCAGAGGCTAAGAAAAAGAAGGAGTTGAAAAATAGTGTGTTTCCAATGTTAATTACTATAGAGATCTTAGACACAAATACAGCCCTGCCGCTGAATGTAAGTACACCAAATTTGGCAGAAAGCTAGATCTTGGTCCAAAAAGATATATTTTTTTGTGATTTGGTGCAAAGCCATTCTGTAGTTCTAAAAATATTAAAGTAAAAAGAAATATAGATATCTAGGGATGCAGACCCTCTGCGGATCCGACAGATCCCATGCTGAGATCTGACTGGCTGCCAACCCTTCAACCAGGAAGTATGGGAAGCCAAGTCTCCCAAAAAAAGTTTTAAAAAAGAGAAGAGGACAGGGTAAGAATAGCCTGATTCTCTAGACCTGGTGGTGGGGTTCCTCACAGAACCCGCAAGGATCAAAAAGCATTTTTTGGATCTGCAAATTCTGTCAGTCTCCCGCATTTGTTTATACATTGGACCCCAGGTGGGCGTGGTTCTGGGGACAAAAACGTGTAATTATATTGGGGAGGGAGCACATGTGGCCCCCCTCCCCATGGCCCGTGAGCCACCACATCCCTGGGGCAGGCCAAATGTAAATTATATGAAGGTGGGCAACATGGTCCCCCCTCCCTAGGAAATTTCCAGCCCCGGTCACCACTACTTCCCCCAGTGAGTACATTCAGTAAGAGAGGGGGAGTAGGAGTCACGCAGCCCCCTACCAGGCTATATTCGGCTCCGGGACCACCACTTCCCTGGGGCTTGGCCAAATAGTAAAAAGGGAGGGGGGGCACTGTGACCGGGTGTTCCCGGTAGAAATAACGGTGGAATGGGGAACTTACCGGGATGTCCTACCTATGGGAATAATGACAGACCTGATCGAGGAATGTATCATCGGAACTGATTATGAACATTTTCAAGAGATCCTGGATTATGTTAGACAACCCAAACTGACACAGGACTGGTGGAAAGAAGCTCCCTTTTCTGACAGTGTTATAGAATGCCCCATAACATGTAGGAAATTGTCACGTAGAGAAAAACGAGTAGAAAGAGCGAATCACCCGGGAAAAGAGGTTCCAGGACAGAGCCCAGGTCTTATTGCCAAAACACATGAGGCCCCTGTCAGTTTTCCCCAGCAACAAAGAGAAGATCCTTCTCTCGTCCAAGCTTGGAAGGCAGCAAAAGAGGAGGAAACCGAGGAGGTGGGTCCCTACTTCCTCATTAAGAAAAACCTCTTATACAGGATAACCACTACTCGTACAGGGGAACATAAACAACAATTATTGGTACCCGAACATTATAGAGATCATGTCCTAACTCTGGCTCATTGTCAACCCGGTGGGGGTCATTATGGGAGGGAAAAAACAGAAGAATATCTCCTTCGACGGTTCTATTGGCCGGGGGTTTTCGCCCACATACGCAAATATTGTTCCCAATGTCCCAGGTGCCAACTCACTGAACCCGGTAGACCTAAGAAAGCCCCTCTAATGCCCCTACCCATCATAGACATTCCCTTCAGTAGGATAGGGATGGACCTGATTGGGCCTGTAGTACCCTCAACGAAAGGTCACACGTATATCCTAGTTGTGGTTGATTACGCCACCCGATACCCCGAGGCCGTTCCTTTAAAAAGTATGACAACCAAAACGGTTGCCCAAGCAATGATAAACATCTTCTCTCGAATTGGATTTCCACATGAACTACTCACCGACCAGGGAACCCCTTTTATGTCTACCCTCATGAAGCAGGTGTGTAAGACATTAGGTATTTCTCAAATTCGAACTTCGGTATACCATCCCCAGACGGATGGACTGGTGGAACGGTATAACCGAACAATTAAAACTTTACTGAGAAAAGTAGTAGAAGACTCAGGGAGAGACTGGGATCAAAAATTACCATTAGTGATATACGCTATACGAACCCATGAACAGGCCTCTACAGGCCACAGCCCTTTTGAGCTTGTGTTCGGAAGACAGCCTCGATCCCTTTTAGATATGGCCATTGAAACATGGGAAGAAGAGGCAGAAGAAGGAGGAAGACCCCTACTAGAATATGCCCAGAATTTACGGTCTCAGCTACAAGGTTTATGGGAAACAGTTAGAGTAAATATGGAACGAGCTCAACAAACTCAAAAACAGTATTATGACAGAGGGAGTAAGTTAAGGGTTTTACAACCAGGAGATCAGGTTTTAATAATGCGTCCCACGTCTGAACAAAAACTGATCGCCAAATGGCAGGGTCCCTATCAGGTACTACGAGCTGTTTCTCCTGTCACCTACCAGGTTGAAATCTCGAACACTCCTCAGAAAACCCAGATTTATCATATAAATCTCCTAAAAAAATGGGAAGGACCAGACAACTCGGACACTTCCGGAGTAATGGCTAGATTCCTATGTCCTAGCAACAACTTAAATATCGAGTTCTGTCCAACCGAACACAACGATGAGGAGGGGCTACCCGCAGTAAATGAAACCTTAACGAGATCAGAACACGAGAAGGAACAGGTATATAGCTTACTAGAGCGCTTCCGACAGTTCTTTTCAGTAATGCCAGGTAAAACCACCTTGATAACCCATAAAATAAGAACTACACCAGGTAAAATTGTTAGGTTACGGCCGTATCGTATCCCCGAGGCAAGGAAACAGATTTTGGAGACCGAAATACAGAAAATGCTAGAACTAGGAGTGATAGAGCCTTCGACTAGTCCCTGGTGCTCCCCAGTTGTTCTGGTGCCAAAACCTGATGGTACTATTAGATTCTGTATTGACTTCCGGAAGCTTAACGAACATTCAATGTTTAACACATATCCCATACCCAGAGTAGATGACGTACTCGAAAAACTGGGAAGAGCAAAATATATGTCCACCTTAGATTTGACAAAAGGGTATTGGCAGATTCCCTTAGCCCCAGAGGATAAAGAGAAAACAGCTTTTGCCACTCAGTCTGGTCTTTATCAGTTCACCGTGCTACCATTCGGTCTCCATGGAGCACCAGCTACGTTCCAACGGTTAATGGATAGACTCTTAAACCCATTTCAGTCCTTTGCAGCAGCGTACCTAGATGATGTAGTTATCTTTAGTGAAACCTGGGACGAGCATCTAAAACATTTACAACAGATATTCCACACTCTCACCAACGCTGGGTTAACTGCCAACCCCAAAAAGTGCGTTATAGGAAAACCCGACATATCATACTTAGGATACAAAATCAGTCAAGGGAGCCTACAACCTCAAACAAAAAAAGTAGATGCCATTCTATATGCACCTAATCCTACAACCAAGAAGGATTTGCGCTCGTTCCTAGGGTTGGTAGGCTACTATCGAAGGTTCATACCCGAATATTCCACCCTTGCCGCCCCTCTCACAGATCTTTTGTCTAAATCCCATCCTAATCGGTTAGCACCTTTTTCGGATCTACAGAAAGCTAGCTTTGAGCAACTGAAGTCCTATCTGACCAGAGACCCAATACTCCGATGCCCGGATTTTTCGAAACCTTTTCATTTATACACTGATGCCTCTGATGTAGGTTTGGGGGGAGTACTGGCCCAACCCGATGAGGAAGGTAGGGATCACCCGGTAGTATATGTCAGTAGAAAACTGTTTAACCGGGAAAGGCACTATCCAACCATTGAAAGGGAATGTTTGGCCATTAAATGGGCCGTGGATACATTACAGTATTACCTTTTGGGTCGGCCTTTTATACTTTTTACGGATCATGCTCCCCTCACTTGGTTATCTGCTCATAAGGACACCAATTCCCGGATTTTAAGATGGTTCCTTGAACTACAACCGTTTTCCTTTCAGGTCCGTCACATACCAGGACCCCAACAGGCCCCGGCTGATTATTTGTCTCGGTTCCCGGACTCTACTGCGGTCCTCGAACAGGACCGTTCATGGGGAGAGGTGTGTGACCGGGTGTTCCCGGCACAGAGAGCCACAAGTGACGTATCGGACGGTGCCGATACGTCACTTCCGCGTCTCCCAGTTACCGGGGAAACGCGGCGAGAGCGAGGCAGGCAGGACGCCGTTGCCTGGGAAACCAGGACGGTTTCCCGGGACGGCGGAAGTAAAGGGGGAGACGCGCCACGACGAGAGGAGCGCGAGAAGGAGAAGAAGAACGAGGACGTTAGGAGAAAGGAGCGCGAGAAGGAGAAGAAGAACGAGGACGGGAGGAGAAAGGAGCGCGAGGAGCAGAAGGAGGTCGGGAGGAGCGAGGAGCGCGAGGAGCAGAAGGAGGTCGGGAGGAGAAAGGAGCGCGAGGAGCAGAAGGAGGTCGGGAGGAGAGAGGAGCGCGAGTGGAAGAAGGAGGACGGGAGGAGAGAGGAGCGCCAGAACCTGGAGGAAGGAGACAAACAGGAGGATCACTACGACGCCAGCCACGACCCTGGAGGGTCGTGGCTAAGCAAGGTACTGTCCTTGTGGACACAGAAAAGAGGCATAAGTACAAAGGGGACTGGGGAGGGGGTATAGAGGAGGGGTGGGAAGGGAGGACTAAAAAAAGGGCACCACGACCAGCACGTCTGTGACACTTATTCCGCACTAAAATTAGATGTGGTCACGTCATTCCCCCAACTCCTCACTGGCACCAACCCCCTCCTTTTTGTGTTTACCTTTTCCCCAGTCAGCGATAGTCGAGAGAGAAAAACCCCGGTTATAGACCCAATACTTACCTCAGCGTTTTTTCCTTCTGTTTCCGGTATCTTCCTGGATTCACCTGAGTGGGCAAGGTCGTACTTCAACCTGGAAGAGACAACAAGATCAACATAAGAAATCACCAATCCGGGAAACGATAAGGAACAAGGACAGAATTACGGGAAAATCCAATCGTACCTTTGTTAAAAACACTTTTTCACCATAGAACTTAGAATAAACCACTTACCAAAATAATAACAACGCCTCTCCGTTGTCTTTATACTGTTCGATCTGTCACAGGCACGCAGTCCATCTTTGGCCATGGAGATGCCATCTTCCCAGTGCTGGCCCTAGAAATACAAAGAAGGGGGAATTTATGGCCCTGTGGATTGTTACCCTCCCCCTCCAGGGCCGGCTCCCTATATCCCTAGGTGCCCATCCTCAGGACAAAGTTGTTTACTGTCACTTGGAGGGAGCTGTCATGAGAGCAAACAGTAAGTCGGTGGGAGGGAGCAAGAAAACTCCTCCCGCTCATTGGGAGTGGACTTTTCATCTGTTTTCCAGCCCGATGTTTCTTGCTGCACCCTGCATGCTGGAGCAATGTGGGGAGCCGGCAGGGACCGTGGGGGATTCAGGCTTCCCCCATGTACTGCACATTGTATGCCTTGGGTGGGACCAGGTCTCCCAACAAATACTGATATGAGGTCCCTCTCCTGTTTTATTAATTTGTTGGGTGCGGGGGGGTTGGGGTCCCCTAGGCCAAAATCAGCCCAGGGAGTGGGGGCACGTGGCCCCCCTCCTCTTTTTTTAATTGGCCGAACACCATGGGATAGGGTCCCTGGGGCCAGAATCGACCTGGGGATGGGGCCATGCAATCCCCCTTCTGTTTTATTAATTAGCCAACATATACTTATTGCATCTTAATCGTTTTGACCTGCATCTTATCATCTAAACACTGTGTGGTGTATTTTTGTGGTGTTCTACTGTGTTAGTGCATGATTTATTGCACAAATACTTTACACATTCCCCTCGAAGTTAAGTCTGACTGCTCAGTGTCAAGCTACCAGAGGGTGGGCACAGGATAATTTGGATTGTGTGTGACTTACCCTGACTAGAGTGAGGGTCTCTCGGGGGTAACCTGACTGCCAACCAAAGACCCCATTTCTAACAGTATGTAAAGCCCTAGCATACTGTTCTTCCTTCACACTGACTAAATCTTCAATGCTGGACAGTGGAGGTGGCTATTAATGTATTAATGTGTTTCCTCAGAGGTGATTGGTCTTTTTGTTAGCACACCGCTGAATGGTGGTTGTATCATTGCACCAGATATTGCCACAGTGTCCTGTTCTGGTCATGTGGCCTCAAATGTTGTTACTGCTATGGTGTACAATACGAGTGTTATTGATCTAGGATTCCTATTGTGAGGGCAGGATGTAAGACTCCAACTGAGGTTATCCATCAGTAACAGTTTGCCTATTTTAGTTGATACTATTGCATATTCCCCTTCTGCAACGGTGTCAAGGTCGTGGAAGGTATAACCCTGAATGGCACAGACTACTGGGGTTAGGCCCGGTTTTTGAAACCCAGATTTCATTTCTACAAGGACTTGTTGCCAACATTTGTATGGTCCAAATACCTTCTTGAGTTGAGTTTGTTTTCTTTGAATAAGTTGGCTAACGCTTTACCTCTTTGCAGTGCTTAATTTGTAAATAAAAACGTGCCAGTGGTCAAAGCCCTCCTCTTAAACACTTGGTTAAATGTGTGAACAGGGAATACTGAGGCAGCGTAATCATGAAACCATCTCGGGCCTCTTCAATCTATTTAAAACCACTCCCTGTCCCTTCAGCTCACTCTTGCAGCTTTCTGCTTTGTCCCACTGTGACGCTTTTTTTTTTTCTCTTCCTCTGTCTTTCCCATATGTGTATTCTGCTCGCAGTAAATGCTTGCGGCAGAAAAAGAAGTGCCGGCCCTCAAAAATAAGTGCCAGTGCTACACATCGGAAACAACAAGCACAAATTAAGCACTGCCTCTTTGTCATTTCAACATTATTTGGCAACTGAATGTTCAAAATATTTGAAAACATGATGGTGGAAGATGAACATGACATAGGAAATGCCACAAATAATCCTACAAGAGTCTTGTAGTCTATGTCTCTACCATTTACTATCATTAGACAAAAAAAAGAGTGAGGTCTGTTAAAAAAAGATTAAATAAACAAAAACGAGTCTATCTTGGTGAATTGAAACATGGTATATGGGATCCCCGTGGCAAAATGCAAGTGATGACATACCGCAAGTATTTCAGGCATAAGGGATACCCGTGGCAAAATACTAGCACCATAAAGATAATTATGGACTTATGGAACACCTGTGGTAAAATGTGGGCATTTTAGAGGTACTTTTCGGCACAAGGAGAGCCCATGCAAAATGCTGGCTCTGGAACACTGGCTATTACAAACAGCAGCAGTGGAGCAAAGTAGACCCACACTGAAACCCTCCAATGTATAGTGGTCAGTAAAAACGTTTATCATGTGCTACGACAGACAGCACTCCTGCTGCATAGAAGTGCAATTATAGACACTGTAGAAAACAAAGCCATATATAGCATACAACACAAGTCTAGAGCACACCATAGAAAGTAGTTGAAAAAAATGATCACTTTCTTTAATTAGAAAATGTATTCAAATCACTGATTTACTTAACACCAAGAAGTTATCACATGTGTAGATAAACACAAAGCAAATCTCAGTTATGAAAGTATAATCATGAAAATGTCCAATGCATTCTACATAACTGGAACACAGAACAATGTATGTTTCTGTCAGAATACAGCCTTAGCAATACGGTGTTTTGATCCAAACACAGAAAACACGTATTTTGTCTTTATCCAAGACTTCCTCAGGGCTGGTTATTATCGTCCATCCAGGTGGACATCATTTCTCTTCAGTACTTAATATAACACAAATCAAGACAAATATGTCTTGAATGGACATATGGCTACCTGACCAATATAATGTAAATATACATAAATAAATACTGATTTCTAACAATACATCAGTACCCCTGAGGAAGTGTTAGATAAAGACAAAACGCGTGTTGGCTGTGTTTGGATCAAAACCAGCGAAGCCATTTAGAGGTGGCCAGCGGTCACAACTGTGGCCCCTGGCTTGCCTCTTGTCACCCCTGGCACTGCATTAGCGACACCTGGCCTCAGCGGTGGCCACATCAGAGCCAGAAACACAGGAGCAGCTCGTCCTAATGAATATCGGTTGGGACTGCCAATTCCTTGCTTTTTGTCAATTTTTATCACACTAATGAGTAATAACATATTATTCACTTTTAGTATACTAAAAATGGAGTACAATTAGCTGGAATATGACCATTCCTAGCAGCTGAGGTAAGTAAAAAATGCTTTTAAATGTATGTTGTGTGCATGCACGCAGGTGACTGTGGTTATGTGAGAGGGGGTGTGTGTATGTGTGATTTTGTGTGTATGTGTGTATGTGTAAGCATGTGTGTATGAGTGAATGTAAAGGACAAATGGCATGTGATGTCACTTCCACTACACTTGGCTTTTTGGTGAATTGACGTTCATGATCAAAACATCATATTGTTAAGGCTGTATTCTGACAGAACCATACATTGTTCTGTGTTCCTGTTATGTGGAAAGTATTGGACAGTTCCATAATTATACCTTCTTAATGATATTTGCTTTGTATTTATACACGCATGTGATAATTTCTTGGTGTTAAATAAATTAGTGCTCTGAATACAATTTCTAATTAAAGAATGTGATAACTTTTGGAACTACTTTTGATGTGCTCCAGTCTTTTGTTGTGTGGCTCTGAAACACTAATGGTGATTCCTGGCAGATGAGTCATCCATAGCATAATGATGGCGTATTGGAAGTATTTCTAGACATATTCAGCACCCATGACAAAATGGTATTGCTGGCATACTGTAGGTAATAGATAGCATTTAGGATACCCATGTCAAAATGCTGGTGATGGCATGTTAAATGTAAATCTTGGCATAAGAAAGATCACTCATGGAATATTAGGGGGCAGACGCTGGGGCGTGCACCATGAAAAAATTCAGGCCCTGACATACTATAGGTAATTTTACCCTGGGTACATGGAAAGCTTTGATGGCAAAATGCTTAGACTAGCATATTTTAAGCTGTCCCTGGCATAAGGGGGCAGCCATTACACAAGGTGGGCACCCATGATAAAATATGGCCCTGGAACAATGGAGTTAATTATTGACATATAAGGAGCATTGATGGCTTATTTTGAAATAAAAAGTGTCAATTCCTGGGGAGCATCAAGCTTCACTGGCTTAGCACATCAGAAAAGTACCTGAATGTGTAATGAGTGAACTTTCAGATTCTATGGCTTTTTAGTAAATAATTGTGAATATTGCACTTTAAAATGCACTATTTGTGCTAATTTATTTAAGAATATCCTCGTGGGAGAAAATGCTCTTGAGTCCTCCGAGAAGAATGTGGGCTCTTTTGGTCATTGCAATGCAGGGTAAGTATTACAACACCACCACTTTCCAGGGACCACTGCTCCTTCAACATCACAATTTTCTCCAACTGCTGATGTACTATAATGTTTTTTTTCAGGACAGACTCTCCGGCTTTCAATCAAAAATGCTAAAGGCTACCTCTATATTGCCATTTTTAGGGTCGAGCATGCAAGCGGTCTGGTCCCTGATGTAATGTCTCTAAGGGCTTTTAGCCACTCCCACCAAACGCCCATCAGTTTTGTTGATTTGTGGGCTTGTCTTTTAAAAATCGCTTGATTTCATTTGTGAAAGGCATGCCTTTTCCGGTGTTTAGCCCTCCTCGAGCGCACCGGTCAACTACTGAAAACATACGAGGTCCATTTTTTCCACATGATTTCTGGACTACTTTTTATTTTTATTTTCTACGCAGCGCAATCTTACTGGGCAGTAGTCGAGTACTTAGCATGACATCAACCCTGTTACATAGATAATTGCCAATAGGTTTGACTGTGAGCACACTTCTGTTTATACTCATGGTGTGGCGCTTTAAATCGGCATGCTTATGTAAAACTATTACTTTTCATTTTTTTACTGTTGCTTTCTCTGATATTAAACAACATTGCCTGCTGCTTGTTCAAATCCAGCGGTCTTCCTACTTTGCAAAATACTGATACGATGCATCTTTACACATTCAAAATGGCTCCAATTTGCAAACATAGGCCAATTTTTTTTAGCCGTTTAATTCGCTAATAGGGGCCACTTTTATTATGGTTCCAAGGCCTTTTCTGTCACAGTCCGACCTTGTCTGTAAAGTTAAGGGCATGAGTATAGGACCCAAACAGTTTCAATGTTGGATTTTGTTTAATACCGTGTCTGAGACCTGGAGGCACAGGGCCCACTTCAAGCCCTGCTGCTGGGAGTTAACTGAACTGCTATATGGTGGGAAGATATGGCACACTCCACTCAATGAGTCGAATATGGCGTACTTGCCGACATTCACCAAACTATGTGAACTCGGCACCAGCGGTGTTGTTGTCTTTGATAAATCAGAGTAGTGTTTGTGGTGCTTAATGACCCCATATATAGCTTCCGGTGTGCCTGTCTGCCTCTTTTGAGACCACCTATTTGTGTATCTGTTCGTTAAGTCACCACTGTTGGCTTCAGGCTGAAAGCCTGCTTTACATTACCGCGCAAACAGGTTGGTGTCTGCAGTTTTTTTAGCAGTAAAAGCTACAATGGTATTTTAATTTGTCAGGGGTAAATTGCGCAGTGATTGAGGTTAAAACCATCTCACACCATCCGATCCTTTTTGTCACTGTTGTTAGTGGTATTGCACAAGATGAGCTTGTCATGTGTACAATCAATATGAATATTTTTTTATTTTTTGTAGTGTTCTATTATTAAATAGAGTTAAGGGCTGTTACATGTTGCTGTTTTGCATCGGTGGCACAAATGTATAGGATGTGCTTGCCTTGTATTTAGTTAACACGTGCACAGTCGACATAAAGTTTTATTTCAGTTTTGCTAGTGTTTTTTTATTTAATACACTTTTTCACTGTTATAGGTTGCTGTATTGTTTCATTGACAGGAATGCATATGATGTGCTTGCCTTGTGTTAATTTAGCACGTGCACAGTCCATATAAATTTTTTTTTTTCATTGTTTTGCTAGAGCAGATTTAGTAAATTCAGTTTGCACCCTTATAAGCTGCTGCTTTGTTTCATTGGCTGGACTGCAAAGGGTGTGCTTGTGTTGTGCTGTTTTAGCACATGCAGGAATATTTGTGGTTCTGGCACCAACCCAGTGAGGCATTAGCACTGGCCTTTTTTCAGATAGTATTATTTTTTTTCTTCTGTATGTTGCTAACTTAATGTTTGTGCCATGCAGCGCAATGGCATTTCTGCAGCAGCAGTTTTCTATTTTTGTACTTCAAACATTGTGTGCAATGTTTTTAAACATTCTATCTGTCTATCTATCTATCTATCTATCTATCTATCTATCTATCTATCTATCTATCTATCCATCCATCCATCTGGAAAAGGGCGTGTAACCCACATTTTTAATTTAATAAGAACAATTCCACTCCTGAACTTTTCATCATAATTTCTGGAAGCCCCAGGAGACACCAGGGTGTGGGCACAGCTACACCAAGATTTTTGGTGCAAATAAATGTTGATGGTATAAGTATTGCTGTCATCCATGCTGCAGGTGCCAGTCTGCTTGCCGAGAGGGCTGTGAGAGTGTCTTAATATGTGTCTGTCCGTCAGCGTCTCTCATTTCCTTTCAGGTGGCCATGAGGGACTGTGGGAAATCTGTGTGTCCCATGAGGGGGGCATGGACCTGGTCAGGATAGTGTGATATATAATGTTTTACTTCCACACTCTGACAATGTAAGGGCCATAGATGAACTGCAGCCACTATAGAACAAATGTACTACACCCATTACAATGGAAGATGATGCCTCTGCCGATAACGGGTGACTTGGCCCTGGACCCCAAAACAGAGGCACCTAGCGGTGGGAGATAGTACTTCTGAATAATGACAATAGAAATTTTGTGGTACAAGAATATAGGGCCAGATGTAGGAAGCCATTTGCGCCTCGCAAACTGCTAAAAACGCAGTTTGCAAGGCGCAAAAGGCTGAACGCGATGCAGAATCACATTTTGCGAGTCGGTACCGACTCGCAAAATGTGATTCCGACCCGCAAATAGGAAGGGGTGTTTCCTTCCTATTTGCGACCGCATCACGATGTAGAGTTGCTTTGTGACCGCGAAAGCGGTCGCAAACCAACTCGCAGTTACCATCCACTTGAAGTGGATGGTAACTCATTCGCAAAAGGGAAGGGGTCCATTCCCCTTTGTGAATGCTCACAAAAATATTTTTGCAGAGCAGGCAGTGGTCCTATGGACCACTGCCTGCTCTGAAAAAACCGAAACAAAAAGGTTTCGGTATTTTTTCTTTTTGCAGCTCGTTTTCCTTTAAGGAAGCAGGCCACCATCCCCGTGAGTGCCTAGACTCGCTAAATATTCATGAGGTGGGTCTTTGCGACCCCATAGCGAGTCGCAGAAAGTGTCTGAGACACCTTTCTGCATACCAGTTTGCGAGTTGCAATTTGCGAGTCGGAAGGACTCGCAATTTGCAAGTCGCAAATTGTTGTGTACCTACATCTGGCCCCAAGTGCTCAAAATATCAAAGGGCAGATGGGAATAGAATATGTATAGACTTACTATTCCTAACTCCACTTTTACGTACCTTGAAGATATATATATGTCATTATATATATATATATTTCATCATACATATATGTTGAGTTAGGTATAGAAAGTCTGTACTTATTTATCTTTCAATGTTTTAGTTTTGATATTTTGCCCTTAACATTTCCATACCATGATTTCCTGTCTCCGATATTCTGGGGGCACACCCAAGTGTGAGGACAGTGGGTTCATGCATACACTGCTGTTACAACGCCACACGCTTCCTTCTCTTCTTCAAGAAGACCGCCTTGCATTCCATTTACTGTTCTAGCACTCTGACCTGTTGTAATCTATCTGTGGGCTTTTAACCACGCCCACCGCATGCCCATCACTTTCACTCTTTCGTGGGCTTGCCTTTCAAAAATCCTTTGCAATCATTGGTAAATCCTTTACATTTGTCCCTCCTTGGGGCGGTTTTGTTACCGTTTTGGACATCGGCCCTATTACATGGATAATTTCACGATTGCTGATATGTTTGACTGCGAGCAGACTTCTTTTTTGTGTCTCTCCTTTGTGCTCATGTCAATGGAGGCCGTGGAGGTTTGAATCGACTCGCTTATGTCAACTGTTTTACTTTTCATTTTCAATTTATGCTGCAAGAAAAGTCCAGTAAGGAATTTACAACGTTAACAGCTCTAACGCGAGCAAACGCAAGACCCATTGCATTGCAAATGCTTGTTTTCTGTTTGTCTACAAGAAGAGTTTTGAGTCTAGAGAAGCACTTTGTAGGTTTTTGGATTATTCATCAGCTATCTCCTTCTGTCCCTTCTTCTACAGACAAAAACGCTTGGCAAGTTACCCTTTTTGCTGCATCTTGCTTCTGTAACCATCACAGTACCGAAGGCTGACGCAAAAGACATGGATTTCAGGTCTCTAGGTTCCAGCCAATCCATCCTAATAAACAAAGATGGGTGCTCGATAATTTTCATTTGGCTCTGCTTCTCCCTATGTGGATGCAGCTCCCTCTGTGTGTGAGCTTCATTAGCATAGCCTAAGACTTACGTCTTGCTGCTTCTGGACAGCTGACCCTTGCTCGGGGTCTGGAGACAATCATGCCATACAAGTGTGTGATGGCAGGTGAGGCCTACCGCCTTTATCAAGATGTGTGGCCTATTAATGAAGTCTGCCCTCCCCACCCCCCAACCCAACAGTAAATCTAGACGCATTGGTTTAGAATGCCAACCACCGACAGTTTTCTCCAACAAGAAATTCCAAGGACTAACAGCGTATTCCTACGGACCAGTGTTACGGGACTCGTGCTCACTGGGAGCCAGCAGGAAGCTCAGCGGTTGAATTAAGAAAGAAGATTAGGGTTTGGATGGAAAATACAGCCTGAGAATGAAATGTAATTAATGCTTTCCTACTATTGAGCCAAAAGCGGAGTTGTTACAAAGTTCATTCAACGCCATTAATGTCGTTTACACTTAAATTAACATTCCGTGTCCTTTTATGGAAATTAATCACAGTGAACAGAACTATTGTCTACGGCTGGCACCGGGCAAGATGCGCATTTGAGTCTAAACTGTAATAAGGCGAAACACACTACAGCCTTAACTTAGAGAAAACAGGTGTCGCTTTGTAGTCACATTCAACACACACAATTAATTAAGATGGTTCAAATGAATGGCTGCAAAGTCCGATATCCCAACCGAGAGCACTGGTCTTGGATGTGAATGTGGACTAGCTGGAACGCACTGCTCACAGAGCGCCGGAGGGATGGAGCGGTGAATTGGTAAAACAAACTACTGACGCTTTTCATCCTCGGAAACGAGCTCGAGGCCCGATCAATAGGAGCCTCAAAGTCGGCAGTCGTGGACTCTGCAGATACAAATATAGAAAATAAACTAAAATATTAAGTTACCGTGAGAAAAGTGCAAAAAATGTGAGGTTTTATTTACTTGTTACATTCTGAATTGCACTGTTTATAACAAGGCGTGTCATCAGATGGGCCGAATCTTGGAATCTTCAAATCTGCATGTTCTCTGACTCGGAATCTGAAACGAAGTTAGGTATGAACGCATAATTCATGCAATCGGTTATCTACAATTAGGTGCAGAACTGCTGTTCTTGTGGTCAGGTAAACAGAGCCCACTCTGTTTAGCTTAAAGATGCTGTAGCTTAGCCGGCTTCTCATTCCAGCATCAGCAAACAGCGGGCAGTAAATGGCAAGACACGATTTGTTTCAATCAGCACAATACAAAGTATTTACTGCAGACACTCATCCGCAGAGGCGTAACATCTGCACTGATGCTCTGCTCTAGCATGTGCTCTGTCAGACAAGTGGCGTAACAAAGGCCCCCGCGGACCCGCGGTTGGTGGGGAGAACTGGGCACACTACACTGTGCAGGGGCGGCAGGCCCATGGCTGGGTCTAGAAGAAGGGCCCCGTCCAGGGTCTTTGCAGCCCCCCCCCTCAAGTTTCGTTCCGTCACTGTATAAGACCGCCCTTCTTCGTATCCATTCCGAACCCCTGGTGTGCACGTGCACATGGCCGCCATGACTACACCCCTCCTTCCGGCTCTTTCACGCTTTTCCAGTGAGAGCACGTTTGTCGATACACTTCGAATCATGTAATACTTTAACTCACATGTTCACTAAAAAAGGGACGCAAGGTTCAGACAGAGTAAAATCAGCCTCTAAACACTTAGGGCCATATTTATACTTTTCGACGCACAACTGCGCCAACGCAGTTGTGCGTCAAAAAATCTAACGCCGGCTAACGCCATTCTGAAGCGCCATGCGGGCGCCGTATTTATTCAATGACGTTAGCCGGCGTTAGCCGGCGGAGCTGCCTGGTGTGCGTAAAAAAAAATGACGTACACCAGGCAGCGCCGGCGTAGGGGAATATGGAGCTTGGGCGTCAAAAAATGGGGCAAGTCAGGCTGAGGCAAAATTTTCGCCTCAACCCGATTTGTGCCATTTTTTTTGACTCCCAACCCCCAATGAAATGACTTCTGTCTTAGCAAAGACAGGAGTCATGCCCCCTTGCCCAATGGCCATGCCCAGGGGACTTATGTCCCCTGGGCATGGCCATTGGGCATAGTGGCATGTAGGGGGGCACAAATCAGGCCCCCCTATGCCACAAAAAAAAAAAAAAAATACTTACCTGAACTTACCTTAAGTTCCCTGGGATGGGTCCCTCCATCCTTGGGCGTCCTCCTGGGGTGGGCAAGGGTGACAGGGGGTGTCCCTGGGGGCATGGGAGGGCACCTCTGGGCTCCTTCCGAGCCCACAGGTCCCTTAACGCCTGCCCTGACCAGGCGCTAAAAAACTACGCAAAAGCGGCTGGACGTCATTTTTTTTGACCCGCCCACTCCCGGGCGTCATTTTTGCCCGGGAGTGTAAATACGGCGCACATGCCTCGGAGTAATTTTTTAGACGGGAACGCCTACCTTGCATATCATTAACGCAAAGTAGGTGTCCACGCTAAAAAATGACGCAAACTCCATGAACTTTGGCGCTAGACGCGTCTAACGCCAGAGTATAAATATGGAGTTCGTTTTGCGTTGAATTTGCGTTAAAAAAAACGACGCAATTCCGGCGCAAACAGAGTATAAATATGCCCCTTAACTTATGTACCTTATCGTGTCATTTAAAGATATATGAGGCGAAAACAACTGCCAGCGTTACTTTACACCAGAGACTACCGGGTCTTGTTCACTTGCAGTCGATGAGGTGAGCACAATTGAATGGTGCATCAGTTTTTGCCATAACTGCGACATCTCTCACAAAAGTCAGCAAACAAGATTTGTACATTTCTATAGGTATTTGCAAATTACAAGACACTTATTTGATCCCTGTAAATACTATTCCATATTATATTCAAGCTTTATACATTTGCCAGCCAATTGAAATAAGAAAAGGTTTATTTAATTTTCCTTCTGTAAAAGGAAGTCCTACCCCAATCTCCTCCGCATCAGGCATCTATTTATTACTAAACCAGGATGAATTGTGGAATTTCAGGACTACTATCCTTTCATGCAAGGCACATCCCTCAGCACTGGTTTCAAACCTGAAAAAACACAGGATCCGTTTGTCTGTATCAATCAATCAGTAATAATACATTTATTCAGCCCAAAGGCCATACAAAAAAGATATGACAACAAAACTGGGAAGCTTAAAAATGTTGGTCAGAACAAAAGTGCCAAAGTCCAAGATAAAACAAGCATTTGCAAAGCAAATATGTCTGTTGTTGGCCGCCAGCCTTCTGGCAATTCTTGTTTTGGTTTTTATCATGGTATTTGTAAAACTTTACTGTTTGGAAATGTGCCTGGCCCTCATCAATCTACAATAATACAGGAAAAAAAAATTTTTTTGGTCTAAAAAAAACCACACACATTACCATAGTACTCCCAGTCACTGAAGGGTGGATGTGTGTTCCTTGTGAAAGGATGGCATTCTGTAAATCACAGTGAAGTCACCCAATGGCCAAAGTGATCTGATACATTGCCCCTTAATGCATGCTGGAGGGGGTGAAAGGAAAATGTAAATGACACCACTTACGGACTAATGGATGGTGTCTGGCTGAAACATCTATAAGTAACTATGTTATAAACATAATTTTAGTAAAATAAAAAGTTCTTGGCTAAAACAGACTTGAAAAAGTCAGTCAGTCTGGCATTAACTGCAAACCTCTTGCCTTTGAGAAAGAGAGAAGGAAGGAAGACGAAAGAAAGAAGAAGAGAAGTAAAGAAAGAAAGAAAAAGAAAGGAAGAAAGAGAGAGAGAAAAGGAAAGAAGCAAAGAGAAAGAAGGAAGGAAAAAGAAAAAAAGGAAGGAAATGAAGCAGGAAAGAAAGAAAGAAAGACAAAGAAAGAAAGATGTAAAAAGAAGAACATTTTGATGGACGCAATGTTTCTTTTGCTAAATTAAACATATTCATTTACAAAGTGTAATTTAAACATTAAATAGCATGTGCCTGTTTATCTTATAATTTGTATTAGATAACCACACTAAGCTGTTATAAGCAAACACTTGAGTTAACATGTTGTAAAGAATTAAGTTAGTCTAATAATAATATAATTTTGAATGATACACTTTTAAGGCTAAAAGGCCTGCTCAAATAATTTTGTGGTTGTTTTGAACAATATGTTTTCCTTTTTTTCTTCCCACAACAGATGCTGTAATTTTCCAGAAGCCTTTTACTAGCTAGTGAAAAGGCATTTTCTTATGTATTAGATGACTGATAGTGAGGTTCTCATCTGGAAGAGGAGAAGAAGCCAGGAAGTGCAATTCGTAGGAAGAGCTGTCTGTACCAGATATCCTACCCAGTGTAACAACTCAAGGACATAGCTATGCATTAACCATTGAAATAACATGGGTGTGAGCAATTGGGTTGTTTGTTGACTGGGGTGTGAGCTCCGGTCCAGCAACAGCCACAGTCCCTTGCAGGATGAACCACAAAAAGCCACTAAATTAACCTGTGCTTAACCCTGGATAGCTTGGCACAACAAGCAGTCAGCCTTAATTTAGAGGCAATGTGTAAAGTATTTAAAAATAGAGTGAGTCCTAATAAATTAACTGACACCAAAAGGACAAAAATCTAATCAGTAGAAGCAGAGGCAGAATTATGAATTTTTAACATTAGAAAAAAATAGCACCTAAAAGATCAAACCGCAGACCACGTACATCTAGTTGCACAAGACCAGGTCAAAGTAAAAAAATATGGCCGACCACGATGGAGCATGGTTCGGATACATGAAGTGGATTGGGCACGGCCATGTTTACTTTCAGAACTAGAAGCAATTTTGAGACAAGCATTTGCAATGCAATATGTTTTGCATTTGCTTGAGTTCGAGCAATTAGTGTTGTAAATGACAATGTTTTTTACCCATGTGTGTAGTGGAATTATGTGGGTTGGATTGGAATTGTCAGTTGTGGAATTGTGTGGCATGGAGTTGTGTGATGTGGAGTGAATTTGGGTGGTGAAATTATGTGCATGGCATGCAGTGGAAATATGTGGATTGTAATTATGTGGTATTGAGTGTGCTGGAATTATGTGGAGTGGGATTGTGTGTTTTGGAGTGTAATTTTGTGGAGTGGTATTTTGTGTTGTGGAGTGGTATCTAGTGGAGTATATTTATGTGGTGTGCTGTTGAATTTTGTGACATGATGTGGAATTCTGTGGTGTAGATTGGATGTATGCGTGTGCTGTGCAATTGTGTTAAGTGGAATTATGTGGTTTGGTGTTGAATGATGTGGTATGGATTGGAAATGTGTGGAGTTGTATTGTGTGGTGTGGAACTGCGTGGATGGCTTTGCCTTTTTGGTGAAAAACAAAACAAAAAGGTAGGAGATGTGTCTTTGGGTGTTTAAAAAAAAGAACAAGGTAGAAGGTAACTTTAAAAGGTATGTTTTATAGAGTCATGCGCGGCTTAGAAACCAAAGGCCCAGATGGATGTACTCTGCACAAGCATACAAATAAGCTCCAATATGCAAAATGGTGCTAGTAGTTTCTAGGAATTATTGTATACATGTACCACTAGTTGACTAATGTCTTGCTGCACATGTGTTCTAGCTGGTGTTTTCAGTTGTGTTCGTCTTAAAGCATAGCTGTACTTAATGTTATAATTCTAAGCTAAACACATTGTTGATGCTTTCTGCCACTGCAACACTGTTGGAAGAAAACAACTAAAGAATAATAAAATAAATGAAACCACCAGTTAAAACATATGTGCAGCAAGGCATAGATCAAATATTCATAATTACAAAGTTACATGAGAATTTTTGGACAACAAGTGTTAAGAGGAAGGCTGGAGATTGATACATAGCCGGCTAATGAAAAGGAAGTTCTTATTGATTTCCAATGAAGTATAATTCTGAGAACATAAAGGGTCATATTTTTCTGGAAAGGGGGTCTAGAGGGTGGAATGGGAAGCAGCTGTTGATACTGTAAAGGGACGTTCATGATGCTATCACAATGAAAGGGATACAAAGAGCAAACACATGTAAACATCAATTTTCCATGTGTGGTTCACAAACATTACCAAGAGAGTTTGTGATCTAGAGTTAGGCTCACCCATTGCAAACATTCCAGCCAGGCATAATTTTTGCCCGAGCAGAAGCCATTCTTCAGGTTGCCTCAAAGCGCAGTCTCCAAACACTGCGTATCCAAAATGTTATCTTTTATTCTTCACCTGCAGCCTGCCTTTCACACAGATTGCTCTTGCAGAATACTTTTTCACAGTGGGTGCAGCGCACAAGCATACTCACTGGTGGCGCTTCTCGCCGTAGACGTTCAGACTCCGCCCCCTGGCAAACATTCTTCCAGAACATCGACATAGCTCTTGTACTGCCTTTTGGGATAATCATAAAACTATGGCAAAGAGCGCTGCCATGGAGGGCCCAGCAAATTTAATTTTAACATTGTCATTGGGCAGCAATAAGGCTTGCTTTTGAAATGCTATCCGCAATTAAACTGAATATTAGCCACATTTCGGGGCATAGAGTTTATATAGATCCCGGGGCTCTGTGGCTCCGACATGGCGTGGCCCACAACCGAAGCCCAGCCATCTGAGCACTCCCAGGCAGGAAAAACAGCAAGGGAATGTAGAATGTTAAAATAAATGAGACCCCCATTCAAAACATACATGCAGCAAGGCACGAGTCGAATATACATAATTGCAAAATTACATGAGGATTTTTGAACAATGAGTTTTAAGAGGAAGCATGGAGATTAATACATGGCCAGCAAATGAAAAGGAAGTTCTTACTGATTTCCGATGAAGTATAATTCCGAGAACAGAAAGGGTCATATTTTTCAGTAACGGGGGCAAAGGTGGAATGGGAAGCAACTGGAGATACTGAAAAAGAACATTCATGGTGCTGTCACAATGAAAGGGATTCAAAATCAAACCTCCATATTCCATGTATGGTTCACAAGCTACTGAAAAATCCAAAGATTGCCAAGAGAGCTTGTGATCCAGAACACTGCGGCCCATATTTATACTTTTTGACGCTAAACTGCGCTAACGCAGTTTAGCGTCAAAAAATTTAGCGCCATCTAACGCCATTCTGAAGCGCCATGCGGGCGCCGTATTTATGGAATGGCGTTAGCCGGCGCAAGCGGACCGGCGCTGCCTGGTGTGCGTGGAAAAAAACCACGTAGACCAGGCAGCGCCGGCGTAGGGGGAAAATGGCGTTAGGGCGTCTTAAAATGGGGCAAGTCAGGTTGAGGCAAAAAAATCGCCTCAACCCGATTTGCGCCATTTTTTTTCGACGCCCAGACGCCATTTAAATGACTCCTGTCTTAGTAAAGACAGGAGTCATGCCCCCTTGCCCAATGGCCATGCCCAGGGGACTTGTGTCCCCTGGGCATGGTCATTGGGCATAGTGGCATGTAGGGGGGCACAAATAAGGCCCCCCTATGCCACCAAAAAAAATTAAAAAAAATAAAAAATTATACTTACCTGAACTTACCTGTACTTCACTGGGATGGGTCCCTCCATCCTTGGGGGTCCTCCTGGGGTGGGCAAGGGTGGCAGGGGGGGTCCCTGGGGGCAGGGGAGGGCACCTGTGGGCTCATTTTGAGCCCACAGGCCCCTTAACGCCTACCCTGACCCAGGCGTTAAAAAGTGGCGCAAATGCGGGGTTTTTTGCCCCGCCCACTCCCGGGCGTGATTTTTGCCCGGGAGTATAAATACGACGCATTTGCGTCGCCGTCATTTTTTTAGACGGGAACGCCTTCCTTGCATCTCATTAACGCAAGGAAGGCGTTCACGCAAAAAAATGACGCTATTTGCCCATACTTTGGCGCTAGACGCGTCTAACGCCAAAGTATAAATATGGCGTTAGTTTTGCGCCGAATTTGCGTCGAAAAAAACGACGCAAATTCGCCGCAAACGAAGTATAAATACGGGCCTGCATGTCCAAAATGTTATAATTATCATGAAGACCTGGCAAAGGGCGCAGCCGTTAAGGGCCCAGCGAATTTCATTTTAATAATGCCTTTTTGCAGCAATTAGGCTTGTGTTTGAAATGCTACGGCTGCAATGAAAGTGAATAATAGCCACAATTTGGGGTATTGAGTTTATATAGATTCTGGGGCTCTGCGGCCCATTACCTTCTCTGACACTGCATGGCCTGCACCTAAAGCATAGCCATAAGGACACCGCTGGGTGGGAAAACAGCAAGGGACTGTGCAAAGGAGGCAAAGCCATGTGTGTCTTTGTAGCCAGCACAGGCATAGAAAGAGGACTATGGGACGCTTGGGATCTGTAACACATAATGTTGATGTGGGATGTGGGTTGGCGGCTCTGGTGCCAGGACTGATCTTTGGAGCTGGTAGAGATACAGCCGTTGCGTTAATGTTTATGTTAGCCGCAAAAGACACTAAGAAGTGTTGTGGGAGCGGGGAGATGGTGGCTGGGAAGGCACGGGAAGAGTAAGTGGATGCCAGAAAATACGAGAAGGCAAGAAAAAAGAAAGTAGTCCTCAGAGGAACACAAACACTGAACAGCATAAGAAGACAGTACTTGGCTGGTGCTCCATGGCAGGAAAGCAGAAACCCAAAGGAGGGAAAAGAGGAAGGATTGCCCATTAGCAATCAAGGATTTCTGAAGGGCACTGGCATAGACAAATAAAAAGCAATAGCAAACAATTAGTGGAGTTTACCTCCACAAACCATATACAACAGGTCGCTAAACGACAGAGCAACCGCTATCTAGGCTCACCTACAAATGTTATGAGAAGGTAAAAACAGTGAGGCAAGGCTGCAGGAAGCATCCAAGGAGGGAGCGGCATCATCAGGGAGCCTTAGGTCACAGCCACAGTGAAGATTTCTACATCCGGATTTAGGGGGTCATTATGAACATGGCGGGATTCCCCGCCGTGTTCATGCTGGCTGTCTAAACACAGACCGTCAGCCCGTTAAAGAAACCACCGGCCCAATAATTAACATTCCAATGGGCCGGCGGGCGGAAACAGTGTTTTGTCCAGCCATCCCAGCGGAATGCTGGGCCTGGACATTGCCAAAGGCTCCACATGGAGCCGTCGTTAATGCCACAGTGTGGGTGGTGAAGCAGCACCCGTCGCGCATATCACTGCCCAGACATTGGGCAGCACATGGGCAGTGCAGGGGCCCCCAGGGGGGCCCCAGAGCACCCCTTCTGCCAGCCTTTCCCTGGCAGGGGAAACCACCAGGGAAAGGCTGGGGGAACAGAGGTTCTTTATCCGGAGGGCAGCACTGCTTGCCGCACTGCCCTGTCGGATAAGGAACTCTGCCATCGTCAGGCTGCCTGGTGGCAGTAGCCTGGCAGTGCGGAGGGCCGCCTGTGGGGGTCTCCCTGTGTTCGGAATATGGCGGTCCAGACCGTCATGCCTGTGGTGTTAAGTTCCGCCACCGTCGGCATAGCGGTCTGGACCGCCATGTTCATAATGAGGGCCTTGGTCTCTTTTTCGGAAGTTGAAAATCTCCAGCAGGATGAGTCTGTAGCAGAAGATAGTTCCAGAAGCACGAATACCCCTTTGGTGAAGGGCCGCTGAACAGGATTTGCTGCTGTAGAGAATAACTTAGTGGGAGAAGCGGCAAAGTAAATCCAACCAGCGATGCACCTGGGGCAGATAGATGAGCAGGTTGGTCCTGGTCTTCTCCTGGTTCTCAGGGCAGTTTTTGGCCAAAACTTTTCCAAGCCTTTGTTTTGGGATTTGGCCCACTGGGCATCTTTAGCATCTCAACCAAGACAGTGGGACGGTGGGACACTACTTTGAGATTCAGGACTCACTCAGGCTGGGTCAAGATATGGCCATGACCCTAAAGTCTATGGCTCAACTTTGAAAATTGATCGGGTTTTGGCAGTTCCTATGGCATTTACAGTGGTGGAGTGAGTATTAATAGGGTTGTGCATCGCAGTTGTTTATGTTGAGCTTATTGTGTGTTGAATTTTTAAATTTTGCATTACGGTGATGTCTATGGTTTAGTTGTGGAAATGTGGAAATGCGTTTGATGCTGAACAGCTGAAGTTGTTATTGGGCTTGTCACAGTTCAAGATCGTGCGATAGGTAGGAAAATATTGTGGTTTTACTTGTCTGCTAACCTTTGTGGGTCGGTTCATGAGGAACCATTGACCACAACATTGGAATAGGGACTCATAACTGATTGTTGTGAATGTGCTAATTGTGATTGGTGCTGGTGAACTCCAGTGTACAGAGGAGAAGCTGCATTAGAAAGAGTTATTTCCCATTGGTCGAGATTTCATCTGGGTGTGTGTGTGTGTGTGTGTGGAAGTTGGAAACTGGTATTTCCAGCTATTTCTTGAATGAACAAATAGTTTTAATTCTTTAGTGAAGCAGACTAGACTTGTTTGTTTACTGTGCTTGCTTAGAGTTTGTAAAAAGGTGATGTCTGAGAAAATTGTGAAGGAAGGTGAAATAATGCTATGAGGAGTGAGATTTGCATCACAGAGTACCGCGCTGGGATAGACAGACTGGTGCAAAGTGTCACACTGGGTTTGGTTGGTATGTCATCAGGTACCCCTCTGTGATAGGTCTATGAAGAAACAATTGTGCTGAGATTGGATGTGAATATTGATCTGTATTTGATTGTGATTCAGACTAAAATGCTGAAATATTTTATTTGAATTTGTTCATTTCCATTGTTGAATTGCTGTAATCATGAAATGTTTTACAATCCTTAAGGATTTGATGAGGGGCGATTATATAAATTCCTGTCCATGAGGGAAAGGAAGCTCCACTGGAAGGTACGCCAGGTCACTATATGGCAACCAGTGTAGGGCTTTACCCGTGTTTGTGGCTTCATCAATGGCATACGACCAAAGAGAAAGAAGGAGCATTAGGATTTCCACAATATGGCACTTTTAACTTGAGGGTTATTGAGAATTTGAGGAAAATATTGTATGACATGAAACCACCTCCTGGACCCGCACAATATGAAGCTTTAAATACTTGGGAACATGCTGCACATGCAAACAAAAAATAAAAATATAAAGAGAGAGCAAAGACAGTGGTGCATAATTACAAAAAACAGCATACGTGGAGGAAATGTATAGTTGAAGGAGCTAGAATGTACTCCATAGTGAACACAGAAGTCTAAAAAGAAACAAAAACAGAGAAATGGAGATGCTGACGCTGCAGGAAAGTCTAGTACTGATAGTGATACTGATAATGATCTCTTAGATACTTTGTTATCTTCAAGTCCACCACCTTATTGTGCTCCGTCTTCAGATTCAGATGGTGCTACAACATCTAGTGGTATTGCTGCTACAACCCCTGTTG
Source organism: Pleurodeles waltl (assembly GCF_031143425.1). Classification (NCBI taxonomy): domain Eukaryota; kingdom Metazoa; phylum Chordata; class Amphibia; order Caudata; family Salamandridae; genus Pleurodeles; species Pleurodeles waltl. The sequence continues at coordinate 268,977,159 of NC_090444.1, read as the reverse complement.
ACCCAAATGTGGATCAGATTGGGGAAACACTTCAAACTCTTTTAGTTACAGTTGCACCTACTGAGACAGTAACCACTGTAATTGTCCTAGTTGTTTCAGCCTCTGTTGTGACTGTCCCCGTGCCAATGTCACAAGTAACATCAGCTCAGACTTCAGCTATTTCTCTTGTATCAACCTCAGTTACCACTGCTCTGATGCCTGCTCCTCCAGGAGCTGTAGATGGAGTAACTGTAAAAGAGTTTACCCCAATATCAAAGAATTCACAGATTGTTACATAGAATCCACCACAAAATGTACAATCAGTGAGAGAATGAACAGGACTTGTTTTTCATGAATCCAGTTGCTCAAGGGGAGAAAGGATAGTTTGAAAATTAAATTTTGCCCCCCTGGTTTGAGAAGTCTCCTAAGATTAGAGGGACAGGAGAGACTGAATCACCATCCACAAGGCAAGGAAAAATTAGAACCTTAGATCAGTGGTTCCCAACCTTTTGATTCCTGAGGACCCCCACTGAATCATTACTGGAAGCTAGGTACTCCCAAGCAATCTGTATGAATTTCAAACATTAAAACAGTAATTTGCAAAAAATACACAAACAAGGACACACTAAACAAGTACTCAAATGAATAAACATATAATTATTTATATGCAAAAATTGAAAATTTTTAATGGGAAGGTTGGCGCTGCATCTCGGCAACTAACTTTTCAGTGTTTGGTTTTATTTAGGAAAGTTGAATCCTCAGGTCAGATTCTACATTTCCCAAGCAATTTCTATTCTGATTTGTTAGGTCCATAAGATCTGAGAAAGCTTTTTAACATAAATATGTGATGGGGAAGGAGGTAAAACCAGAAGGGCCTCTCAGCTCTCCCTAGCCTCTCCGTCACATGTATTTCATTTGTTTTACAGCACCCTTCATACCAGTGTTGGGCGTCAGGGCATTTTACAGGGGACTACAAGGTGTAGGATTCACATGTCATCCACTCTGGTAGGCATTTTCTAAGAATGCTTGGTCTGGAGAAGCACAAACTCAGGATTCAGAACACAACAAAGTGGTTAGCGTTGACTTTAATAATGAGAATGTATTTCTAAGCAAGCAAACCTTTTTTAGCAGCATAAGGAAAATGAAAGACTGAAAAAAAAAAATCTAATTTGTGCTTGCAATTTGCATGCAGCTCTTTAATGGCAGTTCATAGCTCAATGTGCTAGATTACGATTGTCACATATGTACTGCATAATAACAAAAGAATCTCTGTGACAAAAGCAGTAACCCATTGTGCTATGTTCATAAAATACTGTTCTTTGCATGATACACATTCTTTGCAGCAGGCACATTAACCATCTGCTCTACCTTTGAGTCAAAACTGCCACTGCACAAAACTCCCATCTCTCTCCAGAAGGTACATTAATCACTAGAGTTAGTTATCTTGACAGTTTTATTTTTGCCTGGAAGGTCATGGATGCACAAGGATTGTAGCAGTGCTTTTAAAACTGCTGAGCAAAGAAAGTACTAAACATAAAACACGCACATGTTTGTCAGGGGCCTCAGCTGCCAAAGTGCCTTCCTGCCAGCCCAGGCCTGCAGACCCACTTGGAATGTGTCACAGATCCCCAGGGGTCAGCAAACCACAGGTTGGGAATCACTGTGTTAAGAATAGAACTAGGCAGAAACAGGATCAAACACAGGTTCATTATTCGGTTTCCACTTGCCACTTCACCCACTTCGATCGTTCCTCGTCTCCTCACCTCAACGTTCTAAAGCAGCCTCACACTCAACTGATGGGATATTCCATTAGGAGTACATGGATGTGGGATGGGTTGTACCACTTATCCTTTATAACTATAATGTTCTAACTATAGGTTCAGGCTGAAAGCTAATAATTATAATAATGCTGATTATAACACATCCCCTCACCTGCCAATTGTTAAAATATGTGATGAAACCTTGGTTAATTCACATACAACAAAACAAAACATGGCATTAACTCAGGAGATATATATATATATATATATATATATATATATATAGACACATATAACACCAATAAATATAACATCCTGACACACCACAGATGATTCTATTTCATGGCATAGTCTTTGTGCCAAAAGGGAGGGATATGGCTCCTTCCCTTCCAGCAACTGTGGTTGGAAGACGGTGTGTTGTCCATACTTGTGTTGTCTATTGTGGGTTGTTGCTTTACCAACCTGTCCATACTCCACATTTGGCCATTGTCCATTATGACTACATTGTGTTTTACCTTTGCAATGCGCATAGGGTCGTAAACCTTTGAGACATCGTCACCTCTTATCAAAGGTTTCTTGACCAAAACCCATTCTCCAATTTCCAATTATTGCTGTTTAGTTCCATGCATAATGTTATAATGTTCTTTGTATTTGTTCTGGTGTTGAAAGATTTTGTTCTTTCTTCCTTCTGCGTTGAGTTCCACTTCTGGTCCTCCTCCTAACCATCCGGGAAAACATTTGGTGCAAGGTTTTCTTCCCTTGAGCACTGAGAAAGGGGATACCCCTGTAGTTTGGTCGGGCATGGTGTGATATGCCCAGAGCATGTCTTGATTGGCTTTCTCCACTTGAATATGATTGCCACAAGCTAATTGGATACATTCTGTTATCATCCTGTTTACTCTTTCAACCATACCACTGGCCCTGGGGCAGTACAGCGCCGTCCTTCTGATGTTTGATGACAAGTTTTGTTGAAAACTCTGTCATTGCAAAGGAAGTGAATTGTACCCCATTGTCTGTAATAATAGTCGAAGATATCCCTTCCATTGTAAATGCATCCTTTAAAAATGATATGAGAGTCCGTGGTAATCTGATTTATCATCCTTGTCATTACCCAATCGGACTGATAGTCAACTAACTGTCAACACCAGAGCAGTACGCGCTCTATTGGCGACTAGAATACAAAAACCCAGCACTCTCAAAACAATGTAATTTATGCATTGTGCTGATATGTTGTGGTTTAACCTTTTGCATTGCAGAGTTCAATCCTGAAAACTTATTTTTAATATGCTTACAAATACTGTTCCTTTGCAATGTATTGCTGCAGGTTTTCAGAGTATGTTAGGGTGTGGCCCCTTTCCAGGGCCTTCCAGAGACTTTCCCTGCAACATGCCTGGGCGTGGTTGTGGGCTGGGCCAAGACTCTATAAAAGAGAGCCAGCCCAACTCCCAGTGCTCACTATTCAGAGGTCCCGGTGCAGAGCAGCAGCTTCTTCCTGAGCTCCTGTCCCGGTGGCCTATTGGATCTTCCAGGCTTCTGCCCTTCATCCTTCATTGGTGATCATTCTTCCAGGCGGTAAGACGGTGGTTGGACTGTCCCGACACCATTATCGAGAATTTTCATATTCTTGGTTTAATTCTTTAATGATAAACAGATTACTTGCGCGCTACCATTTCTTGACACTTGCATGGTGGCTTAAGAATCGGCAAGACGCGCAATTAGTTTTATGGTGTTTTAACATTGTTATCCATTGCGCGCTACTATTTCTTGATATTTACATGATGTCTTACGAATTGGCAAGACGCACGATTCGTTTCATGAGGATTTAATTTTGTTGTTCATTGAGCGCTACCATTTCTTGACATTTACATGCTAGCTTAAGAATCGGCAAAAGACGCGCGATTCGTTTCATTGTACTTTGATCTTGTTATTCATTGTGAGCTGTTATTTCTTGGCATTTACATTGTGGTTTACGAATCGGCAAGATGTGCGATTTGTTTAATAATGATTTGACTTTGATATTCATTGCGTGTTACCATTTCTTGGCATTTTACATGGTGACACTCGTATCGGCAAGACGCACGATTCTCTCCTCGAGTTTAATTCATGTTGTTTATTGTATGCCACTATTCTAAGATATTTATTATGTAATATTCGAGTTGACAAGTTATGTGATTTGTTTCCTGAATCCAGATTGTGTTATTCATGGTGCACAATCCTTTTATGGTGTTTACTATATATATATATATATATATATATATATAAATCTACAATATGCGCAATTTGTGTTGAAACATTTTAAGAGTACACAGAAGGCCAGCGTTTCTAGATGCAATATTGTATGGTCCTAGTATGCATTCTCAAAAAAAAGGATTTATATGATTGGTTTAAAATTTAGTCAGAAGGTTTTTCTGATTCTCATGTAAAGGAAAGTACTTGAATAAGAAGGGTTTCATTTAATCCATCTTGATTCCCTTACAGGTATCCGGCCATCTTGAAACTTAGTCATTTTAAGCTTAATTCTTAGATTGTTCATGTTTTCAGAATGACTAGGCTTAAAATCATAGTCTAGTATTGATTTCAGGAGATATAATTTTCATATTGTGTGTTCTAACCTTTTTCTTACTACAGGTCTCCTTCCCAGCTGTTCCCTTCCTAATCCCCTCTTCCCCTCTTGAACTCTCTTAGCCTCTGTGATTTATCTATCAGAGTCTTGGAGCTGTTCAGTGGTGGACGTGTTGGGAACGTGCGCAGACCCCAAGGATCTGGTGACCCTGACAGAATAGTGAGCCCACAAATTATTATTCTCCTGGTTTGTGTATGTTCTCAGCATGGCCACGCTAGACGAGTTAGTCAAGGCTATCACCCAGCTCCAAGCAGAGGTGGTATCATCCAAAGAATTGACAACTAGCTTAGCAGAGAGAGTGAGTCAGTTGCAAGATAAGGTAGAGAAGAAGGAACAAAGTCCCACAGGTGTGTCTTGGCCAGGTACTTCTTCTCAGGCTTCTGGAAGTACTCCGACAAGCATTTCCCTAAATGTTCCTTCCACAATTCCTTTAGCTCCCCCAGAACGTTTCTCAGGTGACCCTTTGAAAGCGCAATCTTTCCTGGTTCAAGTGGAACTACACTTCACCTGCAGACCACATACTTTCCCCGATGTCCAGTCCAAAGTAGCTTTCTTGTTATCGTATCTGTCTGGGAATGCAGCTACTTGGGCAATTCCTCGTGTGCGTAAAGATAGTCCCTTGTTGTACAACTGGAGAAATTTTGTTTGTGAGTTTGAGAGAGTTTTTGATCGTAGAACTGTAACACAGTAGCAAATTGGCGTGAATTAATAGATTTACGCCAAGGTAATCAAGACCTAGTGTCGTATTTAGCCAACTTCAACCGGCTGTTGCCGATACATCCTGGCCTGAAGAAAAACAAGTGGTCTTGTTTTACAAGGGACTCAAAGAGGAACTAAAAGATATCTTAGCGCAAATCAACCCACAACCTACAGACTGTCAAGAATTAATAAACCTTGTCTTGAGACTTGATCATCGTTTAGCAGAACGTAAAGGAACGCGCAAAAAGATTGAAAAATATTCATGGCGCATTCATGATAACAGAGACTCAAGAACTCCGAAAGAAAGAACGCCGGAACCTATGGAAATTGGAACCATCAGAAGACCTTTGACCAAAGATGAAAAGGACCTACGCAGAAAAAATGGACAATGTCTTTATTGTGGGCGAAAGGGTCATTTTGCCAAAGATTGTCCAATCAAACCAAAGAACAAGCAAGGTCCAGTTCAGAAGGTTGCAGCCAATGCACCAGTTGAGTTGGAAAACTAAAACACCTGAGATGCAGAGAAGGGTTGCTTTTGGGTGTCACTGTGGACCCTTCACAATCTAGACATCTTAAACTGGAAATAAGAGTTCAGGTCAAGAAAAAGATCTATTTAAAAAAAGCTCTAGTCGATTCTGGGGCTACTGGGAACTTTGTTGATGTCCAATTGGTTCGTGCATGGGGAATCCCATGTATTGAAAACAAGACCCCAGAAATCATCCAGGCAGTCGATGGAAAACTTTTGATGGGAGGTCCGGTAACTCTTCAGACTATCCCCTTGTCAATGATTTGTGAAGATAAGAATCAAAGAAAGAAACATAAAGAGAAAATCATCCTTGACGTGATCCATGCTCCCCAATGTGGGATTATCCTCGGCTTTCCATGGTTAACTCATCACAATCCAGAGATCAATTGGGCAGAACGAAAAATCGTGTTCTCATCTGCGCTATGTAACAAACAATGTCTCCAAAAGATTCAAGTACCAAAAAACTTGCAACTCTTACATAGCTACTGCCGGGGAGAAAGAAATTCAGTTGCCCAAACAGTATTCATCTTACAAAGATGTATTTGATGAGAATGGAGCAGAGACTCTACCTCCTCATAGATCTTATGACTGTCACATTGATCTAGCCCCAGGTGCGATACTTCCTAACTGTCGTGTATCTGCCCTGTCAGAACATGAAAATCAACATTTACGAAAATACCAAGATTAATTGCCCCTCTAAGTCTCCTGCAGCTTCGCCTTTGTTTTTTGTTTCAAAAGCTAATGGAGAACTTCAAACTTGCATCGACTATAGGGGTTTGACCAAAGTCACCATCAAGAATAAATATCCTTTACCCCTAATTCCGGTCTTATTGGAACAAGTAAAGAGAGTAAAGATCTACACGAAGCTTGATCTTCGAGGTGCTTATCATTTGATCAGAATGAGAGAGGGTGACGAATGGAAAACAGCGTTCAAGACAAGATATGGTCTTTTTTAATACACCTTCATGCCTTTTGGTCTGTGTACTGCTCCAGCAGCATTTCAATTTTTCTTGAATGACGTTCTTAGAGAGTACCTCGACATATTTGCCATAGTCTACATCAATGACATTTTGATCTACTCAGACAATGAAAACGAACATGTCCAACATGTCAAGAAAATTCTTACAGCCCTTCGAAAACACCATTTATATTGCAAACTTACCAAGTGTGAGTTTCATGTTACCACAGTTGAGTTTTTAGGGGTTATTCTTACCCCTCAAGGTATGGTGATGGCAGAAAAGAAAGTAAAAGCCATATCTGATTGGCCCACCACAAAGACTGTTCGTGATGTACAATGTTTCCTGGGGTTTGCAAATTTTTACCGGAGGTTCATAAATCATTTCTCCCAGACAGTGGCTCCAATCACTAAGCTACTAAGAAAGAAAGAAAAGTTTGTATGGTCCCCAGAAGCTGATCAAGCCTTCTCGACTTTGAAGGAAGCTTTCTCCACTGCCCCAGTCTTGACTCATCCTGATGCGAATCGACCTTTCATAGTGGAAGCTGATGCTTCAGATGTAGCAATAGGAGCCGTCTTATCACAACAAAATAAAGACACTGGTCAACTTCATCCTGTAGCTTATATGTCTCGGAAGTTGAACAAAGCCGAACAGAACTATGTCATTGCTGAAAAAGAGTTTCTGGCAATTCGTGACGCTTTTAAAGAATGGAGACATCATTTGTTGGGTGCCAAATACACTGTCACAGTATATACTGATCATCGTAATCTTCAATTCATGAGTTCCGCCAGACTTTTGACCCCTCGGCAAATACGCTGGATGCTGTTTTTTGCTAAATTTGATTTTGTAGTAACCTTCCGGCCTGGTAAAGATAATCGCAAGGCTGCCGCCTTGTCCCGTCAAGAGTCTACCACGTTGCCTGCATTTCAAGCCTCCAGAGCTATCATTGCTCTTGACAAGGTTCTATGTATCATAAAAATGGAAGATTTCTTTGAAGAAATTCGAAACTCTTTCACTGTGGAAAAATGGCAAACATGGGCCCAAGCAGATCCCAAAAGGTCAGTCAAGCAAGGATTACCCTTTCATGACGCTCGTTTGTTCGTACCCACTACCAAACTTCGTAAGATAGTGTTTCATTGGTTGCATGTTATACCTACAGCAGGTCACCCAGGTACTCCTAAAACTCTTGAACTGATCCAATGCTATTTTTGGTGGCCTACCCTAACAAAAGATGTAAAAGCAATGGTAAACAACTGCAAAGTTTGTGCTCGCATTAAAACAAGTCATTCAAAACCAAAAGGGTTGTTACATCCACTTCCAACCCCAAGTCGTCCATGGGAGCAGATTTCTTTAGACTTTATTACCGGTCTGCCAGTGGTTCAACAGCATTCAGTAATTCTGGTGGTAGTAGATAGTCTCACGAAATATGGACATTTCATTGCCTGTAAACAATTGCCCACTTCTAGTGAGTTGGCAACTATTTTACTGAACAGAGTGGTTCGTTATCATGGACTGCCAAAGGTTATCCTCTCCAATCGGGGGTCGCAATTTGCCTCTAATTTCTGGAAGACATGGTGTAACACACTCCAAGTGACATCTACGCTATCTACTAGTCACCATCCTCAAACAGATGGTCAAACGGAGAGACTAAATCAGACTTTGAAACAATACCTACGTGCCTACACTGAAAAGGCACTTCATTTTTGGACATCTATGCTCTGGTTAGCTTACAATAACTCATTCCACACTTCTATTGGCGTTACACCCTTTTTTGGTTTATTTGGCTATCATCCTGACACCTTGCCCATCACAATTCCTCAAGAAAGTTTCCTTACTCCAGCTGTGTCAGAAACCATTCAGCATTTGCATCAAACCCAGAAACTGATTCAATAGCATTTAGAAAAAGCCAAACAAAAATACAAAAGGCATTATGACAAGAAACATTGTGAGGGACCGCAATATCAACCAGGTGACAAAGTGTGGCTTTCCACAAAACATATAGACTTCAAGAAGAAGCACATGTTTAACCCCAAGTTCATAGGTCCTTATACTGTCCTTAGGCAAATCAATCCGGTGACCTATAAACTACAATTGCCCAGATCCTTAATGATTCATTCAGTGTTCCACACTTCCCTCTTGAAAAAGGCAGTCCAAAAGGTCCACCCTCATCCAGCTCCTGTTCTAGTGAAGTGTAGCCATTTTTAATATGGCCTATGCGCGTTTGCTTAAAGCATTAGGCCTCTGTGCACTTTGTTCTAGATGCATTTTATTCAGCATTGCACTGTTATTTTTCAATAGCCAGTTTCACGGTTTTGTTTTATTTTCTTCTATCACACTGTTTAGCTTACTTCAGCACCGGAGTTCTCAAACAATACATTCTTGCTTGCTTTGTGCTTCAGTCAAGGATACAGTCTGGTACATTGCCGATAGACGTGGTAGGAGTTTAGTCTTTAGGGTTTGTAGAAAGTACACATTCTTACATAGGGACGTTTCTTAGAACACCGGCGTGTTAATTATAAAAACACTTCCTAGTCCTGGTACATGTAAGAGGGAGATTCCGACCCGGGAACCACAACTAGACGCTGACTGCCCTGTTGCAGATGCTGATCCAGATCACAGGCCTTTGCTCAGGTACGAGGGTTGATGTCCTCCCGGGGGAACCTAAAAGGCAGGCTTAGAGCTTAACATGCGCTGTGCTCAAAATAGAACTTAGAAGAGAGAACGTAATCTAGTAGCACTATGATAGCGTTATTCTTATGTTTCACTCTCCTCGTTACTATTTCAATCCTACTGTGTTGTATGGTTCGGGTTATTGCGGCTCACGCTTTGTTTTCTAAAATGCAGTTGTTTTATTAAACCAATTTTTAAAAACTCAAACTGCCTTTGTCATTTATATATGAGACTGCACTGTGTATGAGAGAACTGGTTGGGATCTGAGTGACCACGACTTCCCTGGGAAGCACGAAGATGTCATGCGCTCGGCTGCCCAATCATCTCTTCCCTCTGGGAGAGATGAGGCACTGCTAGTTAGCCGGAGCAAAACCAGATTGAGGGTGACAAGGGTCCTTCGCCGTGGGTTAGATTTAGTCCCCCACACTGTGAACGACCCTGCTACCCAAAAATCCAGTAGTCTCATTAGGATAATGAGAGCCTATGCGACACTAGTACAAGAGGAAGAAGAATACGAAGTCAAGAAAGTTTTGGATTCTAAACTGAGAGGGTGTAATCTATGGTACTTCATCTCATGCAAAGGTTATGGTCCTGAAAGTAAATCATGGGATTCCGCATCTGATGTTCATGCTCCAGTACTTGTGAGACGCTTTCATCGTCTTAATCCAGGCAAACCAGGCCCTAGAGCGCGTCTGGGAGAAGGGAGTACTGTCAACACCAGAGCAGTACGCGCTCTATTGGCGACTAGAATGCAAAACCCCAGCGCAGACCCCGAGGATCTGGTGACTCTGACACTAACACAAATGCGAATGTTTTTTAACAGCCCCTTACGGTTGACTGGGCCAATTATGTCAAGGGCTAACTTCTCCCAAGGTTTATCTGGAACGGCCACTGGATCTATGGGAGTTTTACGAATTGATTTGGATTTATCACTGTTAGCACAAATAGTACAGTTCTTTACCTTAGATGTGATGGCTTAGTCTAGCTTTAGTGAGGCTCCTGCCTAAATGACCTTCATGTACAAGATCTATGACCTTTTCCCTTCATGCATCTGGGGGGATTATTTTGTTGTTTCTCATTATCAAGTTGTTATCTATGTTGAGTTCCTGGTGTATCTCCCAAAATTGTTTGACACCCTCTTGTAAGTTTTTGTTATTCCTTGGCCAACCTTGCAAAATGTAGTTTTTTAGGAGTTGTAATATCTCATCCTTGGCAGTGCAATCTTCCCATTCTTTGTCAGTGATGGCTGATGGATTCATTTCCAAGATGGGATATTCAACTGTTTCATATTCTTCTTTGCTCAATGGGACTCTCGAAAGGAAGTCTGTAGCCGTGTTGAGGTTTCCTGGGACATATTCTATACTGAAGCAGAAGCCCTCCAAACCTAACACCCACGTGGCTAAGCGTGGGGTACTGCTGGAAGCTCCTTTGTTTCTAAACATATATATAAGGGGTTTAGTACAGATTTTGAATTGCAGGCCCCATAAAAAGAATTTGAAGTGTTTGACCCCCCCAGAAACATGCCAAGCCTTCCTTCTCTACTACGGAGTAGTACATTTCAGATTTATTAAGAGACCGTGAGGTGAATGCAATGATTATTTCCTTGCCGTTAATGATTTGGGAGAGAGTGGCACCCAGACCCTTGTTGCTGGCATCCGTAGTTAATATGGATTTCCTGTTTGGGTCGAAGCTGCATAGATAAGGGTCCGTAAGAATGGCGTCATTCAGTTTCACAAAGGACTCTTGATGCTCATCCGGCAATCTGTATTGAGTGTGGTTCTTCAGCAACTCTCTTAGATTAGCTGTTATACTAGCAAAGTTATTGACATGTTTTGCCATATACTCTGCCAACCCTAAGAATGATTTGAGTTCCTCCTTAGTTTCTGGAGCATGGGCTTCTTTTATTGCTTCCATTAAGCATATTATTGGTTTAAAGCCATCCTTGGATATGGTATGGCCTAAATAGTCCACCGCACTGGCTCCAATTCTGCATCGAAAACTTTAATGACACGCTGATCTGATGGTGCTCTGACTAAGGTAATCAAAAGGTGTGCATGTCACCGAGAGTCACCAAAGCTGAGGAGCCATATGGCTACATAATAAGTATCTTGAGCCTACGCACACATGCTGAAGGGCGCAAGGCACACCTCCGAGGAGACGTACACCTTTTTTCCTTTCTTTTTTTCGTCTTGCGGGAGTCTGGTTGTCTGGGAAGACAAAACTTCCTTTACCCAAGGTATGCCGTGATCGGTAGATGGGCTCCTAGCTGGTCAGGCAGTATTCCTGACTACGCCCTCCAGTGATGAAGACTTGAATGTAGCGTACATAAAATTAGACACAGTACCTTGATCTAGTCGGCGAGTTTGATCAATACAATCCCAGGCTTGAGGGAACGAAGGGCCTGCGCAGAATGTTTATCCTTGAAGCAGAGGTACACAGAAGGGGTGGAAACCACGCTGCCCCCTTTCACAGCCAACTCGTCGCCATTTATGTTAAGAATTAAACCAGGCAGAAACAGGATAAAATACAGGTTCTTTATTCGGTTTCCACTTGCCGCTTCACCTTCCCATTTCGATCGTTCCTCGTCTCCTCACCTCAACGTTTTAAAGCAGCCTCACACTCAACTGAAGGGACATTCTATTAGGAGTGCATGGAGGTGGGATGAGTTGTACCACTTATCGTTTATAACTATACCGTTCTAACTATAAGTTCAGGCTGAAAGCTAATAATTATAATAATGCTGATTATAACACACTGCCTTAGATGTACCGAAGTTGGAGGTAGAATTCAAAGAAATCATTAGGGAATGTTTAGACATTTCACATATGAGGCAATACCAGGAAGACTAGCTGATTTATCTGAGTACAGAAATTACTAGGTGTGCAGCTACAACACATGTGAAATTAACAGAATTGGCAGGGAAATGTGATGCTGACCTTTTTTAAGAGTCTTCCCTTGCAGTACAGCTTTGAGGCACAACTAGATGATGAAGTGATCATCACTATGTGATCTTCAGGACTGAGGTTACATATTGCTGAATTAGTTAAATGCATTTGGATATGGAGTGATTTTGACAGGTTGAAGAGCAAGCGGGCGAAAAGAGCAAGGAAGGAAAAGGAAGCAAACAGACAGTACAGAGGTAAATGGTAAACCACCCCAGCACTCCCAGACAAAAATGATGCTCAGACGTTCCCTGTGAGGGAAATACCAGGTGGGGGGTATGTTCATGTGCAGTGGAATCAAGATGATTTTGCGACATTCACAAACAGTTTTCGCAAATTAAGAGGGAATCCTGCCCAATGGTACACCCAGGTTAACAGATTTGTTGAGATCTTGAAGGTTTTCTGGACATATATAAATATATTTTTCAATATTGAGGTACCAAGTGATTTATGGGCTGAGTGTAAGATAGCTCTACAGTGGCCTTGTACAGTACCCCCAAGGCACCCAAGTACTTATGCACCGTCTCATAAGGTGATGACAACGTATAATGAGGTGATAACTTTCCTGACGGAAAAGGTCCCTGCAAGGGATACTAACTGGCTAAAGATCGATAGAATTACTCAGGAAGCTAAAGAATGAGTGCATGCCTATTATGAACGGTTGTTACAGGTGTTTAAACACCGCTATGGTCAAGAAAATCCAGAAAGGGGAGATATGGGAAGGTTTGTGTCAGAGCTCGTTATTGAGTTGCATCCAGAGATCAGAACGCATATAAGTACTGCAGTGACGAGCAAGACATGAAGCAGAAAAGGCATAAGCAGAAATATATGCTTGCCCAAACAAAGTTGGCACAGAAAGATTTACAAAATCAGCCCTATATGTGAAATATTGGTGGAATGCAAAGTAAAATTGGTTTTTCACAAGCCAGAGGTCGAGGTGTTTTGGTTGATCCAAATTCTGGCATAGATATTGTGACATTAAAGACATGGACTGCTTGTTATTATTGTGACAAGCTTGTGTACTGAAAGAGGAAGTGCCGTCAAAATCCCAATAGAGTGATTGGTGATGGGAAAATACAAAATGTTTATCCAACTCAAATGCATATTGTCCCAGTTCAGTTGGGTTGGTCCCTGTGAGAACAGTAGAGAATTTACCTCCTGATTTATTAAGCACTGTGAAACCTGAAGTGTGAGATTTTTCAGGGAAAGACATTGAACTTAATAAAGCTGTATAACCTGTCCGAATATCAATTTCACCTAATGCTCAGCTTCTGAGAACACCATCATACAATCTCACACCTGAGACAGTGGCTGTCACTCAGGTGACTTAATCAATATTATGACAAGGGATTTTAATAGAGATAGTCAGACGTCTGTGCAACTTGCTGATCATGGGCTTGCAAAATCCTAATGGCAAGTATAGAATACTGCAGGACCTACAAAAAAATAACTGGATTGTCCTCCCATACTGTCCTGTGGTACATAATCTAGCTACAATATTGTTCTAGATACCCTGTGATGCTGAATGGTTCACAATGGTTGGTCTTTGCCAGGCCTGAGGATAGTCAGTTTTTAGTTTTTTTTCTGTTCCAAAATAGTTTTGTTATGGTGCCGAGTTCCACATGGGTATACAGAGGGTCTATCAATCTTAAATCAGATACTGAAAAAGAAACTTGAATCCTTACAAATGCCCTGTAATTCTTGCGTGATACATAGATGACTCGCTTGTGGTATCAGGCACACAAGAAGCCTGTAAACAGGATACAATTGCTTTACTAAATCATCTGACTAAGAATGGACACAAGTAAATTGCAGCACTGTCAAAAAGAGGTTTGTATCTAGGGCATCTCATTGAGAAGGGAGCATGGAAGGTGTTACAAGAGAAAATTACTGCTGTCTTGAAAATTATTTGGATACCCAACTTTTCCCTAATGGTTAAGACTTTACTGAGGTTGATGCACGAGGATGTGCCTGATTTGCTTTAATGAGACAACAATTGTATAAAAGCGCTACTGCTGACAGAAAGTCTCTGTGGTGTCCCGGCGCTAGAAATGCCTTATTAGTGTAAAATGTTCACTCTATTTTACAGTGCGAGGGAAGGCTGCATGCTCTCAATGCTTACTCAGTCACATGGAAACTCTTTAGGATTTGTGGTGTATTTCTCAAACACCCTTGACCCTGTAGCATCAGAACTGCCCAGCTGCCTTGTGGTGGTTGATGTCAGTATTGAGAGAAGCAAGGGCATATTCCTCTTACAGTGATGGTCCCACCTTCAGTGGAGATTTTGCTCACCCATACTAAGACACAATGGCCCTCATTATGACATTGGCGGTACATCCCACTTACCACCAAACAGGCTGCCTCCAACTTACCGCCACCGCAGTGGATATCCGCTCACCATATTATGACACACACACACCAATCTGTCAGTATTCAGACACAAATCCGCCACACCAAAGGTCAGGAAATGAGACTCTCCTGATTGTCACCCTTGTGTCCCAGTCAGTCACCCTGTCCAACTTGAACTGCCATTGCTCCCCTTCCTATGTCCCCTTGGACAATGCACCAGTGCTAACAATAGACTGGAACAATACTCTGGATTTTCCTCCATCATCACCCCATCCCATTGCACTTGCCCCTCTATATTTTAACACTTCAATAAACACCCTTGGAAAAAAAAGAAGTTTGGAGTATGTCATGTATTTCAATTATGTATTCATTGAAACAGGTACAGACATTACACATCAACTGTATAGAAAATGAACATAGATTAATGACCTGTAGCTGGCTGCAGTGATCACACCAGGAGTATATGTGAGGTCACCAACATCTGTATAATGAATTACCAGAGGGAACAGTAAGTGGGCATATATGTGGGAAATATCAGAATGCCAGTGCCACAGAAACTCAAACAAATGTCATTGAAATGTGAAGTAACACTCTCCTACCTGTGTGTCATTGGAAGTATTGTCTAATCACAGATGTTCTGTTGTCCTCATCCTCATCCTCTGCCTCCTCATCCTCACTGTTCACAGGGTCTACTGCTGGCACACGGGCATTTCCAGCATCTTCCTCCTTCAGGAATGGGACATGACGTCTGAGGGCCAGGTTATGCAAAATGCAGCATGCCACCACTATCTGGCAGACCTTCTTGGGTGAGTAGCACAGGGATCCACCTCTCAGATGGAGGCACCGGAACCTGGCCTTCAGGAGGCCAAAGGTTCTTTCAATTATCCTTCTGGTTCGCCCATGTGCCTCATTATAACGTTCTTCTGCCCTTGTCCTGGTACTCCTCACAGGAGTCAGCAGTCCTGAGAGGTTGGGGTAACCAGAGTCACCTGAAATATTGAGGGACAACATTTAGCCACACACTATCCCATATGGCCCACAACATGCCCATATACCAACATCTACTGGGTGGGAACCAGGGCTCACCTATTAGCCACACCCTGTGACTCTGTAGTTGGGCCATCACATTTGGGATGCTGCTATTCTTCAGGACAAAGGCATCATGCACCAACCCAGGATACTTAGCACTGACGTGGGAGATGTACTGGTTCGCCAAGCACACCATCTGTACATTCATAGAGTGGAAACTCTTCCGATTTCTGAATACCTGTTCATTCTGGCGGGGGGGTCAAATGCAATATTTGTTCCATCAATCACCCCAATTATGTTGGGGATATGTCCCATTGCATAAAACCCGGCCTTCACTGTGGCCAAATCTTCAACCTGGGGGAAAACATTGTAGTTGCACATGTGTTTAATCAGGGCAGACAACACTCTTGTCAGCACTATTGAGAACATTGGCTGTGACATTCCTGCTGCCAAGCCCACTGTCACTTGGAAAGAACCAGTTGCCAGGAAATGGAGCACTGATAGAACTTGCACAAGAGGGGGAATCCCAGTGGGGTGACGGATAGCAGATATCAGGTCAGGCTCCAGTTGGGCACACAGCTCTGTGATTGTGGCCCTGTCCAGTCTATAGGTGAGGATAATGTGCCTATCTTCCAGTGTGGCCAAGTCCACAAGGGGTCTGTACACAGGGGTATGTCTCCATCTCCTATTCATCTGCAGCGGTAGGAATTTATGGGGCAAAAGAGTGAGGAGCCAGTAAAAAACTGAACAATGGAGCTACAACAGAAAGTTGCATGCTGTTAACTTGTAATGGGTCATTGTGATTTGTCCAGTATGTCCTAATTTCACCAGTGACGAAGCAATTTTCCAGGGCATGCCCCCACCTCCTGAAATGGCGTCTGCCTGTCCTGTGTGGAGGGACAGGTGGAAGTGAGGTAATTCCGCTGACGTCGGGCGCCATTGTGGGAGGCGATTGTGAACAGCTGTGCAACTCCTCATTGGTTATAATTGGGCCCTATGGATTACAGTGGCCAATGGTGATCTACGCTGGTGTTTACGGTATGCACCGTCACGGACATGACCACCATTTTCTATCTGATTCTTCACTTGCTACCTGATCTTCCACAGGAGAGGACCTACACTGCATGTGCTGCTGTGACCTGTGTCTAGAACCTACCATGGCCCGTGTGACTGGTGACTACACTGTGGGCATGATGCATGCGGCATGAATGCATGGAGTGGTGTGTGTGAAGGCCTTGTGTAAGGGGGTGGGTGGATGCCCTTTGGGTGGCATATAGGTTGTGTACTGGGCCATGTGTGTGCCAATGGTGATGGAAACGGGTATGGTGGGCCATACGTGTAACAGGCAGGACTGTTTGTCTAATTGTATTTTCCTGTGTGTATTGCCTCTGCAGGTCAGTGCCCATCAAAAGAAGGGTATATGGCGTGCCATCGCCAAAGAGGTGCGGACCCTGGGGGTCTATGGCAGGCGGATCACACACTGTGGCAAACGATGGGAGGACCTGAGACACTGGGCACGGAAGAGAGTGGAGGCCCAGCTGGGGATGGCCTCCCAATGAGGAAGGGGTGCCCATCGAACCCTGACCCCCCTGATTGCCCACATACTGGTGGTGGCCTATCCTGAGCTGGATGGGTGCTTGAGGGCATCACAGCAGCCACAAGGGGGTGAGTACAGTGCCCATCATTACAACTTACGCATGTAGGGTGGTATCCGGGTGGGGGATGTGTGTCAGTGGGCGCCCCTGGGCCAGGCCTGTCATTGCAGCGTAGGTCCCCTGGTGGCTAGGGATCTGAAGGGAAAATCTTGCTACATAGCCTGTAGGCATCCACAACTGGTCAAGGCTGTGTGGGTCCCAGATGTGCTGCATTTGGCGGTGTGTGCCCCTCCAGATGCCTTGGCTGCTAACTATTTCTCTGGTAGTGCTATGCCATATTGCGTAGGCTTGTTCCCTGTGTATGAGGGTGCTGTGTTTGCCAAGGGTGGTGTTGGTGCAGCCATTGACCAAGTGTATCCTTTGTCTCTGTCCCCAGGCACCTCAGGCTCTGCCCCAGTTAGCTCTGCTGCCCTGAGTGAGGAGGCTATTGACCTCCTGAGATCCATCTCTGTAGGGCAGTCAACCATTGTGAAGGCCACCCACGGGCTGGCAGCCCAGATGCAACAATCTAATGCATTCCTGGAGGGCATTCACAATGGATTGGCAGCCCAACAGAGATCGATCCTGGCTCTGGCCTCCTCTCTTATGGCAGCCATTGTCCCTGTTTCTAACCTCCCCCCTCCAACTTCCAGTGCCCAGTCCCATTCTCTTCAACCCAGCCCATCCCAAGCACACAGGCAGGCGAGCATGCACACAAGACAACACAGAAGAGTGGGACAGGCAAACACAAGCACTACACTTCATCCCACAGGCACTCACACAAACACCATCCAGTTCCAGACACATCAACATCCACTATTTCCACTGTCTCCCCCTCCTCCACCACCTCCCACCCAGTTCCGTCCACACTCACATCTGCATGCACTACATCATCATCCACTACCAGCATCACCACACCAAGCAGAACACACACCTCACTGTCAGACACCTCCACAACAGCCATGCACATGTCCCCTGTATCCTATCCCACTGTGTCTGCCCCCCCTGTCCTAAAGTACACAAACTCAAGCACTCAGACACCCAACAACCATCCACCTCACAACAGCATACAAGCCATGCACCTGCACCAAAAAGCAGCAGACAGACACCTCCAACAACCACTCCCTCTTCCTCCACTCCCATTCCTTCTCCCTCTTCCTGCCCCAATGTCCCTAAAAAGCTTTTCCTTTCCACCACTGACCTCTTCCCTACCCCTCCCCCCCATTCTGCATGTATGGGCAGAGTAGGAAGAACCCAGCCAAGCACCTCAGCCACACAGTTCACGGGCCCAGTTGTCACCACACCCACTCATGGTGGAAAAGTATCCAGGCAAGATGTCCTGAAGGTGAAGGAGCCTGCACCAGGCAGCCTCAGGAAAGACCAAGGAGCCTGCACCAGAAGGCAAGAAGGAAAGGAGCCTGCCCCAGCTGTGTGGAAGACCAAGGAGCCTGCCCCTCGCTGCCAGGAAGACCAAGGAGCCTGCACCAGCAGGCAAGAAGACCAAGGGGCCTGGGGCAGGAACTGTGACGGACCCCCCACCACCAACCATGGTTGTGTACCTCTTCGAGGTTGCAGGGGATAGGCAGGAGCCTCTCCCCACCAGCAGGACCACCACTACTGTGCAGCCGTCTGAGGTGCCTGCAGTGTTCTCTCCGTGTTGAAGCAGGTGAAATGTGTGGCCTTGGACTTTGGCCTGTGGCCATGTGGACTACGCAAATAGTGGACTGGGCTCTGTCCCTTTTTCTGTACATATGTATATATCTATTATCTTGCCTAACCTATTTTTCATGCTGTGTTGATCTCATTACATTCACTTTTGCAAAATTGTTTTGTCCTTGCATTATTCATCCGAGTTACGGGGTAAAATTGTTTTTGTAATGCAGCTGGTTGTGTGTATGATGTTGGGGGCGTGTGTGTTGTGCGAGTGTGTGTGTCACTCTCTTTTTCCTCCCCCCCTCACTTGTGTGCTAGGCAGCTGTACTCTGAATAGATGTCAGACCCTTAACCCAGATACACTGTTACCATTGGCTGACAATGAAATTCGTGAGGAAGAAGTTGAGCAAGACTGTCTTGATGCCACAGATTTGTGCACCAAGCCAAGACCTAAAATTAAGGATGAACCCCTTGATGAGCTCGACTATGTAATATTTGCTGACAGCTCATGTTTACGAAATAACAAAGGCAATTTGAGAGCAGCTTATACTGCTTGTGTAGTACAGAAAGTAGTGGAAACCCCCTTGCTTTGAGGTGTCACCTTTGCTCAAGTAGCAGAATTGGTTGCTCTTATAAGAGCTTGTTATCTTTCGGACCAACTGAACGTAACAATATTTACCGTCAGTCAAAATGGCTTTTTTGTGGTCCGTGACTTTGGACAGTTTTGGTTGCAGAGGGCATTCATGACTTTAACTAGATATCCTACCCAGAATGGGGAATATGTGATGAGACCGTTGGAAGCTTTAAAGTTGCCACAAAAAATTGCAGTTGTTCAATGTGTAGCCTACAGAAGAGGAAATGATTATGTAACCACTGAAAACAGATATGCCAACTGAGTTGCTCTGCACTGTGCAACTGTGGCAAGTGCATTTAGTGGAGAGTATGCAAATTAATCTGGTGAGGATATTCATTTTTTTTATGCTGTTGTCTGTAGTTGATACTAGGGAGGAAATCAAGAGATTGCAGGAGGAAGTGTCAAAAGCAGAACAAGAATGGGTTAGTGCAGGATGCATTAGGAATGCAAATGAGATCTGGGTCTCAGCTGATGCAGGATATGTGTTGCTTGATAGTTTGGTACTCCCAGTGACTGGACAATTTCATGGTCCTGCACGCAAGGGGAGAGATGCTATGGTTAGACTGTTCAGACAGAATTGGTTCAATCCTTGATTCAGAGTCATGGCTGAGGAATTGTGCCAGAGATGCATGGCAGCATATTGCCTGTCACCAAATTAATGTAGGAAGAACAATCCCTGAAACCATGAGTCAGATAGGTAGATCAGGAGGCCCCTTCAACAGAATGCAGTCGGACTTCATCATGATGCCTGTCTATAACAGGATGTGATATGTCCTGGTCCTATTCTGCATTTTCTCCCAATGGGTGGAAGCTTACCCACCATGGCTAAATTACAGTCTTCCTTTAGCCAAACTACTGTTCAAGACCTCATACCACTGTTCAGATTTCTGGTTTTTCTGGAGTCAGACTGAGGGGCTCATTGTAATAAGGGAATTCGTAGAATGCACTGCATGGCACTACAAGTGGAACAGAGATTTCATTGTAGTTACAGACCGGAAGCTTCAGGAATTCTTGAGCAGATTGGATTTATGAGACACTGAAAAATCATTGGCCAAAGTATGTGAATCCACTTCTCTAAAATGGCCAGATGCTTTCCATTTGGAGTTGATGAGTCTCCAAAGTACTCCTGACAGAAAAACAGGATTGTCTCCACGTGAAATACTCATGGGACATGCCATGTGACTGCCTGCTGTGCTTTCAAATGTGCTTGTAAATATCATAGATGACATGAGTCTCGACACTGGCTGATGTGGTATGTTCTCTCTCACCAGGTTGGAGTGTTATGTCACCCTGAATCAAGAGCAATGTCATGACCTTAGTCCTGATGGTTTGGTTCTAGAGAAAAAGTAAATTCAAAAGTCATGTTTGGAGCCAAGGTGGAAATTACCCTTTCTGGTGATCCTGATCACCAATAATGCTGTGAAATGTGGCGGATTGGTTAACTGGATACATGCCTTCCATAACCTGAGAGTGAGATGCCTGCTTGAAGAGGTGGTGACACTTAAAACCGTTCCATGACCTCCTGTACCAGGGCATTCAGAAGGACCAGAGGGGTGTGCTGAATACCAGAATTCTCCAGCTATTCGAGTACCTGACATCGCACAGAATGGTGTGAAGGAATCTCCTGAGGAGGAAGAAGCGAGACCATAGAGGGAGTATCTCACAGAGCATCCACAGGTGGAGAAAGTGACCCTGATGAAGGAACGGATGTAAAAAGTAGGAGAGTCAAACAGCAGAGAGCTACTAAGATGATCGAATATGTCAGTTGAATGCATACCACATATCATCATTGAAAAAAACAGAATCAAGTGGTATGAGTGAGACGGAAGACAATTAACAGATACCTAGTAGATCTAAATGAGCAAAAGTACCTTGTCCCAGGTATTCTGCACATGAGTAGGCTTATTGCACAGCTAGTGTGCATCATCCAACAGCTTAGAACCAGAATGATGTGAGGACATAACCACCTAAACCCCCATGATATGTGCCACGCCATCACAGTGTACAATTTAAATCTCAGAAATTGATCCTTAATCAAGCTCGACTCATTTGACATTCCTACCCTGCCCCTGGTGTTTTTTTGCACATTTTGTCTTGGGACTCTGCCGTGTCTGAGTTCTTAGATGGCTGCCACCACTTCCTGGTTGAAGTGGTGGTAGTCAATCAGATCTCAGCATGAGAGCAGTCGGATCCACGGACCCTCTGAGTCTCTAGATATACATAAATCTTTTTTCTTCAATAACTCCAGAACTACTGAACACAGTTACACCAAATTACAAAAAGCACTCTTTCTGGACCAAGATCCATCTTTCTGCCATATTTGGTGTAACTCCATCCAGCGGTTCGGGCTGTAGACATGTCTAAAATCCCTATCGGAAATTGCATAGGGAAAATGCATTTAGGGACGCCCCCTTTTTCTCAGCCCCTGATTGACGAAACTTTCCAGACAACAGCTAAGGTGAGGGACAAACTAGTTTTGAAAATTTCATGAAGATTCGTCAAACTGCATCAAAGTTATTAGCGAAACAAAGAACGTTTTTCCTATGGAAATTTGGAAACAAGGTTCTAAATATAACTACGTACTGGCGACTGCCAGTACGTTTCATATATATATATATATATATATATATATATATATATATATATTGAATGAAATAACCGCAGATTAATGAGTTTTGCTCAGTTTGCACAAGTATAACCAAACGCAGAGTATTACAAGTTTGCTTGCTGCTACATTCTACTTAAAGTCTGACTGTAGACAAACATGGGCTTCCTTAACAAGGCTGGATGTAGGGTAGTCATTGCTGTGACATTAATAGTCATTTTGCTACTAATAACCCTTTTGGTTGGTAGGAGTATTACTCCTGAAATAGGTACCCTTAGGTCTACCCCTGCACTCACACCAACTGCACATTCAATAGATAAGAGAAAACTAAAGGTTTCATATTCAGATGCTTCAGAAGGTGATTTCACATCAAACATTTATTCTAGATTAGAGTAAGAATACACAAATGCTTTAGATGTTAAGGATTGTTATGTTTGTGCAACTTACCTGGGTCAGCTGTGTAACTAATCACATTAAACTTTCATATGCAGCCACTTGTAGTATATTGCTTAGTTTATTTTATAGGCAGAAGTGTTTTCCAATTATGATTTTATCCTTTCAGAGGTTCCTCTTCACAAGAGAATGTGCCCTCACCCACAGGCTAGGGAGATGGAAAAACCTTGGTATTTCTTTAGGTCCCCTACTAGAATAGATACTGTCAAATCATATGAAAGCAATTTGACATGTTTAATGAGTCATTAGAGAAGAAAGTTTACAAGTTTTAGAGGAAAGGAGAGCTCACGTGTCACAAGGCAACAGAAAAGAAAGATTTTTAAAGGATATGTGGGAGAGAGAGAAAGATGAGTACAAAGGGAAGATGGTGTATCCTAGGTTGAAATTAGTCAGAAGACAGAAGGGAAAGCTATGTTTCTGTAAGAGAAGAACTCACACTAGAACCAGACGCACGGGAATGAGTAGATATGAACACACATTTGATGTTAATGGAGGTCCTGTTCAAATACTAACTGGAGAAGAAACTTTTATCCATTTATGTGGTCAGAATGCCTATTTTCAACTGTCGGCTAATTGGGAAGGTACTTGTTTATTAGCCTTAATATTTCCAAAAATGTATCATGTGAATAGCTTGAAAGCTTTAAAGATAAATCCATCTCACAGACATAACCGCAGTACTAATGATGGGACACAATTAGTGGGAAATATCTTGGGTGCTATTATTTCCCCAATAGGTTTATTCCTAAATAATTACAAAAATTAGAAAGCTTTCTACAGTAGTGGATAAATTAGCTACTAGAACATCTGGTGCTTTGTTAGCAGTAGGTACACAGTGTTAGTAGCTATTAGATCAATGGTCTTGAAAGACCAATTAACTTTCGACATACTATTAGCAGAGAAAAGTGGATCCTAAAAGACACTAAAAGTGCAACATTGCTGCTCACATATACCAGGCAAGAGTTAGTAGATAGAAGAATTTAGGGAGAATATTTCAGTCTTTAAAAAAAATCAAATTAAGAAGTGTTAGAAATTGGATTCCTGAGTCGCTAAAGTACACCTCAGCCAGGCAGGGACCACCACTCTAGTTAGGGCAAGGGAGCTACACATCAAAGATAACCCCTGCCCACTCCCTTGGTAGCTTGGCTGGAGCAGTCAGGCTTATCCCAGAGGCAATGTTTAAAGCATCTTCACAACACACACAAGCCTAGTGACCCAATAAATACACCACAAAGGGAATGCTAGAAACAGTTATTTAAAAATAAATTGTATTGTGCAAAACAACTGTATTGTATAACAAGCAGTTGTCAGAACATGTCACAGGTTACTAGTACTCTGCGAAAGCAAGCAGTAGTTAGGTGAACACATAGGTTACTATTATTCTGCAGCACAAGCAGTACTCAGGCCATCATTATTACAGAGAATGCACATGTCATAGTAAACACATTAGCAAGAATGACAAGACATCCTCAGAAATGCACATAGAAGAGAAACATTTCCCAATGGCATAAGTCTTGTAAAACATTATCATGCGTGCCAATCAAATGTAAAGCACAGATACTATAAAACTTCCCCATATGGCATATTTCATAAAACATTACTCTCCCAGTGTACCCTAGCCAGATTCCAAAATATATTCGCTATCCCAACAGGGTGACCAAGACATATAACCAGACTTCATGTTCTGTAGCACTAAGGGCAAACCATATCCTGGCGACCCCGCTCCTCTCAAAGGGAGTGCCTTGAGGATAGTAATCGTGAGTAGGATGGGGCCTCCGTTGAGGCTTCCCACCGGTCCGGCGACGTAGATGTACAAAGCACCCCCAGCTCCCTCCAATGGCAGGGTAACTTCAGGGTTCCAGGTATCACATCACTTTTGCTAGGCAGCTGTCAGCGTAGGGCGACTGCTCACTACAGCAGCTTTTCCCTAACCCACCTGGGCACGGATAGCATGTCCGGAGCAGTCCAGGACCGATATCTTAGAATTCCACAGGTCCACTGCCAGTGAGCCGGCGATGCAGCGGCCCGTGCTTGAATGGCAGATCTCCTCCTAGACGAGTGGGGTCACCAACCCCAGGAACTTTGATGGGCTCCCTCTTCTCCTCACCTAAGCAGGCAGCAGCTCACAGCATCGGCATCACTCAGGTCGCAGCGCTGATCTCACTCATGCCGGGGTCTATGGGTGCCCTGGGGACACTTCGGAGAGCGTGCCCGACCGCGATGGGGCCAGAGGTTGCTGACGGTTCCTCTGTGCTTCTCCAGCATCAACGGTGGAGGCTCACAGCCACGAGACACAGGGGCACTTTCCTACACCCAGAGCGGATGCACAAAAGGAAAGAAAAAATTAGAAAAAAGCGCTCTTCATGCGCTGCGATGAAAGCAGGGAGCGCTCTCCACGCTCCTGAGCTGACGAGCACAGAGTTTACTTCTCGCTGAAGCAATGAATTATAAAGCGCCCTTCCTGCTCCTGAGAAAGGAGAGATGCAGGGGAAAAGAGGGACATGCCATCCATCCCCTGGAGACAGCTATGGGGGCACAGGGCTGCAGGGCCCAAGCAAGCAAACCAGCACAAGGGTTCAAAAGGCAGTGGCAGTTCTTCTTAGTGACCTAGCAGATCACAGGTCAGCACCACTGCAGAGCAGTCCCAAGGCGGTTCCTGGAGAGTCCTTGCAGTATCATCCAGTGTCCAGGTCATTAGTCCATTAGTGTCTCTTGACATGGGGAACAACCCTGTGCACTTATACTAATTTTGTGCAGCTTCCACAAAAGGGGAAGTAGTGGTCCCAACCAGCACTAACAGGTTCAATGAATGTCCCCTTTTTCCTCCAGCACTGGCTCCAGACATCAGTAGGGGGTAAACGAGCCCTTTGTTTGAGTGAGGCCAAAGCACAGACTTTACAGATGCCGGTGTGCCCTGCCTCTACCTCTCCCATCCCAGGAAGACCACTCAGTATGCAGATATACTCTTGTTACACCTCCACCCTCACTGTGTACAGGTGGCCTGAAAAGTATGCACAAAGCCCAGCTGTCACTCAGCCCCAGATGTAGATTGGAGTCAAGCTGCAAAACACCAGAATCATAAGCACAGAGAAAATGCCCACTTTCTAAAATTGCCATTACTACAATGGTAATAAAAAAATCCACCTACACCAGTAAGCAGTATTTCTCACTACCATGCCAACCATACCAAATATGCCTACGCCACCCCTCATAGATCAGACAATACCACTCAGATATATGAAAGGGTATTTCCAACACACTCCTATCAGAGAGGCAGCACTCACAGTAGTGAGAAACTAAATAAGCGGTTTGACACTACTTGGACATGTAGTACATAAAGACATATGCCCTACATTTTACATACACAAAACCCTGCCCATAGAGATAGCTAGGGCCTACCTTAGGGGTGACTTAGGTGTAGTAAAAAGGGAGTTTAGGTCTTGGTAAGTGGTTGGACTTGGCAAGTCAATGTGGCAGTAAACTGCACACGCAGGTGCTGCAGTGGCAGGCCTGAGACAGGTTTGCAAGGCTACCTCTGTGGGTGGCACAAGCTGTGCTGCAGGCCCACGAGAAGTATTTCATTTACAGGCCCTGGGTATAAGCGATACCACTTACAAGGGACTTACAGGTAAATTTAATAAGCTAATCAGGTGTAAGCTAATCATACCAAGTTTAGAAGGGAGAGCGCATGCACTTTAGCTGATCATCAGTGATAAAGTGCTCAGGGTCCTAAAGCCAACAAAAAGAGGCCAGAAAAATAGGAGGAGGAAGGCAAAAAAGATTGGGGATGACCCTGTAAAAAGGGCTAGGTCCAACAAGAAGCAAATAATATTTTAGGAACCTTGGGTAAAGGAGATTATTCTATAGAATAGAAGAATGTAAAGTATTGGCAATTGGTTTTTAGGTGCTATAATAAAGCATATATTGATTATTGGCAATTACTTGATTTGGTTGGTTATTTGCCTTGTATAAGGGATTTAGATATTTGGAAGCAAGAAAGAAAAAGGAGGAAATATTAAGGCAAATGAGAAAAGAAATAGAAAATGAAGAGAGAAAGAAAAAGGCTTACAAAGAAATGAGGGAGTTGCAAAACTTGAAGGGTAAGATAAATGGCTCAGCTGCAGATAGCGTTCCTTGGTGATTCATTTGTGTGTAATGAAACAGCTATGTTAGCAATCAGAGGAGGGAACTAATGGATTGTCATTTTTCTTCTGCAAAATGAAACACAATCATTAACAAAGTGTGATTTGCAATGTTAAATAACATGTGCCTACGTACCTTATAATATGTAGTAGGTAACCACACTCAACTATTTCAAGCAAACACTTGAGTTAACATGTTGAAATGAATTAAGTTAGTTTAATATTAATATAATTTTCAATGTCGACTTTACACACTTAAGGCTAAGAGGCCTGCTCACATATTTTAACGGTTGTTTTTCACAATATGTTTTCCTTTTTTTCTTTCCACTGCAGATGCTATAATTTTCAAGAAGCCTTCCATTAGCTAATGAATAGGTATTTGTTATGTATTAGACGATTGATAGTGAGGTTGTCACAGGGAGCAGGAGAAGATGCAAGGAAGTGTGACTCAAGGGAATAGCTGCCTGTAATAGATATTCTGTTCAGTGTAACAACTCAAGCACTTAACTATGCATGAACCATTGCAATAACATGGTAAATAAGAAAGCTTACCTGCCCCAAGCTCTTTGGAGGAGAATGGTTGTTTCATGAGAGTAGGAACAAGCTGAAATGTTGCAACTAGAGTTTTGTGAACCATAATAGCATATGTTCCTTAGACTAATTAGGAGAAGCAGCTCCTGAAGATGCTCACTGACTTGAAACTGAGAAGATCCTTCTCAACTCTGCAACTCTCCACTGCTTCAATGCAAAGGCTTCATGTCTGAACATTCCAGTTCTCTCATCAGAAATCTTCTTTGGTTTTCTGAAGCTGACACCTTAACTTATTGTCTAAATGCACTTTTGAGTTATCATTCTTTAGTTTAGATCAGAGGATTCATTTATGGAACACACTTGTTGCATATTATGCATTCTGTTTGTAATTCTTACAACTGTTCAATTTTACCTTATTCTGAAACATCAACTTTTAGAGAATATAAATGATAATAATGACAAAAAATGAACACTTGATGAACTAATGAATTTGGATTGAATTGATTTCTTAATAAATCCCTTTCCTCAATGGGTTTTCCAAAATGGGGTCTATATAAAGAACCCTGACTAGAGGAAGGGGCAGCAGTTTTCCTTCTGCAGGTGCCCAAGTTAGCCTCTGCCAACAGGGAAGACCATGATTCACCTAAGAACAAGGTCATCCATTGGTTCAGAGAAACCAGATATTGCCACTCTAATAGAAGGGTTGACATTGTTCAAATTGAGAGGATTACTACCCCGGAGGAGGTTTGTGACATGGGTAAAATATGTTTTGCCTATAAAGATAGGGTTGATGGCCTGATTTACACTCCCATGACATATTCTGTTTCAAGAAACATGGAGCATGAACCCCTTCCATAATAGTGGGTTTACTTCTTACTTCCTAAATGTGGTTAAAAAAAGTAAAGGTAGACCATCTGGGGGCTTGGCAGTATGGGTAAAAATTGCACTCCAGTGCAAGATTTAAACTGTCCTGGTTGACTCCCTGGATATTCTGGCCAAAGATGTGGTTCTCCCTTCTGGCTTGAAGACAAGAGTCTATAATGTGTATAACCGGGTGGGATCCAGTAAGATGGAAGGTAGGACAGTAGCAACTCTTGATTCAGCTGTTGTGGAATATATGGGCAGTACTCCATTAATGGCGGCAGAAGACTTCAACTGTACTTTTGAGCCATTTGCAGGTATCCCCCTAGATTTCAACTCTGAGTGGGACGGAAACTGGAATATTCCCCTGCTTGAGCTCCCGACTGTTAGATGGACCGAAACAACAGCATTGGTGTTAGCCTTCACTCTGCAGTATGTGCTGAGGAAGGACCATTTCTGATCAAAATGGTAAAATGACATTCAACAAATCTGGATGCTCAAGTCATATTGATTATTGTTTGGTTGACTGTTTTCTTTGGGGTGCTGTACATGATATGGAGGTATTCGAAAGAATAGATAGCAACCATAATGCCTTAAGTATAATCATGCTTGATATGTCTGGGATGGAAGTTGTACCCAGGGGGCCCAGGGATCTGGGTGTTCTGTCCCAAGCAAACAACCTAAGGAGTATAAAATGAGACTGGATGGAAAATAACCCTGTGGCCCTTTAAACAGTTAAGATCATAGTTACAAAGGAGGTAGATTTGTTGTCTTCTCTCCCCAAGAAGTAAAATTAGCAAGAATGAAAATCATGCATGATTCACTGTACGCACAGATCAGGGATGTCCTGGGCCAGGCCAAACAGGCTCAGAGGAAATCGTCCAAGGCAGCGGTGTGGTACAATGAACAATGTAGGGAGGCGAAGTGTGAGCTTATAGCTGAAGCAAAATCTAATCTACAACACGACCTGGTGAGCTGTAGGGCTAGATATAGATTGATACTGGACTGTGCCAAGAAGCACTCTCCACACAGCCTTAGTAGGTAAAGACAACAAGTCCTTTCGGACAAAAGCAAGGATAGGTTTAAATTGTCCCCAGACTGCTCTTGAATTTTTTGTTCAGCCCCGGGAGTGGGTGAAACATTTTGGGGGACTGTATTCTTGTGTAAGTGGTGGGTAAGAGGAAGGCTTTAATCCACTAGAAACGGCCAGAATTAACATGCACCATGCTCTTGCATTTTCCCTCAAAGAAACCCAGGTAGTGATTAGTTTGTGTATTCCAGCTAGAGCTCCGGGCCCAGATAGGATTCCTAACAACCTATATATGGAAAACCTAGAAGTGTGGGGGGCCTATATTAATCATTTGTTCAATGGTGTTCTTCTGGCTATGGAGTTCACTGCCTCCTGGAAGTTGGTGGCGATCACACTGATGTTTAAGAAGGGGGACAGGGCCCTCCCTGGGACTTATAGGCCCATCAGTTTCATAGATTCTGTGCCAAAAATATTTTGCAAGCAAATACTAGCACGACTCCAGGAGTGGACTTCAGAAGGAAATTTTCTGTCTGACTTTTAGGTGGTGTTTCGTGCCAATATTAGTACTTGGACCAGGTTTTTCGTTTCATTTGTATTTATTGGAAGGAAATGAAACTAAATAGGGGCAAACTGTATGTAGTATTTGTGGACCTGCAAATCACTTTTGATCTGGTGCCTAGGAGCTAATTTTGGAAAGTGCTGGTTGAGATGGGACTGAAAGCTAACTTGCTGGATATTTTAAGGAAAATTCACACAGACAACATGGTCCACCTGGCTAACATGGTTAGGTGGGTGGAGGAAGGGCAACTCTCTGAGCCTTTTAAGAGCCAATGTGGGGTCAGGCAAGGATGTGTTCTAGCCTCCACCCTGTTCTTGTTATTCATTAATGGGGTTGTGAGCCATTTGGATAGAGATGCATGCAATTCTTCTAAGGTCGGGGAAAAAGGCCCCGGCCCTACTCTTTGCTGACGAACACCTACTGCTATCAAAATCTCCCCAAGGGCTCCAACAGTTGCTGAATGACTAAGTCATTCTGTGATGAGCGTGGGCTGGAGTTAAATGACACCAACGCCAAGTGTATGGTCTTCTCAAATGGTGCTGTGAAGCCATCCATGAGATACATGCATGTTGAAGAGATCCCTATTGAATTAGTTTCTTCTTTTAATTACCTAGGTGTAAGGTTCATCCCAAGTTTGCACCTGGCACCACATGTTGAGAAAATGCATCTACTTCTCATCCAGAAAACCTCTAATATGATACAAATTCAAAGAAGGATAGTCTCAAGAAAAGTGACCCCAGCATTTAAAATTTATAACACCAAGGCCCTGGGATCAGTCTTGTGAGGAGCAGAATTGTGTGGTTGTAGGAACACTACTAGTATATCTGCAACTGAGCATCGCTTTACAAGATCTTTACTAAACCTCAAAGGCGAGCACTCCCCTAACACTTGTTTTTTTTTTTTTTAGATCTGGCTCATAGGACGATTACACATAAAATTGAGTTTAGGCTCCTAATGTTCTGGCATCAGCTGTGGTCCACAGATGCACTGGCCCCATATTGGGTGGGGCTAAACGACCTTATCCTATACCAGTGCACTAGTAACATCCCTTGGTTGCATTCCTTCAGGAACCTTTTGAGGAGACTGCGGCTGGAAACATATCGGAAAGATCTGGTGAAGCGGTCCCAGATATCTAGAGTACGCTTTAAAGACATTTATTGGGAATTGACCGTGGTGGATAGGGTAATCAAATCCACGAGATTACTTACCTCACTGTTTATGGGTTCTAAACCCCACCCTCAATACGAACACACAATGGATGAGTTTGTTCCACCTCCAATTTAGATATAGGACACTAAATCATTTTGTAGCAAATGTCCTACTTAAGTTCCCTCGGATGATCAGTGTCCAACTTGTGAAGGAGGACCTGAATCCCTGGTGCACTTCATTTTTTTTGTCTGTATTATAAACACCTGGGGTCTAAGTGCATAGTCCCTTTATGTAGGATCATTGCTTCCAGACACAAGCATGAGGTGTTCAGAATTCTGAGCACTGACACAAGGAGTGTTCTGGTGTTTGGAATAGCAACATTTCTGATGGCCCTCAGGATCAGAAGTTTGAAGTGTAATGGGTGGCATTATTTATCCATTATTATGTGACAGTTTTATACTTAGTGCTTTTATGGCTGTTATGCTACATGCATTAGGCCTCATAGTGCTAAAACATGTATGTCCTAGTGAGGTAGTGTACTGTGTTCTTGTTTCCAGTGGTGCTGTACTATTTTGTTTATTGAGTCCTTTTTTCTTCACTCCAGAAGGCAGCTCTGTGGGTTATTTTTAACTATATTTTGTATTCATAATTGTTATTTATATTATGTATTTGTGTGAAATGCACTTTTTTAGATCTTTGTGATTGAAATAAAGTTTTATGATGATGAATGAATCCCTTTTAATTCATTCCTATTTCTTTGTTGTTTCCTGTGAAGTCTTAATCAGTCTTCATGGTCTATGGAAATTAATATAAATGATAGCTCCTTCCCGTCTTTCCTCGTTGACTACGGTTGACTAACACAGGTCTACACAACTAATGGCGGGGTAGGTAAGATGATTGTACCTGATGTTTGAGATTCAAGAGCCACTACTCAATCAACTTAATACAGAACAGTTTCAAATGGACAACATCTGATATGCTGTGAAATAGCAGCAGTCAGAAAAGCAAAACTCTCCAAAAGGAATTTCCTGCTATCACATCAGGCTCTAAACAAAAAAGGCAACACTAAAATATGTATAAAGTAACAACAAAAACGCTGTCATTGAAGGGAAAAACCTTGTGTGTGGATATGCTCCTTGTGAGAGGGCAAAATGCAGCAACTCAAACTGAAGCTAACCAGTGTCTTAAGTAAGCTGACACGCTGTCCCTGCTATATGCTGGAGTAGGTGGAAGCAAAATGTGAATGACAAAACAATAAACCAATGGATGAAGAAAGGTGGCTAAAAATATGTAAGTATATTGCACATATTTTAGTAAAATCAAAAAATGTTGGCTAACACCAGACCTAAAAAGCGCAACACATGAATTTCCATTAGTGTCTATGACACTGTCCAAATCTACATATACAGATCGACTTAGACAGTTTCCGTGCTTAACTTGAATAAACAGCGCAAATATTACTAAGAGGAAGATAGACTGTTCAACATGTAAGTTTCAGTTAATATCAGTGGTGCTGCCAAACTTAAGATGCTTGAAAAACAAAGTGGTTGGGTTTGTCAAAAGTGAAAATGGCAGCCATCTTTTGCATGTGACCTCTGCAATGTAAACATTCCCTATACCTCTCCAGTTCAGAGACATGACATCTATCCAGGATTTCTGGCCATAGAAACACTGTTCTACCCTGAGCCCAGACTTCCTTATTCTAGTGCTGATTGGGGAACTTAAACCATGGGTTGCAGGACACTGGCACTGTCTGTGCGTGGCTTCTGAGCTAGGGAAATGTCATTCTATAAAAGCTCAATGTACTACTGCACTGTGACTCCCTTACCTTTGTAACTGTTGTGGCGACTGGAGTGTGAGACGCTGAAGGCTGATGGGGCTTGGGCAGAGCTTCTCACATAGAAAATTGGTGGGTGCTTCCTGAATCCACCGGAGACCCAGCTGGTCACCAGCCATGTTTTCATCGCCTCCTGTTTGCATCTGTGACAGCTCTGAGAGGTGATGCAGAGCATGATTGATTGTCAGTGACTGAAGCTCACTAAGCACGTTGTCCGCAGGCTGAACTATAATGCAAATTGATTGTACCGTAAATACGTGAGAAAAGGGAGAAAACTGCCTAGGGAACAAACTCTTTGAAGAGGAAAACAACCATTACCACGCAGTCATACCCACGCAATGCCTTTACCAGGCATCCATACCCACGCAATGCCTTTACCAGGCATCCATTACCACGCAATGTCTTTACCACGCATTGCCTTTACCACATAAGTTTTTACCTTGCATATCCCTTTACCACACATGCCTTTACCACGAAATAGTAAGTATATGTATGGTAAGTTTATATATTTAAGCATTGAAAAAAAAACAAAATAAACAGTGACTTTGTGGAGCATGAAGGCCCACGTTTTGAGCAACATCAGGCACAAATGATATCCCCACTTGGCACTGTATCAATGAAAAAAAAAAAGCAGGTTAGTTTTTTGAAGACCAGTATTAGTAAAGGATTCCGTGGAAAGGAAAGTATACGTGGTGGTCTACTTACTGGTAGTGTAAGGCATTAACATAGTGAGAATAATGATTCAAGGAGCTCTGATGGTGAAAGTGAACATTCATTCAGTCTTACCTATGCTCACACCACATCACGATTTTGACAGCCTTTCCTTCCCTGAAAAAACATGCAGGTAGACTATGGGATCCCATGCACATGTTTTTGAGGCAATCAGTTATTTTCTCAAACAGCAGAGTATTTAGGTCTGGCCTACAGGCAGCTTTACCTGCCTGGTGGTCAGACCTGTTGCTCCCAACATATAAAGAGTTGGCTCTGGGTCAACGCATTCTTCGTGATTGAGTGGATTTCCTGTATAGCTCATATGCCTCATCTTTCTTCGATGGCTTTACCCTCTATTCTCATGTATGTTCTGCCCAGGAGCATTTTGGTCTCACAGTGTTCTGATTGGTTGAATGAGATGTAGTCTTCCACTACTGACATTGTTGTGTGTTCAATCAACTTCTTTTTTCCCTTTAGGTGCTTTATTGGAACCCATGTACCTTCTTGCTGTCTTCCCTGTGTGCTGCTTGCCCCTTCACTTTGCCATGCCACATTTGCTCTCCTTGCTGCTTTACTTCCCACCCAGCTCTTCGTTGCTTTTCCTTCCCTTTCACATTAGGTTTAATTTTTTCAATATGCACCCACGTAATACCACTGCTCCATTGCTCCCCTCTCTTCATTTCTATTTTTTTTTTCACTTTTGAGTGCCTGTCGTGTTATCGGCAGGCATGCATCTAATAAAGGATTTCACCCATTCTCCCTGACCTTCAGTAACCTTTTTACCTCAACGCCTCCCTCTGCCACAGAGAAAACTCGTGTGATTACAGGTGCTGCATCAGCTCTGATGCCATGGCAGAGCCAAGACACCTGCCACCAGGACAGTTACCGATAAATTGTTTTTTTAGTAGTGTTCCAGAGATTCTGATGCCTCGTGAAAAGCAGCACACAGATCCCTCGAAAAATACAAATAACTAACTAGGGCTGTATGCAATTTATCTAAACGTTTTAAGGGCCTCTTATAATTCAGGAAGACGTCCAAAATGCCAGCAACGTTCGGTAACTTTAAGGAAGGTGCAGTGCTCAAAAGAATGGAGCAGAAACACTATTTCTTTATTTTGTTTTAATTTGTAAAGTGCGAACATTCAAACGATGGAAGCAAAATGTTCCCAAAAAGTAGGGACTAACCCCCCTAAAGTCAGGATTGGTAGCATCTATTTGTTAAAAAAAAAAAAAGGAGAGTGGGAACCTGGGAACCGCAGACAGAGGGCTCCAAAATGCGTCCCAATAAAAACTGCCCCTGCTACAAATAAAAGATTCCACCTGGCAGTGCTCCTACGACTGGTCCCCAGAGAAGAGCTGTTCGCAGCCTCAGAAAGCTTGCCTCATAACGACCCTCAGTTCCTAATGACTGGAAGAACCTTTGCATGTCGAATGTGATGGGTCTGTTACCAGCAGTAATCTCCTTAAAGTTCTAGCAGTTAAATATGCAGTGAAATGGTTTCTCTACAGGGACTCCTCGCCCACCCTCGGCCCCTGCTTTCCATCATTCTGTGACCAAAGGAGGTAGAATTTTCAGGGTTTCTCAAACCTCTAATTAGCATTATTATAGTGTCAGTACAAGTGACAAGACTACTTATTTCTAATGGATGATCTCGCCGGAAATTACATAGATAGCACCGCTGGTGAGACCTATTGGCTTTGCCAATGCTTGTTAGGTCTGGCGTTAGACAAGACCTTTTTATTTCACTAAAATGTTATACATATACTATACTTAGAGGGGATTCCGGCTTGCCTCTTCACCCATTGTTCTGTTATGTCATTCTCATTTTTCTTAAACCCCTTAAAGCAATCAGCATAGGTCAACGGCTCAGCCCACTTCAGCCACTGGTTAACATCACATGAGTAACAGCGTTTTTCTCTTCACATTCTGCTCATTCACACACAAAGTAGTTCCCTTCAGTGACAGGGACTATTTAAGACCTAAAGTTGTCTTTGGTTTTAGTCAATGCTTTCTATATATAGTATGTTCTATACATAGTATGTATTCTGTATATAGTTGAGGGCCCAACATCTCTCCCACCCATCTCCCGCCCCAACTACAAAGATTTACAAAAACCATAACAAAACAAGCACTGACAAAGCCAAAAGTCTAGCAACCAAAGACAGATTTACTGGCTTTGCCAATTCTTTTTCTTCTTTGTATCTCACCTTTATGAAATGAATCCCTGGCTGCCTGGAAAAATGCCCTTGTTTAAAGGTTGTTGACGATAGGAGGTGGGCAGTAATGACTCAGGCACGGTCTGGCCTCCTGAAAAAGAATTAGGACTGCAGGCTCAAATCAGTAGGCAATGGGGCTGCCAAAAAAACAAGTATGCCCTTCCTATAAGCCAGCCTATTTCACCTTGAAGAAGTGCGGTCCCAAAAATGTTGTTTTTAGGTTCCCCTTTCAAACGTTCCACACTCTTTTTAGAAACCACACTGTGAATATTGCCATAAAAATAGACATTTCACCCTAAATTAACAAATGTTCAGTTTCTCTGAACCGATTTGGATTCTTCCTGTAAAATGTAAAAAACTGAGAGCGAAACTAAAGATTGTTGCTTTCGCCAAAAAAGGTGGATAGGACAGGAACCTTACATTATCTGTCCATAGATAGGACGAAATAGGCACATTTCTAAAAGACACAGACCACCTTTTAATGAAAAAGGTATCATTTTTCAAACATCCTGCCAAAGCAAAAGGCATGTTTGCTTGAGTCTTGGTGTCCAGTTAGTCTCCTTAGAAGATATCACACTGCACCGAGATTATGTATCATATGATGATGTTGGAAAATAAAAAAATAATCGAAAATTGTGTCAACCAAAAGTGGTCCACCCTCGTTGGTAGCTTAAAAACAGACTTCAAAAATGCAATTGGTTTACAGTTATGGGTAATATTTGGTCAGAAAACGAGTTTGGAAAAGCTCTATGATGTACGCGGTCAGAGACGGAAAGTCGGCGGTCTCCCGCCGACTTTCCGCTGCTCGGGTGAATCCTCCATGGCTGCGGAGCGCGCTCCGCAGCCATGGGGATTCTGACACCCCCTACCGCCATCCTGTTCCTGGCGGGTCTCCCGCCAGGTATAGGATGGCGGTAGGGGGTGCCGCGGGGCCCCCGTAAGAGGGCCCCACTGTGTATTTCAGTGTCTGCAAAGCAGACACTGAAATACGCGACGGGTGCAACTGCACCCGTCGCACCTTCCCACTACGCCGGCTCCATTCGGAGCCGGCATCTTCGTGGGAAGGTAGATTTGCCCTGGGCTGGCGGGCGGCCTTTTGGCGGCCGCCCGCCAGCCCAGGGCAAATCTCAAAATACCCTCATCGGTCTTGTGACCGCGGAGCGGTATTTTGACGGGGGAACATTGGCGGGCGGCCTCCTCCGCCCGCCAATGTTAGAATGACCCCCTTTGTTCCTGTAGGGGATGCTACTGAGGCCCCTACCCCATGCCTCATCCGTTTAAGGTCTCAGCCCCAACCTTCTCCCTCTGCAGTTTGCTTCCACATACCTTTTGTCTCAATCTTGTCTACTGCTTCCTGCACTTCTCCCCCATCACGCTATTTAAATTTTATTAAATAAAAGTATTTACATTAATTTAAATATGCTCCCTCTCACAGAACCTTGTTGCTTGCCCGTCATTTCCTGCTTGTTTCTCCTGCTTCCGTCTCTCTCCCATTTCATTTGTATTCTTTTTTGTTTTAACTTTTTTGCACCCACCGAACTATTGGTGGGTGTCCATTTTAAAATAGGTGTTTACCTACTTCAATATGGTTACCTAGTGTTCAAGGGGCACTAAGAAGTGGCTTTGCATTATTTAAAAAATCCCACACAAAAATGGCCATCACAGGTGTATGGGTTTGTTCAAACGATGGCTGCAGTGGATGCATGCTCATCCAATATGGCCTTCTTTGAATGAGTTTGTTCAAATACTTGTAGCATTTAAACCCATTTAAACCGCAAATGCTCTCTCTGTTCAATGAATCTTCACGAGATAGATTTCAATTTATTTAGCATTTTTAGAAGTGCTATTCGCTGCTCTTCGAGGGAGGGGACGTTAGGAGGTTATCCATCTGTGAAATCATATCACAGTTTTAGGATTTTATGTGTCCGTGTGAATTTTCTGTACAAGGATCTTGATGTGCAGTGAAGCACTAGTGGAGGATTAGACAATTAGTGATCATTCAGTGTGCATTGGAGGACAGGGATTAACACTTGTCTAAAGCTTCTGATTGGTTAGATAAGGCAAGAGAAATCAGAAAACCAAGGGGACATGGACATGTCTCTCTTCTAGACATTTACAGAGCGAAAGAGGTGGGTCTTTGGTCATTTTTGAGTTCAACACATATCTCACTATGGTCCTAGTTGTACAGGAAGGACATCCTAAAGAGCAGAACCTTGGTCTTGCGGGCATTCCCTGATAAATCATGCACATCCTGGATAGTATGTGAGAAATATGTTCAGGGTATCATAGCTGCTTATGAAGAAGGCACATGGAGTCAAACTGTTCTCTCTCTTTATTATGCTGACAAAGCGGATATGTAATGTTGCTCACTTACACTGATAGTAAGCCACATGCCAAGTGTTTGGATTGCTGTAGCCAGATGAGATCTTTCATCAGCAGCCCAGAACAGAAGACAACACCACAGTCCAGCACAGAGGTAATTGGCAGACTGTGTTGAGAGGCATGTCGCAGGAGGGGGGGGGAGAGAACCTCTTGATTCTCATGTAGAGGGTAAAATGCACTCTTGGTGGTTGTCATTTACGTGAAGCATAACTTGGAGGCCGCTGTTAAACAGTATTCCCAAACTGCATCCTTGCGGAACTAGCCTCGGAGATTTCACCTTCGGTTTGAGCTACAGGAAGTGGTGATGTGATGAGTCCAAACAGCCCTTGAAGAATATGTGTTTTATGGCAGCTAGTTGAGAACAACCTCTGCATTTAGTTCAGAGCATTGCCTAATCAGTTTGGCGCTTGCTTTCAAAGTTGAAATTTTTATTTTTGTCCTTGGTGCTGTCTGTGTTACATGTAGCATTAAATATGATGGGCCTACAAGATATCCGCCAGTGGTTCATGGAAATATATTCAAGCACTTATGACAGGTTGGTTTTGAATGTTGTGGGGAGGTCTAGTAAAATTGGAGCACGTTTGTTGTTCACAACAGGTATCAAGTAGCTGTACAATAATGTTCAGAAGTGTGATTTCTGTCCTGCATGTGGGTGGTCTGACTGGATTGGTGACTTTCTGAATACACGGGCATCTGAACTACAGCTCTGTCAGAAGCTTACTTAAAGCCCCAGTGGTAAGTGGAAGAACACATTTATGCGATTTAAAGGCTTATCAAAACTCATTACAAATTACATAAATTCTCCAATCAAGCAAACATATGGTGCGAGGCGAGTGCCATTCCAAAAAAATATAAGTGAGGACACTATAAGTTTCAAAGTCAAGCTCTTCATAGCCATAGCGTGGTCAAGGAACAGCAACTATTTTTCAGTGCTCAATATGTAAAGAATGGTGTACATATTTACTAAGTTGTTGTCATGCTACAAACATTCAGACATAGAAACTGCTAAACTTTTAATACATGGAGCACTTCACGTATCCAGCAGGGATCTCTTGCTTCAGTGCCATAGCACACAACTAGATGTGTGGCATGCCAAAGTCACACATTGTCGCTAAAAGAATAATAACACTAAGAAAAAGTGGTTCTTAATATTTGTACTTCTATGGCCCCCCAGTGGATCACTACTGGAAGCTGGGAACTCTCCCTACGACCCCCAAGCAGTATACATGATTGTAACCTAAAAGCAATACAAGGAGTAATAAACGTAAAGCACTTACCAATGAGAACAAAGGATTTTTGAAAGGTAAGCCCATGAACGAATGACAGTGATCGGCGTGCGGTGGGCGTGGTTAAAAGCTCACGGATAGATTACTACATGTCTGTGCGCTTGCGTGCTCGACCTAAAAACGGTGAAAATTGAATCTCAACCCCAGAGGAAGAGACAGGGAACTCAAAAAACATTTGACTTTTTTGTATATTTTGGGAATGCACAATTGGAATATGCAAGGTGGTCAAATAAAAAATACGTGTTAACTTCATCTTTTTGCTTTGATACCTTCGTTTAAGACTTTTTATAAATTCACAATTGGGTACCGTTGGGGGGTACAGTGTTAACAGGTGGAGGATGGAGAGCGCTGGGCTGTGTTTTCCGTTCTCCTCAAAAAAACATTTAACGTTACAAACATGATTAGTGGGCACCTTAAATATTTATTTCAATTGTTTTGGCAATATGTACTACATCACAATACCACAGTGTGAACGGTGAATTCATATCCATGAAAAAGATAAACTGATGTGCGGCATAATGTCTAGATTCAGTAATTAATCCAGCAACAAGTGCGAATCCGCCAGTTCCGTAATCAAATTGACATATATTTTCTCCAATTTTTGCATACTGAAATGGAAATATTTCGCTGAAAAATGTCATAGGCGCCAAGTTGCTGCAGCACTCGGCTGATTACAAGTGTGAGCCACTTATCTGAGAGGACATCAGGACAGATGCCAGGCGCAGCGGGAGACCCTCCGACCTCGTCAAAGGGTCCACTCCCCGAGCCCAAGGTGCTCGGAGGTTGACTGTAATTGTACTCTTTCAAAGCTTTGCCAATTTACTCGTGTAATGATCCACGGCTGAGACATTTACCTGAAGCCACTTGTGTTACAATCCTCGGCTTAGGGGAAGGAATAATAACAGTCTTGGACAGGTTCTTGCACATTTAAAGCTTTTACATTGCTAATAATACCCGAGTTACTGTAATGGGCGATGAGAATAGCACAGATGAGGGCCTGAGCAGTGGGACTGGAAAGACAGCCGCATTGCCAGCTGCCGGACGCCTTTTGGACCTAATTCTAGGGTTTCTAGATCACCGAACCATTTTGGTCAGAAGACACAGCAGTGACATTTCAAAAGGGGAAAGTGCAGGTAAAAAAAAAACAAAAAAACAGAAATGGTGGCCTGTCGCGGAGCAGTAGTCCCTTAGTGCTTGAAATGGAAAAACAGGAGTGCAGGGACCCTTCCTTTACAGGAGTACCTACTTGCTTCTGAGAAGTGCCGGTACTTGCCAACTAAAGTACTGCACCTTTGCTGAGAAGTGCAGGTACTCTCCCTTTCAAAATAATTAAGTGCAAGTACTCCGTACCTGACAGCAAAGGCCCATTTAAAACACCACCCTTAAATACAAACAACACAGATTGGTGGAAACCAACAGCACATGAGTTCTGGCAGGGGAGAATCTGTTGTATGTGTTGTCGATGTCCATCTGACATGTGTCTTTAATAATCCATGTCTTACAGCTGTCTACTCAGCTATGTATTGACTTGGCCCGTAGTTATGGGCTTTTGGTGCAGGAATGCATCACATCTATGGCATCTTCCTGTCCTTTCCTACTGAGTTTTGGCAGACGAGCACCAACGCAGGTGGCCTTGCACCATGGTGCAAGGGTGTCTGCGTTGTAGGCAGTATTTTTTTGTGACAGAAGGGGCACCTTCCTGCAGAAAAACAATTCTGGGAGGCCTTCTCTTTCATCATGTACTGCAGAATGCAAAGGAAAAATAACAAGGAGAAATAAAGATATTTTGCCTCATTGTGCCTCCCCTGGGGAAGCGTAAGGCTTTAGCGCATCCCCAGGTTTACAAGGTCTTGTAACTTTGGGGATGTGCCAAGAGAGTTCTGTGGGAACACCCACTGCAACGCCCATGGAATGCCTCCCTTGTGCAGAGTAAACCAACGCAGCAATTTGCACTGCCTTACTTCATATATATATAAGTCCATTCAAAGCCACACAAAGTAGCTTTGCGTGGCCTCATAGATATGAGCTTAATGTTTGCACAATTGTTGCATGACAAAAAGTGACGCAATGGCAGCGCAAGGGGCTCATAAATACACCCCTTAGTGTTCTAATGTGCTTAGGCTAATGTCCCCTTTGCAATGCAAGGTCTGAGGGTGGAAGGTTTTGCTGTGGATACAGGTAGCCACTTGTGTTGAGGACCAGAGGCAGAGAGGTACATGCATATGGAATATATGTATATGTTGCTCGGAGTGCTTATCTTTGTGTTCACGGTTGTCGCTGTGGCCACCAGCTGTGGCACCTCATCGCGTGCCGCCACCCAGACCTATCTCACTTCTGCGCAGCCTGCTTTCAGCCACTCAGCCATTTTATGCCTTAATCAGTCAGAGCTCCTTAACGGAAGGCCTGAAAATGCATACATTCCTTATTCATTCAACGCTGCAGGACCACATCTGGCCGATCCTAAGAGA
This sequence comes from Pleurodeles waltl, assembly GCF_031143425.1. Classification (NCBI taxonomy): domain Eukaryota; kingdom Metazoa; phylum Chordata; class Amphibia; order Caudata; family Salamandridae; genus Pleurodeles; species Pleurodeles waltl. The sequence continues at coordinate 268,935,477 of NC_090444.1, read as the reverse complement.
TGCATTGTGCACGCGCAATGCTCGCAATTCTTAGATACTCCAGAACATTAACTTATTCCGCGTTGACAACAGCAATAAAAAATAAGAGTTTGTGTTGTGAAACCTTTATGACAAGCGCCCGTACAAGGGTGCTGTTTATTTTGCAGCAGCCCGAGTTTCCGCTGCAGCGTGTGACGTCAGGCGGTAAAAGCGGAAGGAGTCTGCATGTTACCTTCGGCGGAAGTCTTACCAAGAAAAGCTGCTAAGCAGACCCGGAGGTTTCAGTGAGGCCAAGTTACGGGGGACCGGAGTGCTGAGAAAAGGTCACAAATAAGCACCTTGCGAACAATGAAAGCTTTTCCCCAGTACAGCAGCCGGAGAGTTGCTAGAAAATCTGAAAAGGTATTAATCAGAAGTGGCCATAAACCCTCTGCAGTCCTGCTCTTATAAAACTCCTCAGAGGAAGTCTTGAAGGAAATGCAGGTCGGAGCCCGAAAAAAAGCTCTTGATCAGAGATTGCGAGAGGAAAATCTTCCCAGATGCCGTTTAATAGGCCGCAATCACCCCAGGAGCGGGAACGCCAAGTGTGCTTGAAGCATGGTTGCAGTTCCTAATAGGCCTTGTCACACTTAAGGCGCTGCAAGCGCCGTCCGACGAACAGCTGAAGCTGGCTGCCAATTCATAAAGCCAACAGTTTAAAGTTTATTATGATGAAAGCACTTAATGACAGCCGTGGCGAGGGGCCCGTCATTTGTAAAGCTGTGCTGAGTATTAGGCAGGTAGCATGACCACCAATTTCGTGTCACAATTGCTACCATGAAATGACCTTTGGTGATTTTTGCTGCATGTGGTGGGCAGCTCTTCTTTCACGGCAGTGCTCTGGGCCTTTTCTTCTGCAGACTATTATGCTGTCTGACGCTTATTTGGCACGGCCGCGAGCCGCAACCCTTGTCATTACCCCCGAGGGCGGGTCTGCAGGAAAAAAACACATCCCTCGGTGCTCGGTTACAGAACCAGCGCTCTCTTGGTGCTCACAATGCACGAGCGCTTTTTAAATCCTCGTTAGGTGCTAGAAAGGTCTGACATTTTCATTGGCTACAATAATACGTATTTGTGAAAGCGAGGTTAAGCGTAGAGTTTTTGTCTGTCGGTCTGATGTGTGACGTGGCCAGTGATATAATATCACAGACCGGAAGTGGGAACGCGCTGTTTACATAATACCCGATCACCTCATTGAAAACGGATTATTATTTATTGCTAGAAGTTTAAATTAAAAATGCAACGACTGCATCTACCATTGTGCTACGAGGCTTTCTGGATTCACACACTCAGGATAAGTAAGGGAGCTCAGACCGGATCACAAAACATTTTTGGCTTGCACTACTTCATGTTCTTGGCAGAAAGTCCAGTGCTTAATTTGACCCGGTGGTTACAGGTGGGACCCACCTGCACTTTTTTGGTGGCACCAGCCAGTGCTTTAAATGGGCTGGTAGTGAGTACCAGCACTTTTTTTTTATTTTGAGAGGGAGAGTACCTGCACTTATTAGGAAAAACGTAATACTTTTCATTGGAGAGTACTGGCACTTCTCAGAAACAAGCAGGTACTCTGAGACAGAGTACCTGCACTTCTATTTTTCCATTGCAAGCACTGGGACCAGCACTTATTGTTCCTCATCAGGCTTTCACCTCGTGCAAAAGAGTGAAAACACACAAGAGGGAAGGAGGGGGGACGAGAAAGCCAGAAAAAGCAGTAAACGGAGAAAGCAGGGATTTCAAAGAGTGAATTAAAGGGGCAGGGGAGTGCCTGGTGGTGGATTAAACGGGCATGGGGTGGTATCAAGACTATGCAGCCCTGGTGTTTGGAGTGGAGAAATACGAGCAAACTTTGAGCCCCAGCACTTATTCTTTTACAAATTAAAACACTGGGTGAGGCAGTGCTTGCTCTAAACACCCTTTATTACTGGATTAGGGGAGCAGGTTTCTGGAAGTGGCATTTTGTGAATATTTGTGCCTAATTGTTGTATTGCGTTTTGTTGTGGTGTCACATTTTCGTGCTTCATTGTTGCAATATGATGCGATGTTGTTCTATGGCTGTGTTGCATTCTCTTCTTTTTTTGTTGTGCTTTGTTTTGCTCAATTGTGTTGCTGAGTTGCTCTGTTTATCTTATTGGGTTAGGTTCTGTTTAGCTTGTTTTTGAAGTTCTCACTACAAATAACCATTTACCACTTTCTACGGTGGTAAAATAGCACTAATTCAGCTCTTCAACTACTTAAGACACCAGGCAGCCCAAATATGTGGCAGAGATGGTCTTAATTTACCACTCCCTGGGCCCACTTTATGTGATACGGCCCCTGCTACTCTGTCTGCCTATTGCGCAATCTTTGTTGACCTTACAGTTGATCTACATATCTCCCTACCCCTGCCCAAAAAAACGTAGAAACAGGTGAATAAACCACATTTTCAACAAATAAAAGAAGAAATCTAATTTGCACATTTCAGGAAACACGAATGGACATTTGGATTTCGGGGTGCAGTCGCAAGTGTTAAGCTACAACCCCATGGCATGCCAGTTTTCATAAACACACGTCCCCTGGAAAGTGCTCTGTGTTCTTTACAACTTCAAATTATATACATTCTGCATGGGAATAAATAAAGGGAGAAAAAAAATCTGCCAAAAATCTCTAAAGAGGAAAAGGCACTGTTGTGGAGCACTGCAATTTTGAAAGGGTTTGAAAAATGCGATTTAAGAAGGCAACGTACTGTAGTGGGTTTTTATATAAAGCTTTTTAATAAGGTAAATTGTTACATGACAAACTCATCTTCCACCATTATCATCTGCTGTTTGTGTTTAACAACAGGAGTCCTGGTCTAACAAAACTGTTGTAATGGCTGCACAAATTACTCAGCTGAAAGCATTTCACCAAACCAAACAGTATTAATCAGCAGTTCTTATGAAGGTGCTAATTAAAAACAATTTTCTTCCTCAGTTTGCAATCCTAAACCATCTTCATTTGCAGTTCCCTGGATTCGGCTACTGTATATACATTCACACTTCAAGGCTTCTATTGACTGCTGAAATCCCCTGCTTAACCACTTAATTGCCTTCCACCTTGAGCATAAACGTCCCTAAAGCTCTTCTGCTAGCCATTTGGGCTTCGAAATAAGCAACTGGAAAAAACATGCTACAATAAATCTCCGCCATTGGTAAATATTCTAGTCTCCATTCCATTGGTTTTTGCACACTGTGCTACTACAGACAGTGACCGATCACTTGCAAATCAGGGGTGTGAGATATCGCTTATTTATATAATGAAATTTCTCTATTTTGCCAAATTACATAAATGGCCCAAAATGTGTTTTGCCGAATTCTAATATGACATTTTCAGACAAGAGAAGATCTCTTATAAGAAAGCTGAATGCTATATATACAGGAGACTAATCCGAGCAGAAAACATATTGTTTGTGAGGTATTTTTGGCTTGAACCGGTTTCCTGTGACTAAATAATGGCGCAAAATTGCATGTGCAAAATTTTGTGAATTTTGCAAAACACAGTTCAAATTTCACGCAGACCTAAATAATCTGCCTTGGTCCGGCTACAATAGGAACACTTCAATTCAAACAGTTCAATGAAAGCTGCTTCACCATATCCATCTGAGCAAGAAATGAAGGAACCCCAGAGAGGCTGAGCGAGGGCTTGTTCTTCTGTGGGATAATAATCATGAACACCGTCAGGACCACAGGAATGGCCCAACAGCTCCTCCTTGACCAGGGGCTTAAGAACTATAGTGCATATTCCGCCTGGTTCAGAAAACCAGGAAGAGAAGAAAGAAGATGACTACATCTGACAGATTTGGCAGACAACCCCATTGCTGACCACAATTTCTCTAGCAGCTTATTGTGCTGACAAAGATAACATCAAAACTCTTTCCTGCAGATGGATACATACGGTGTCAGTCGAGCCAAGGATTACAGCATAAGGAGTCGAGCTTTAATTTGTGTATTTATTAAAAAGTGACTTCAGCCACTATAGGAAGAAGATAAAAAAACATAAATAGAAATCTTGAGTCTTCAGTCACACGCTGCAGAATATTCTCCCACTTCTTATCCGGGAGCACCATGCTCTGCTGACCTTTAGAACAGGCTTAAAGAAATTACTTTTATGCTATGCTCTCATGCTCTTCGTTATATTACATTCAATAGTAACTAAATACAGCTTGGTCATTGGGATAAGCTTTAAAAAATAAACAGTGGTTCATTCACAGAACTTAAGGCATTTATGTAGCATGAAAAAGTTCCTCCTACGAATAGTCAAAAGGTGGTTTGGAAGATTACCTGCACTCTCTGACTTGGGTTTCATCTTAACAAATGTTATGTTTATTTGTATAGCACACTAATCATGCTAGAGGGTATCCAGGTGTTTGTGCTGGTGTGTCAGTGTGTGGTCCCCAAGGTGTTTGTAAGAAGAGCCAGGTATTCAGCTTCTTGTGGAGCGCAAAAAGTGAGGAGAAAGTTCTGATGTGTCGAGGAAGGTCGTTCTTTGTCTTTCAGGCCTAATGTTTTTCACACATAAATCAGAATATCATACATAGATGAGTTTTCGCTCAAATCACTTCATTCATTAGTCTGTTCAAGTGTAATTCACCTGTTGTTTCTGCCCATCACAGCCTACAACACAGGCCATTGGCTCAGCTCACTTCAGTTTTTGGCTCTCTTCAATCTGGGTGATGGCCCTTTTGTACTGCACATGTCCACTTCCACATATAAAGCACACTTCAGTTACCAATCTCTGATTTCATTCTTTTAATTATTTTTTGCCATGAGTAATTTTTTACTTCTTTTTCTTCTTTTTTGTAAACACAAGCACACCACTTTCAGACTGAAGCAGTTGTACCTTTTGTTACTTTTACACTTTTATTGTCTTTTGTTTATATTTCCAAAAAAATAAATACACAAAAGAAGTAAATGCATGTTTCCCAAGGCTACACCTATTGACTTTGCCATTGTTTGTTCATTTGTAGGTGTCTAAGAAACAATTAAATTATCCTTCACTGATACTCTTATGATTCTTTCTTAGCACAGTACTGATATTGTTTGGGTCACTAGGTTTTGGAGTACTGAAGATTATCGGTGAGCAATCGGGCTGTTTATGAACACTTATCATGATGACAAATATAAAGCCCTCGGTGAGCTTTTTTATATTGCAATTGGAAGCCCCGGTCTGATTAACCCAGCAGCTTACTTTCTATGATACAGTCCTAGTAAGTTCTAAGAGAGGGGCGAACAAAAGAGATAGGAAGTGTCTCCCGGGAGCTGCATCAGCAACAACCCACAAATGTCAGTCTTGGCCACAGCTTCAATTTATATACAGTGTCATGAAAATCATGCACTATCCAAGAAGACTGCATTCTACTTTTCAAAGCCATTATTAAGTATTAGATTTCAAAAGCAATTCCTGTATCATTTCTATTGACATAGGAATCCACAAGCCAAACTATTTCCTTGGAATTGTCATCTAGGAGATCTGTCAATTAAACTTGCAGACTGCAGAAATTGAAGGAAATGGTGAAATTAAATGAAGTGGAAACCGGATGAAGAAGCTTCCACTATACCTACACAGTTAATGGGAGAAATCACACACATATATATATATTATATATATATATATATATATATATATATATATATATATATATATATATCTATATATATATATATATATATATATATATCTATATTATATATATATATATATATATATATATAGATATATATATATATATATATATATATATATATATATATATAGAGAGAGATATTTGTTTAAAAATCAGACTTTGGGATATCACATTGTACCAAAATTTGTTGAGGAGATTTAAATCTACCATAATGTAAAACTGTGAAATTGATTAAAGGTGTAGGTAAAACAGCAGATTATTTGAAGACAGGGCCTCCATGAAATAAAGTGATTCTATGAGATGTCTTGAGATCACAGTATATTTTTTAGAAAGTGGAAGTATATGAGAGCAATGCTAGGTCTATATATTTCGTAAAAGAGATTAAACAAAGAAAAACATGAGGTACAGCCTGTATAAGGAGCGGCATGCACACCACCCAAGGCTGGCCATAAATACAATTAATATCCAGTATGGCCTACACCCCTTTCACGAGGAGTTTAAAAACACAAGCTAAAAGAAAATGTAGCATAATCAATGCACCATAAGGAGTTAAAGGAGTCCCCCAGTGAATTATGTCACACTAGATCTCCAAGGATCAGTGATATAATCAAATGGACATGCTAGAATGTCTAATGTTGGTGATCATTTGAGATGGAGGAATGGGCAAAGAGAGCCTTTTTTTCCTTTTACATTGGACAGCCCCTGTTTGTCGTTCAGAGAAGAAAAGCTCTAAAAAGATAAAGGGATGAAGCCAAATAAAGATTTTAACTCAATTCCCCATCAGGGGTAAATACCTATTATTCAAAGTTTTCAATATGAAAATCAGTCATACCATGCAGAATTAGGTTTTAACATACCGAATATTGCCTTTTTTGCCTATTTTCCGGACATTTCCCCTAATAAAGTTCAAGGGAAAACTGCAAAGGTGTCCTAAATATCACACAACTCATACTTCAGATCCATGTGCAAATTGCTGTTTGTAATGAAGGCCTTACTATCAGACCGGTGAAAAAGTAAACTTGTTTTTCACTACGCTAGTGTCAGAGCCATTTTTCAAAGCTGCTCTTTTTTTTTAATGACCTTTACTGAGTTTTGAAATGAGACAAACAATAACATATGCAGGAATACGACCCAGGTAAGTAAAATATTCCACCAATAAGAGAATTTCAACATGTTTGAACCCCTCCACCCGCCCAGCTCCTGTGCAAGGTATCCCATTTAACAGAAATCAGAAACATTATACATACTAATCGCTTAGTGTTATAATATATCTCTTTGGTCATGTGCAGAAGAAGTTAATTGTCCAGTGGATACATCTGTATAGGATTCCCTCAGCATGCATGCCTGCCCAGGCTTGGAAATTGTCTTCCAATTTATCAACATAGTGGACATGTTTAATTCAGACCTTCTCTGCCATGACCCATTCAGTGATATCTTTGAGCCAATAGGCATATTCAGAGGGGCAGCACTCAACCATTTTATGGCTATTCGGTTTTTGCTAGTGAAAGGCCTAGAAGAACTAATTTCCTGCTAAGTTTCTTACTGGGGGGTGTGGGGGAATAGGCCTAGGATCACTTTTTAAATTTCCAGTGGTACCCTCCATTCAAAGGTTATATTGAGATTGTCGAGTATCAGCCGCCAGTATGGTGAAAAAGCCACACCGTCCTAGGATCATGTGTATGAAGTACGCCATCAGACTTTGGCACCGGGGAGACATGGCAGAATATGTAGGGTAAATTACATGTAGGGTCTTGGGAGAGAGGTAAGTTTGATGAATAAAGTTATATTGTGTGAGTTTAAACCTAGCATTGGAGTTGGTACTCCAGACCCCCTCATGGATAGGCACCCAGTCTTTCCCTGTCAGTGGGTCCAGTTGTAATCCCTCCCACTTGAATCGGGAGGGGGTCTCTTCGGGAGGGCCTCACGTAATGCCATATGGAGATGTGACACCAAACGCTGACCCCTGGCCATCTCCAGTAACGTAGTGAGAGTGGCAGAGCAGGGCGGGGCTTCAGTGAAGGTGGGCCGTGGCAGAGAGTTTTTGGTATTGCAAAAATTGCAATACATAATAAAGCACCCTTCTTGGTAGAGATCCCCCAATGAATGACAACCTCCGTCCTTCCATCACTGGATTGACATTGACTCCGCTATCCTGCAGAAAGGCTGAAGTATCCACTGCGGCAAGTCCGGAGGATAGGGAGCCCATTGCAACACCCTTTTTACTGCTCTCTCCCAAACCCCTGTCAATTGGCATATCAAATAAGGCGTGTCGGGGGGAACCAGAGAACCACTCATCAGTAGTGTTGTGAGTGTTCCATCTGTATGAGAGCCCTTCAAAAGGATCTTCTCCAAGGAGTCCTCCGTATCTAGCCAGGAGATGGCATGTTGTAAGTGTGCCACCATGTAATAGAGTTCCATGCAAGGAACCTCAATACCCCCTTGGACCACAGTCTCTACAACATGGAGGGACACACCTGTCTACACTTGTCCACCCATAATAAGTGAAAAAAGCAGGCTGTCCATCATCTTAAAGTATCAACAAGGGATCATAAAGAATGTGCCCTGAAGGACATACAAGCATCTAGGGAGCCACATCATATTTGCAATAGCTAGCTTTCCCATAACGGAGAGAGGCAAGTCTCTCCAGAAACGTACTAAGGCTTGCCGTCCCCAATCTACTCAACTGACATTAAAATCTGAAAATGCCTCCTCAGTAGGCATTAGGCGAAGTCCCAAATATCAGACATCTTGTAGTTCTCAAGGAATCCCTACTGGGGGAAGATCTTCTAAGGAAGTTCCCATCAGGGAGCTCATAGAGTAGAGTCGGGACTTAGAAGGATTGACCTTCAACCAAGAGATCTCCTTAAACTCTGCATCACCTGCATGAGCATGGGGACAGATGTTGGGCAGCGAAGATATATTAGGGCATTGTCTGTATATAGGGAGACCACATGAGTGGTCTCCCCTATGTAAACCCCAGAGACTCATTGTTTTACGAAGTCTTACAGCCAGAGGCTCCATCACGAGAGCGAACAGGAGTGGCGAAAGAGGGCAGCCCTGCCTAGTACCCAGAATAGATTAAACAAACTAGAAACCTTCCCACCAGAGTGTGCACAGGCATAAGGGTCCGTATATTTGAGCTGGATTCATTGAATACATTTAGGAGCCATCCCGATCTTTCTCAGGACATGCTATAAGTACATCCAGCTCAAAAAGTTAAATTCCTGCTCGATATCTAAAAGGGCTATCACAAACGGATCATCATGACTTTGTGATGTATTGTATATGTGTGATAGCCGTCTCAGATTATGCAGTGTACTCCTCCGAGGGATAAACCCCGATTGGTCTGTATGTACGACGGATGAAAGGTGGGGAAGAAGGCGGGCCACTAGAATACTACTGAGCATCTTAACATTGATATTTAGAAGGGAAAATGGGTCAGTTCCCCCGAGCTACATTAGGGTCCTTACCAGGTTTGTGTGACATTTGAGGGGAAGGCTGCCCTTTTGGATGGCTTCTTCAAAAACCTCTAGGAGCTTGCCAGCCAGGATATCTATATATCTATGAAAAAACGCAGCAGGGAGACCGTCATTCGCAGGTGTTTTGGCCGTCTTCAACATACGGATGACAGGGAGAATCTCTTGTGTGTAATGGGCTTATTTAGGTTATTACGGTTGTCATAAGTAAGGCTGGGGAGGGGAGTTTCCAAAAGATAGTCTATAATGGCGCATAGTTGGGGTTGTCCCCAGCTAGCATAGATGTCTCAAAGCCAGTTTTTGCAATAAGAACTTCCAATAAAGATTTTTTTTCAAAGGTGATTATACAAACTCTGAGAAGAAAAAAACAATCATTCCTAGTAAATCCTTCTCAAGGATTTCTATTCTATGCGCTACAAACGAGGTGTAATGAAAGTTGTGATGAATATTTCAAGAGATGGACATAAGTTCATTACCTGCAAAAAAGAACTCCTAAGAAAGGAGTGGGTCCAGTGCACTAGCTCCCTGTATAAATTGCCTTAATGAGATAACTAGGGGGACTGAACCGGAGGACATTGGACCCTAATCCTCCTAAAGTAACACGTATATATACTAATAGTGGAAAAGTCCCTCTAAAACAATGTTGACATATTTATCATAAGCGAAATGATTAAAGAATTCCAACGTTAGTAGTAATGAAACATGAGTCCGAAATAGCACATTAAGATATCCGACCAAATAGACAAGGTAAATCCGTAGTAACAGCACTAAGACGTCAAGCTGATCTTCATGAATCCTAATTTATTCAAAGTTTATAACATCGGTGATGAATCCATTACATTGATTTGGGAGCGTCGCCCAAACATCATTAGTGAGTTAGAAGCAACAGCACAGAAACATCAGCGAACACGTGTTTCGCCCCTAGCGGCACGTAAGCCGGGGCTTTCTCAAGGCTGGAAGAAAGATAGAACAAAATCCAACTGAGGATGATATACATAAAAAATACATAACTCAAAAGTGCATCTCATATAGAAAGGTAAAAAATTCCAGTGAATAGGCGTAGTCATTGTTATTCTCGTGGTCCCAGAAAGAACATTCTTATGGAAACAAAGAGTGAAACGGCGCAAACAAGTAGGAGCCAGAATATAACAAGATGAGATGAAAGGAAAAAACCAATGTGCACATTACTTGTTAGTATTAAGCAAACCGTTATTGTGAAAAGTATTATAAGTTCGAGCGAAAGGAGGAGAAAATGAATATGTAGAACAGAGAACGAACATGCAAGAAAGAGACAAGCCCCTGTGAATGTGAGACCCTATGGGAAAATACATAAGAACATAGGAATACGGAAATTATAATATATTAGAATCATTTAGAAATGAAGTTAAAAGTGAACACTAATGTGAAACTATAATATAAGTGGTTGGAAAATACCAACTGTAAAAAGATAAACCATTGGCTATGAAAGAAATAAGTGAGACAAAAGATTATTGTATCAGGAAAGGACCCGAAGCAAGACTTGAGAAAATGAACTATATAACGGCTGGAAACATACCGAGTAATTTGTAGCAATATAGTTGTAATTAATATAAGCAAAGTGTGAGTTCAAAATCTGGAAGACAATGCACAGAAAATATATACATATAGATGCAAGTCGAAATATACAATATATACAATAAAAGGCAAAAACTGGACTTTGTTATAGCAATAGATTCTGTTAATTGGTGTTGTACCCGGTAAATTGTAAGATGCTGGTTAAAGCGTAATGAGCATAACATAAACCGATAGGTGCCCGAAAGTATTCCAAGTTAATCCATTAAGCAATTGGCAAAAAGAAATTATGTTGGCGTAGTAACAGATAAAACTTAAACTAAAGAGAGAGACAGACTCGTGTTGTTATTATAGTCTATTTACATCGAAAAATGAAGAAGCTGTTATTCAGAAAAGTAGCGACGGTGCAGTACTTAAAAGCACCGAACTCACCTCGAATGAGAGAACGCTGGGCGTATCCCAGGAAACGCGTCCGTCTCCTGAGTGAAGAACGGAACGCTCGTAAGAGCATTGGGGATCTATTTATATAAAATGTACCGGCGGGCGCAGGCAGTGTGGTACTAGTCCTACCCTCGTTGATTATGCCGAGGTGTAGAAAGTAAAGAGGGACTGATTCGGGACAAGAACAGATGGCGCCATTTTGAGGTCAGGAAGAGGTAATGTTAAACAATCGAAATGGATACAAAATAAGTAACACAGTGTTAAATCACCAGAAAATTAAAGTAAAACAAAGACTGGTGAATAAAGGGAAAATGACAACACATACCAATGTTACAGTGAGTTCATCAACCTTGGTTACCTCCTTACTTAGAGGTTGCTCATTTAAATGACCAATAGAAATCATTATAATAAATCAACATTAAGAGAAACTTTTATACACTTATAATAAAATGGAGTGAAAACAAATCCATAAACAAAGTTATAATAGCCAATAATGCCATTCATGGTCTTGATTTAAACCTCGGTTGACTGTATCGTATTTGATAATGAGACGGCTTTCCTCCTGACGCATCCTTAAAGCCTTGTTGCCGCCTCTTGCAGATGATATAATATGGCGAAGTCCACAAAACGTGAAAGTACGCTGGTGCGAGTGGAATGCAGTATAATGTTCTACTAATGGTGCTTTGGTGTCCAGTTTCAATATATTTAGGTAATGTTCTTGGATCCTTAATTTTAAGGACCGAATGGTACTACCTATATAGGTTTGATTACAAGGGCACCAAATGGCATAAACAACATAAGAACTCTCACAATTGATGAAATCATTAATGTAATGAGTGAGATTATTGATGATGACACTTGTGGATTTGGAGAGGCCCAACTTACAGATGGAGCAACTTGTACACACATAAAAACCCTTTGGTTTAGGTGGTAAAAAGGTGGAAACTGGTTTTTCTTGATAAAAAGATGGGCTAAGTTTGTTGCGAAGGTTAGGGGCCCGTCTGAACCCAATTTGGGGAGAGTCGGTGATATATTGACTGATGGAGGGATTATTCTGTAGTAGATACCAATGTTTGCGTAATAATTTACGAATCCGATGATGACCATTGTGAAATACAGTGATGAATCTGATTGACCGCTGTTTATTGATCTGTTTAGATTTGTTAAGTAATTGATTGCGATCCATGCCCCTCACGGTAGCCTTGGTAGTGTTGAGTATAGTTGGATTATAACCTCTTACAGTGAGTCTATCGATGATTTGGTTGGCGGCTATATCAAAGTCAGAAATATTGGAACAGTTAAGTCTGGCTCTACGTAGTTCCCCTTTTGGAATATTGCGAATCGTACTGGAGGGATGACAGCTGGTAGCATGAAGAATAGAATTAGCTGCTGTGATTTTCCGGAAGAACTTGGTCTGAAGTTTGTTATCCTCAACAAATATTAGCAAATCCAGATATTCTATTGAGGAGTTGGAAATCTGAGAGGTGATATCAATATTCCAGACATTGGGGGTTAAAGATTGAATAAATTGTTGGAGGCGAGCCCGTTGGCCTTGCCATATTAGCAAGATATCATCGATATAGCGACCCCAGAATATTATGTGTGGAGTGAATTTCTCAGATTGGTCAGCCCATAGCCAAGAATTTTCTACCGCTCCCATAAGAATACAGGCGTAAGAGGGAGCAAATTTTGCCTCCATCGCCGTGCCTTGAAGTTGTAGATAAAATTGACCATTGAAGAGAAAATAGTTGTTTTCAAGGCTGAATTTAAGTAGATCCAATATCATGTCATTTCGTGCCATGTGTTGAACTGATTTGGTGGAGAGACATCTTTTAACTGCCGCTAAGCCATCTCTATGTTTTATTGAAGTATATAAACTGACAACATCAATAGTGACTAAGAAATAATCAGGTTGCCACTCTATATTCTGCAGTTTTTTTTGAAGGATGTCTTTGGTGTCTCTAACATACGAAGGTAAATTAGTCATAAATGGCTGAAGCTCCTTATCAATCATTGATCCTACTCTAGAGCAAACAGAGTTGACCCCTGAAATTATAGGTCTGCCCTTTGGTGGATGGCCTTTCTTATGTATTTTTGGTAACAGATATAATGTAGGAATAGTGGGAGATTGGGGGAGAAGAGCAAGTTTTTCTTTACTGGAAATAATTTGGCGTGAATGCCAAAGATCCAGAAGGTCAGACAATCGCTGTTGGATTTCAGATGTGGGATTATAAGGGAGTTTTTTATAACAATTATTATCATGGAGATGCCTATAGGCTTCCTTCAAATAATCCTGGGTGTTAAGGATAACAATGTTTCCTCCTTTGTCTGCCTCCTTTATGATAACTTGATTGTTAGATGACAGATGTGAGAGAGCTGCTGCTTGAGCCCTATTAATGTTAGAGGGTAAAAATTTACGTTGAACACTATGGCGGTCATTCTGACCCTGGCGGTCAAAGACCGCCAGGGCGGAGGACCGCGGGAGCACCGCCGACAGGCCGGCGGTGCTCCAATGGGGATTCCGACCGCGGCGGTAAAGCCGCGGTCGGACCGGCAACACTGGCGGGCTCCCGCCAGTGTACCACCGCCCCATTGAATCCTCCAAGGCGGCGCAGCTTGCTGCGCCGCCGAGGGGATTCCGACCCCCCCTACCGCCATCCAGATCCCGGCGGTCCGACCGCCGGGATCCGGATGGCGGTAGGGGGGGTCGCGGGGCCCCTAAATGTATTTCACTGTCTGCTGCGCAGACAGTGAAATACGCGACGGGTGCAACTGCACCCGTCGCACAGCTTCCACTCCGCCGGCTCGATTCCGAGCCGGCTTCATCGTGGAAGCCTCTTTCCAGCCCAGCGGGAAAGTCAGAATTACCGCCGCGGTCTTTCGACCGCGGAACGGTAACCTGACGGCGGGACTTTGGCGGGCGGCCTCCGCCGCCCGCCAAGTTTAGAATGAGGGCCTATATCTGTTGTATTCGCGGTCAAGATCTTTCAGCACTGCTGTTGCAAATAGGTCTATGGAATTACCTGCCGGAAGAATGGGAATGAAGCTAGATTTGGATCTAAGGTAAAAACGTCTTAGTGCTGTTACTACGGATTTACCTTGTCTATTTGGTCGGATATCTTAATGTGCTATTTCGGACTCATGTTTCATTACTACTAACGTTGGAATTCTTTAATCATTTCGCTTATGATAAATATGTCAACATTGTTTTAGAGGGACTTTTCCACTATTAGTATATATAAGTTCATTACCTAACTACATTACAACAAGATGTACTGTATGATGTAAACGGTATTCCAATACCATATTTCTATGTGTGAACCCAGTTAAAAAACAGCAGAGTGCTGTACAGAGTCAAAGACAACTATTAAGTTAATAAGTGATGCGTCATGTAGCTGATTTGTGAACTCAATCTACAGAAGTAAAAGCATCCTTTTACTGGCTTAGTGCAGCAGCTAGACTAGTTTTATTAAGATGTCAGACTTTTTTTTGCTAATGTTGGCTTTTAACTTTGCTGGCCAAGCTAGTAAGCAAAAGGCTGTAGTTCTAAAGAATGTGCAATTATTTCCCCTTCTTTCAGTATCAAAATTATTTAGTATTCTAGAATTTATGGTCGCTATTTTTTCACCATTAACATTCTGCAGCTTTGGAGTAATACACAAGAGGAACACAAGAGAAGAAATCAGCACACAGTAGTTCGACCTTATTGGAATGCTATCAAACATGTTCTAAATAAATATCGACACACATCTACCTACTCTGTAGTGGTGTCCAATCCATCATCCTGTTACAGTGGTGTCAGAAGTGGGATTTCCCAAACTGTCCCAATAGGAGATGGATGATGCCACTCTTCTCACTATGGAAGACATGATTAAACAATTGGCAGAGGGACAGCATCACCAACACTTAGTAATGCAACAAACTCAAGCCACTTAGCAGGAGAGAGTTGTGTTACATACTGCCCTTAAGTCTCAGACCATCCTGATAACAAATTATCAGCAGGTGAAGAATACAGCTATCCAATGACTGTCGGATACAATAGCCAGTACCAAAGTAAATCTCAATGTCCCCAGTTCCATGTTGCACAAATTTCAGCAGGAGGAGGACCCAGATGTTTTCTTTACAAACTTCAAAAGAGTAGCCACATCCGCTAATTGGCCACTGGAACATAGGAGTCAGTATGTGGCACCTTTATTGTCCAGTAAATTGCAAACAGCTTATCAAGCTGCTAATCCATGGCGTACCATCCCCTATCTGGAGGTGAAGAGGGCTATCCTTGAATAGCTAGGCTTTGATTCAGAGTAATATTGGGCAAAGTTTCAGACAGAAAAATTGAACCCACAAGATAACCCCAGAGTACTGTTTAATCAAATTCAGGACGTAGGAACCCAGTGGCTAAAACCTCAAGGAGGCACATGAACAAAATACTTTTGGAATAATCCCTAGAATCCCTCCCAGGACCTACATGGTCTTGGATAAAACAACACCCAATGTGACTGTCTCCATGGGCATAGATTTCGCATGTGCTATTCACAGGTCTATGGACTTCGGAGTCACGCAATCTAGATCCGGTGCCTCTACATGTACCCCTTGGAAAATCTCTAACCCTAAGCCTCCTCCCAGACCTCCTCTCGAATCCCAGCTAACCTTTAAACCACAGGGACAGGATTTGGCTCAGGGACCACACTGCTTCCATTGCACAGAATGGAGACACATTGCCCATAATTGTCCCCAAAAATGGCCCAGGTTGAGCCTATGGAAATTGGGTATTCTAGGGGGCGAGCCCCCTGGGAAGGGGGTAGTCCAAGTAGCTATAGGAGACTCCTAGAAACGAATGGGGTAATGACCACGGTTTTAGTGGACTCCAGGTGCAGACATTCAGTGATAAGCCAAGAAAAGGTAAAACCTGAACAGTGTGGCCAAGCTGAAACAGTTATTATTACCTGTGTCCACGAGGATAGGAAACTCTACCCTGTAGCTACTGTGTCCATCAACTGGAGAGGCCAACCAGAGGAAATAAAAGTGGGGGCAATACCACAGCTGGTGCAGGTAATGATTATGGAGACAGATTACTCAGATTTTTAATTTTTTCTTAACTCTATGGAAGAGCACAAGGCTGAGTCGACATGGTGGGGAACAGCTCCTTTTTGGGAGGTAGAAATAACCAGAGGTAAGTGCCGTAGGAATCTACAACATCGAGAAAGGCACGTACATTATAAGTAGCATGTGTTAACCGGTGGCTCTAACAACCTCCCTGCTTCTCCCTCCACAGCAGATACAAGAGACACAGAACCTAGTTTCAAAGTTGCCCAGAATGAAGACCCAAACCACAGTCATGCTTAGGGACAGGTTGTAACCGATTCCCATGGCAGGTAGGCCCCTTCTTTCGTAATACTAAAGGGTTATCATATGGAAATATAAAAAAAGGTGGTAAGTCAATTAGTGGTACCCCAATCCTACAAACAGAAAGTACTACATATAACTCATTGTCAAGCGGAGGGTGGTCACTATGGCCATGAAAAGACAGAAGAGTATTTACTACAATGCTTCTTTTGGCCAGGAGTATTTTCAGGCAGTAGGAAGCTCTGAGCTGCATGTGAGAGATGCCAGGTTAACAATTCACCACATACACCACAAGCCCCTTTACAACCATTACTGCTTATTGAAATTCCTTTTCCCCATGTAGGTATGGATCGGATGGGTCCTCCTGTGGTTTCTGTGCGGTACCAGTATAACCTTGTTCTTGTGGACTACGCAACATGGTATCCAGAGGCCATCCCTTTGTCAAGTATGACCACCACTACCGTGGCTCATGCAATGATTGAGTTCTTTCAAGAGTGTGCTTCCAAGGAATCACTGACCAAGGAATACCCTTCATGTCCTAATTAATGACACAAATCTGCAATATCTTAGATATAACCCAAATATGAACCCCTGTTTATCATCCACAGACCAATGGACTGGTGGAAAGATATAGCTGGACCATCAAAACCATTCTTATGAAATTGGTCTCTGAAACGGGGCGGAGGTGCTGGGACAGGACACTACCCTTGGCCTTGTATGCTATTTATACTCATGTACAATTATCCAAAGGATACAGTCCAATTGAGCTGGTATTCAGGACACAGCCTGAACATTGTTAGATATGGCCGCAGAACACTGGGAGGGAGAAGAAGAGGAAGGGTTAGGACTCCTAGATTAAGCCACAACCCTTTACGAGAGAGTTCATAGTCTGTGGGAGGAGGTCCAGAATAATCTAGAAAAAGCACAAGAGCAACAAAAAATGGCGTATGAAAAAAAACTGAATTATAGGTCTGGCGAAAGCTTTAGTTTCACATTCCTCATCAGGCAATCAACTCATGGCACATTGGTAATGCCCCTATGAAATAGTCTCTCAGATTACCCCAACGACCTACAAACTGGCGATATCACATAGATACAAGAATGAACAAATCTATCACATCAATCTTCTCAAAAGAAGGGAAAAGGATAAGTGGACAGGAAGATATGCCTCCTCTGCCATGTTCGTCACTGATTCGCAGCCTCTGGAAAATGCCTATAATCCCAAAAAATAAACATCAGAAAGGGAGAAAGGTTGCCTAGGAGATTCACTAGATCATATCTAGAAAAAACAAGCAGAGAACCTCATCAATCAGTATTCTCATGTCTTTTCCACAAAACCTTGGAGGCCCTCACTTATTTATCATGATATAGTCACAGAGGACAACCAGGTAGTACAGTTATGAACCTACTGTAATCCAGAAGCACATTGGGAGGCAGTAGAGACAGAAGTCACCATCATGTTGTAGGAAGACATTACAGAACCATCCAATAGTGCTTGGTGTTCTCCTGTAAGGTTGGTACCTAAACCTAATGGAACCATTAGGTTTTGCATTGATTTGTGACAACTAAATAGACAATCCAAATTTGACAACTATCCCTTGCCTAGGGTTGATGAACTGATTTAGAATTTAGGGTCAGCTTCTTACCTCACCACCCTAGACTTAATGAAAGGTTATTGGCAAATACCACTTAAAGCAACAGCCAGAGAAAACAAAACAAAACAGCATTTTCCACCCCTACAGGTCTTTATCAGTTCATACTCCAGCCCTTGGGGGTACATGGAGCACGCACCACTTTTCAGTAACTTATGGATATCATTCTTCAACCCCATCAGGGTTATGCAGCAGAATACTTAGATGATATTGTGATATACAGTCCCACCTGGGAGCAACACCGCCATCATTTGGATGTGGTATTTCAGCCCCTTAGAGAAGCAGGGCTTTCCAGGAGTCCAACAAAATGCACAGTAGCTAACACTTCCATTCCGTACTTGGTAATCACGTTCAGAATGGAAAGATCAGCGCCCAAGTTGACAAGGTCCAAGTGATACGTGATCTCCATTCTTGAGCTTGGTAGGATACTACCGCAGATTTATCCCTCAATTTGCTGATAAAGCCATTCCATTAACTGACCTATTGCTCAAGTGTTGGCTAAACAAGATCGCAGAATGGACATCTATACAACAATAAAGTCCTCTTTGTGTTCTGATCCCATTTTAATCTGTCCCAACTTTGACAATCTCTTTGTATTTCCGACTGATGCCTCAGACTGGGGTATTGGTGCAGATCTCTCTCAACCATACTAGAATAACTGTTTGAGACTCATTGTTTTCATCAGTAGGAAATTGCTTTCCCCGAGAACTCCACTTCCCTATGATAGAAAAAGGGTCTGGCCATTAAATGGGCCATGGAGGCCTTGCAGTGCTATTTGTTGGGTTGCTCATTCCTGTTGTTAACAGATCATGCCCCTCTGGTTTGGCCCTCATGAAACAAGGACACTAATGCCCAAGTCCTCAGATGGTTTCTAGCTATTCAACAATTTTTGTTTCAGACCCGCCACCTCCTTAGGAAGCTGCAACGCACTGCTGATTTCTTGTCACGGACTGATAACTCCTCAAGGCCCAATCAGCTATGCACAGGTGAGAGGCACTGTGAAGAAACATCTATAACCACAAATACAATGTGAAAATGGCAGGACCCTTGGGGGACCAACAAATACCTTATGAGTGATTTAGTGGTTGGCGATGTTGTGGCCAATCATGTTAAAATATGAACAGAAGGAAGTAATGGAGGACAAGTCCTGGGGAAGAAGTAAGGCAGCATACAAGGAGAAGGGACAGTCCAGTAGGAGGAGAGAGGCATGCGAGAAGGAGGAGTGTGGTGTGAGGATGGGATGACATCTTAGGATCGTAAGCTAGAGACCCGAAGATCGTTGACAGGAGCAATAGAGGCAAGAGGAGACACCCGGCAGGGAGGACAGGCGGAGCACAGAAGAGACCCTGTCAGCGGCTTGCATGGAGGTGTTTTCCCTGAGGAGGAGCGTTAAGTTTTGAATCCCTCTGAGGCAGAGCCATGGCATTCGGCAAGTGATTTGTGGTGATTTGGGAAGTGCTAAGTGGTGGGTGGTGGTACAGGAAGTGGTACTTGGGTTCTGATATCGTTTAGTCACATAAAGTGCATGCGTCAGTCAGTGGTAGCACAGGATTTTCACTTGAATGTTTTCTCCACACAAAGAACAGCACAAGGTTGTACCCGGGCAACAGCGTTAATCAAAAGAGTCATATAACGGTGCAGGTTTGGAACTAAAGTGAAGTAATAGGAACTTGATTAGTAAGCCTATGTCCTTTTATCCCCGAGCATAATTCAGGCCACTGCCAGCCCAGAAGCCAATGAGTCAAGTCTGTGAACACAAGAGAAGGAATCAACACATAGAGGTTCAGGCTTAATGGAATGCTACCAAACATGTTCTAAATAAATATTGACACACTTCTGCCTAGTATGTAATGGCGTCCAATCCTGTTGCACCCTCATTCAAGTGAAAAGAAGAAATATAAGTGAGAGGGCTGAGTGATAATTTATGAAAACAAATTATTTATTTACATATTTAAGCTATGTCAATGAGAGTGCAGCAACACTAAACATACTCTTTATAGGACATTTATCACATATACATGCATCAAAAGCAAAGCACAAATTAACCGTTGGGCAATCATAAGTATCTCATTGCAGGAAGGTACTAGAAAAAGCTCACTTGCCATTTGTCCAGTCACTCCACAGTGTTGACGTTTCAGTCCTTTCAGTCATATCACTTGGATCATCATCAGGACTGTCAAGCTCACCCAGTTCAAAAATGTATCATTACTGTGTTTTTAAGATCATCCCTGATTGCTATGAGTGCCGATTCAGTGCCTCTTCCTGGGCGGAATCCAGTTTGGTAGTCTGAAAGTATGGAATTGTATTCAATGAATTGTGACATCTGGGCGAATGCTGCTCTTTCTATCAGTTTGCCCAGGAAAGGTCCATTTGTGATTGGTCTGTAGTTGTTGGGGTCCTGCAGGTCTAGGTTTGTTTTCTTTAATAATGGACCTTTTTGAGGTCTTCAGGAAAAGTTCTTGTAGTTAAAGAGTTGTTGATGATTCTTCCTACAGGTGTGGCAGCAGAAGTAGATAAAAGAATGTTCTTGAAGATGTGTGGTGGGCAACGTTTGGAAGTGCAATCGGAAGGCCTGCTTGCTTTGACCAAATCCATAAATTCACCTTGTGATATTTGTTTGAAGGACTGTAGAGGCTGGGTTGGTTTATTCTTACATGGGATTTTAGGAAAGGGGTTGGCACTGATGGTTTTCCTCTGCTTTAAATATGGTAAACAAGATGCTCTTCCAATTCCAGCACACCCACTAGTCCAGAGGATGATGCAAAGTCTATGTATGTAGATGAGGTCCATGACGAATAAGCATTGGCAAAGTCAATAAGTCTTGTCTTTGGGCCCTGTTAGCTTCGTCAACGTTTTTTAGCGATGTTGTACAGCATTTTAGATGCTTTGCAGCATGGCCAAAGAAGTAAAGTTAAAAAGAAAAATTATATATATTATTAAAAAAAGAAATGGAGCAGATGCGCAGCATTTAAAATGATGCAAGCACTTTGCCTTTATTTACTGATCAGAGTTTGATCAATAAATAAAATTTAAAAAAGTGAATGTTTTTTTTTTTTTTTTAAAGTGGGTGGAGGAAGCAACAAAGGAGGAAGCAGCATCTGGTGCATGCGGGGGAGAAAACAGGGTTGGGGAAGCAACACTGAGGACGCGGGTGAGGGTGGAGAAAAGCAAACCAGAGAGAGCGCAATGTGGTGCGTGGGCGGAGAGAAAGCAAGAAGGCTAGGGAGAGAGCAATGTGGCGCTGGGGGAAGAAGCACAGAGGCAAAGTAATGCTGGGGGAGAAGCACACAAATTAAAGCAATCATGGAGGGTGGCAGGGGAGGCGCACATGAGTGAGAGCAAAACAGAGTTCAAAGGGGAAGAGATAACACTATGGCAACAGCTGAGAACAACATGCGCTCTCAAGGAGTACTTATCGCTATAGAAAAAAGTAGTTCCTTAAAAGTGAAGGATACAATTGAAGTGTCCAGCAGAAAAACAAAGTAATTTGGGAACGATCCAGGGGAGGGACAGACAAGATACAAAAGGCAAGCCATTGAATATGAAGCAGGCAAACGAGAATGACAGTAAAGCCAAGCAATGCCAGGCTGCAAGACCCTATATTCTTGGTAAGCCCACAAAATTTCTTTTGCAACCAGACAGCTGCACTCTGTTAGGTTAGACCTAAAAATGCTTGGTTATTTTGCCCATGTGGCTATAATTTTTGGAGGATTAATATTAGAGATGAGAGAGTAGAGGATCTGGAAAAACACACGCCTTTTGCGGAACTATGAAACTTCCACTTGCCTGTAGAGCTTGTATATCCATTTTTAAAATTCCTACATTTTAAATTTGCTTTCACAGGTAAGGGATGTGCAACCCAGGGAGCCCTCTTTCCTCTTCCAGGCCTCACCAATGTGCAGCTCTACAGGCGCTTATGTCACACCTATATGACTTGCAGAAGCCACACCCATGGCTTAGGGGGCGGAGCTATCATTATAGAACTAATGATAGAATGCCAATTTCAACAGTCCCAGAACATTATGGAGAAAGTGCCTTAACAGTAAGATTAATGAACATTACAACAAGATCAACAGAGAGCGGGAAAAGGAGTACAAGGCTGGAGCTCAAATGCACCACAGCAGAACAAGGTACGTTTATTTAGCAGACCAAAACCACAGGAAATAAGTTGGCAGACCTAGCCCAGAACTCTATATACTTTACTGATGTGTAGAGTACACAGGGAGACATATATTGCTGGAACACCGTATCGCATTAAAACAAATTAGAATGGTATAACTTATTTAAGCAAAAATGAAAAGCAAGTGCTCTTTTTCAACATAATCTACCATTCTGTTGCAAAATGGTCAAAAATAAGTTCACTCGCAGAAAATGAAAACATAGCTAGAAATATGACACAACTAGTATACTTAGTGCATGCACGGATAAAAAGAAAGCATACTTATATTTTAGTTCTGAAGTTGCATCCATGTCTTTAAATTCTCCTGTGATGTGTACAATTCCTTAGCAGCTCACTATAAAAGCCAATACTGTTTGAAGAACCATATCTACTGCAAAATGATCTCATTGAACATGCCAGGAGTAATGTAATATGTGAGGTCAGCAGCAGTGCCTGATAAGTGTGCAAGTAAGTTCTGGGTAGTTTTTTTTTAAAGTTGTTAATTATTAAATGAAACAACAATCACACAGGATACAACTGGATGCAGCCATAATCCAGATTACTGAGCTTGGTTAACATAGCCAGTATTTGCAAGCATACCAAGTACGGGGGTGGACTGGTACTTCATTTATAGTCCAGATCTGCCCAGTAAGGCGTTAGGTTGCATACGAGCCTTCCTTGCATGCAGAGTGTAAATGTGTTGTCCATTTACATCGTTTCTATGTCGAAGCTCTGTTTCAGAACCGTCTTCCGAGGCAGCCTTATGTCCTTCGGTCATGCCAGCAGGATTCCACTGTTTTGCTGCAATAATCAAGGCCATAAGCCACATCTTTGTGGCAGGAGTTAGTCCCTTCCTCCTTGAAACGAGTAAGCTTCTTTAGCTAGCACAACACAGCAGTCATTTTCCTTATTGATTTTGTGATTGGCTTGACATATCCCAACAGCAACAATCTGGGGGAGCACTCTATCTGTGTCTCGGTTACCATGCTTATCATTTTCACAACGTCAAACCCGTATGATCTCGCTGGTGGGCGTTCCCATGCTAAGTGGAAAAAACTCAACTGGCTCAGTGAACAGCACGGGCAGTGTGCTGGACGTTAGGAGGGCGATATATCCCGTTTATGAATTTCAAATGCAGTAATTTGGGTCTGTAATTTGCGAAGATAAATTTGGTCCGAGTACATCAGCGTGGCATCCTTGATATCTCATTCTCATTTGCCCCAATGCTGTCATTTTCGGGAGATTGTCTACTGTCTGTGAACTGGTCACATGAGGAGCTGCATCTGTACAGGGAATGCAGGGGGTTCTGCAGGGAATGCGGGACAAAACTCGGGGGATTACATTTAATCCTATAATAGGCAAAAATGCCTAGAGCATTAACTTGTCTCACCCTGGCGGATAGGAATTTCCACTGGGGAACAAGTGCTCCCACTGCCTTAGTCCAGCTTCACGTACAGGATTTATGATTCTTGTATTTTGATTGGTATCAACTGCACATTTCTGATTGGGTTACTGGTGATCATGATGTCAATGACGCCTATTTAAACTTGATCTTTTTCCACGTGGAGACGTGGAGCTTTACTATCATGTTTAAACCAACAAGTGGCAAAATGGCACTGGACAGCATGATAGTAGCGCTCCAAATCGGGTACTGCAAAGGCCTCACTCCCATACCGAGGGTAATGGTGTCCCATTTTAATTAGGGGTTTCTAGTTCTCGTGTTACTGTTCTGAGCAATGTCCAAAGAGTAGCAAAGAAGTTTTAGTTGAGTGGAACAGAAAGAAATACAACAACTTGGGAAGGACAATCAAAAGTGATATCCATCTGCCAACCTGGCATGTGAGCTTAGCCACAGCAGCCTATAGTTAATAGGTGCCTGACTAAGGTATAACTGGTGTATATCAGTGCATTTGTGTTTTTCAGTGAATTTCGTTTTTTTATCATAAAGCTTTAGAACGTCATCTAACTATATTGTCCCTTAAACCTTTAGTTTTTAAAGTGAATTTCTGTTTTTTTTAAATTATATTCTCAGTTGAACCAACTGTCATCTGTTTGAATAAAGTCAAACACCGCTGCACACAGACTTCTGCCTTGGCCTACAGTGTGCGCAGCCAACCCCCTGCTTGGAGGGGGTTGGCCACAGGACCTAGCTTTCCACCAAGCCCCGTGAGCAACCCAGTGTACAGCCAAACCCCTGGAATCTCTGCTACTTTTTTATTTTTATTTTCTGATACTGTGGGACTTTGCGGTACCTGCAGCACATGCTTCCATCCCATGGTATCACAGCACCCTACAAGTTTCCCTAAGGAAGCTTGCACAATGCTGCGGTACCAAATGGTGGGAGTACTGCGGAACCTCACATCAGGGCAGCACAGGGTTCTATAAGAGCCCTGTGTTAGCCATGGTCTTTAATTTAATTTTCATCATCTTGGGGGTGAGTCCCCCTGGGTCCTCCCAACAGGTACTTGGATGTCAGGGTGTCCTAGCCTGCCCCCTTGTGTGTTAATATTTTTTGTTTTTCGGGATAAAGGGTCTGAGTCCTGACATGGCTACTGCAGCATTTTTCTGGGATGTTGCAGCTGGACAATCAGCATGCGAGGTCCTGCAATATGCTCCTGGTCGTGCTTGACCCCACTACCCGGCAGAAGAGAAGGCTTTTCCAGCCAGTGGGATTTGAGTATTTGTTTAATTTTCAGTCCTGCAGAACCCAACGGTCCACATATCACTAAAATGATTAAACCCTTCATGACCAAACAAGCACTATTTCAAATGCAAATGTCTTAAAAATTACTGAACAGATTTACATCAAATACCAAAAAGCATGCTGAGTACAATTTTAACTATCTGCCAAATCTCCTGTAATTCCGTTCTCTCATTTTTTTCTGTATCTGACAGTAAAGTTTCCTTTGGGGTTAACATTAAATATCGATGTTCCAGGACCCTTCTATTTTCTTGGCCCCACTTACGCATCAGTGCTAAATTCTCCATGAAAGAGTCAAAGTAAGTGAATTGTTATGGAAAGTTTTGTGCATGTTCATTGACTAGCACTATTGTTATTAAAGAAAAAAGATGTTTCCCATGCAAAATGAGACCTAATTATAACTAACCTGGAGCTATATATATGATCGAACTCCTTTTCCCAGTGTTTCCAATCACCGCTGCTATCCCAGACACGGAAAAAGAAAAGAAAAGATACGGCACAACCGTCCATATTTCAAGTGAATTTCTTTTTATTTCCTCAAAGAACATGTATGTATGTGTGTGTGTGTGTATATATATATATATATATATATATATATATATATATATATATATATATATAAAACACACACATCTTGAGAGTAGCTGCTGCTGAAAAATATTTAATATATAGACACTCCACTATAAAACCAAAAGTCTGATATTGGTTAGTATCTAAATGTCACCAGAAGCCTGTAAAATTACAGGATCATAATAAACATTTTATCTGTAATATCTTTAATGTTATTTTAAGGCTTCTCACTGGCTAAAATGTGTAATTCACTAAGATTGCATGGACCCTATCCTTGCTGTTTGCTCAAAACTAACAGACAGACAGACACACACACACAGGTACAGGATAAATTATGGGTAACCGTATAACAAGTTGCAATACTAAACCAAGGACTCCTTGTAAAATTATAGATCACAGGCAAAAGACTGAGTGGTTTGTAAATGTCACCAGAGCCACAAAAGTGCAACAGAGGACCATATTCAGGGCCACTGGAATTATGCGTCGAGAGGGCCAAATTATGCAGCAGAGTTGAGTAAATTATGCTTCATTCAACTTTCTTGAAACCTGTCCGGTGGGTGAAGGCCAAATCTAAGGCTACGACACAGACTGGTGTTCGCTGTGGGGAGATAATCCCCCTCGTCCATACGTGATGTTACAAGATGAAAGTTACTTGATTATCTGCAAAAAAGAGCCCTGATGAAGTTAAAAAACGGTGAACGGAAAGCGTTGGCTGTTTTGGTGTTGTATCGACAAAATAAAAGACTGAATACACTACAACATATTGAGATTATTGGATTTCTGAACATTGAGGTACACCATTCCATATTGTATACTTAGGACTGAGTAACTTATGCAGGAAACAAAGGCAAATATGTGCCAAAATGCAGCACATTTTGTAATAGTATTGCTTCACTTTGTCATTTTGAAATTTGGTAACACTGTATGGGCATTGGTTGCACCTCACTGGTACTAGTTTAACACTCAAATATAGTAAGTAATAAGCAAAAGAAAAATGACCAGTCCAGCTTTGCAAAGGGCCTTCCAATGCACGACAATGTGTTGCTAAATTTTTAGTAACTTTTGAACCATTTGAGCTAGAAACAATTTTGTTTTGTTAAAATCTGCCAAGTATGCGGCAAATGATGGATTATGTGGCAAATGCAGCAAATCTATATTTTTTAGAAAACTGCCACACAGGTGCATAATTCCCGTGGCTCTTACCATATTATACATGTTACCTGTCATGCATTTTATGTCACATATTTATTTTGGGGTAGTTATTTTTTGAAGTTCAGCTAACAATAGGCACGGATTAGAATTAAAATATTTAGGTTTACATTTCATTATTACATTTTTGATAAAACAATGGACAGTTATAGGAAATGACCATGTTGTACCCCCAGATTTTTGCCCTATTTGTTTTTGCTGGCTATAGAACTATGTGCACTCTACCCCTGCTAGCTAGTAGAAAAGTGCCGGGGCTCCTGCTTTTAATAAGGTTGAATTGGTATAACCCTATTTAGCATATTTCACTTACCTATACGTCCCTTCTGTATGGTGCAAAGAGTACCCAGGCCCCAGAAGTTAAATGCTTCTAGAGGTCTGCAGCACCTACTGTGCCACCCATTACAATACCAGGAAAAACAAGGCTTCAGCCTAACATTATGGCTTGACTGAAGCACGTTTTAAACTGCAATTTGACCTGTCAAGATAAACCATTTTGACAGGTCTATACCTGATTGAATGAATGAATGAGGTTTTTATAAAGTGTAAGGCTACTCAACCGAATGTGCTGGTGCTAGGTCAAGAGGAAAGACCCAACACCATGAAAGACACTAATAACTAGAGAACAGCCAAGTTTTCAGTTTCCTATGGGAGACTTTCTCCAAAGGAAGGGACTGGAGGTCTAAAGGGATCTGGTTCTAGGCTTTAGCAGCTAGAAACAAGAATGCCTTACCTCCCTTCTTCATACACCTAATTTGAGGCAGAACCACCGGAGCTGCTGATTGCAAGGTTCCTTCCTTTTAAATATTAATAAGTCACCCCTAAGTAGGCCTAATAGCCCAGAAGGCAGGTGCATGGTATTTTTTAAAAGAAGGACATTTATACATTTAATGTTAAACATGTCCTTACGGTGACTAGCTCCGAAAAGCTATTTTCACTATTGCAAGCCTGACTGGAATGCAATATTACATTTAATAATGCTATCTTCAGCTAGGAACCAGTTAGACATTTTTTTTTTTACTCTGTCATATATATCAAAAACCAAACTCACTAGTGAAGTTAGATTCCTAATAAATGTTAAATCAAAGGTACTTTTAGAAAGTTACCTTTTCCCCGACAGAAACATCTGGGGACAAATTTGCATCAGCGTCTCCACTGTTTAATAAAATAACTTTGATTTTGCCTTAGTAGTCTGAACTGATCACACCCCCCAACCTGAATACCCTTGAGCGCCAGCCCAGATCGAGGAGCCATCAATCCAAAATGCTCTGGGGGATTTGTATCCCGACTCCTGTCTCAATGAGTACTATATCTCTTGGTTTCAGTCTGTACATGTTCAAGGCATGCAAATCAAGACCTACTCCTCTGCTGTTGCTCAGTACGGAGCTAAAACTCTCGTCTCTGCCTTCCAATTTGAATAGTATTGGTCACCATATGGGGTTGTATTTGCAACGCTGGGGTTAATATTCATATCAAAGGTGTTTCTGCATTTGTTAAAGGTCTATTGTTCAGTATTTGTAATGCTTCATTCAAATGATCTCTCAAATTTTTTCAGAGATCCATTTGACAATTTTCTCAACTGAGCCTTCAACAATCCAATCATTCTCTCTGTCAATCCCGCAGCCTGTGGGTAATATGGAACATGATAAATCCACTCTGTATTGTGCTGCAAACAGTAGTCTTGCACCAACTTACCTTTGAAATGTGATCCGTTATCACTTTGGATCTGGAGTGGAACTCCATAGTACAACATCAATAAGTCTAGTGTCTTAATCGTATTTAACTGAGTAGCACGTTGACATGGAAATGCTATCAAGTAGCCAGAATAAGTATCCACCACTGTACAAGCATACTGACAACCTCAACTAACAGGCATTGGCCCGATGTAATCAATCTGCCATATCTGCCCTGGCAACATTCCTCTCCCCAACTGACCTCTGACGGTCTGCGGGACAGATCTCTGTTATGTGTGTTGACAAATGGGACATTGGATATTTACAGCTTTTAACAAGTCTAGGGGGAATGTGCATCCCTCTAATCTCTGCCCACCTGTTAGTGGCCTTCTCTCCTAGATGGCCACATTTTTGCTGAGCCAACTTAGCCATCCCTACCAAGTCAGAATCCTGTCTCACCACTTCTGCTTCTGAGATTTTGACTTTTTCATCTGCCAGGGAATCAAACCACCTTTCTACTGCGTCATTGGGACAGTAGGCATCTACATGATATACAGTGATGGTAATTTGCTGTAACATTTCCCAAATTTCCTGTTACAATACTTTGCCCCACACCTGCTTCAAATGTATTTGCCAGTTGTGTGCATACCACGTGGGGAGCCAGGTGGCTAGCCCATTGGCAGTAGACCAAAAATCTGTATAAATGTGACATTTCCCAGGTACTTCTTGTTTTAAAGCGTGATACACAGCATACAATTCTGCAAATAGACTACTGTTCCCTTCTCCAGTGGTAGAAAGCAACTTCTTAGTTACTGGATTGTATGACACTGCCTTCTAATGCCTCTTGGGCCCCCACATACTTTTGCTGAATCATCGGTGAATCAAATATTCTTCCTATCCTCAGGGGACAAGTTCTCAAATGGCTCACCCCACTTCACTGGTGACTCTTATCCCTGGCATCTCCTGCAATACCTCTTCCTCTTCCACTTATCTCCTCATGCTCTCCTGGAATCGTGTACTGCTTTGATTTGAATGAACCACCTTTGTGGCTAGGGGCACCTTCGCCAGAGGTATTTTCAAATGACCCACCCTTGCTGCTGCCACTGGGATGTATCTCTTTGACCCGAATTGATAGCACCCATCTTCCAAATATAGTCATCCCTTTCAGAATATCAATCCTGAGAATATATTCAAAGAGTGGCACTATCATCAAGACAGCGTATTCTCGTTTTGGCGTTCTCCCTGTTTTTATGTGGACATTGGTTTGCGTGGCGGGGTTTCTTTTCCACATAACCCTGTAATGGTGTAACGTTGTCCTTTAAACATTTTAGGATTTACAAATTTCAAAGAGGCCTCCACTCCAGTGTCCACATGGGCTGAGACCTTGTGGACATTCCTGTTTTTTAAATACATTTCTAAGTCAACATGGGGTGTACTATCCTTGTGAGTCCATCCCTGTTCCTGAGCTTGGCCTATTTCCTAATCTGATTCTATCTTGGTGACTTGCATACAGGTAAAATCTGGATATATGCTTTCATACCTACGAGGAGACTCCTCTTCTTCTCTCTTCTCCTCAGTTAACCAATCAGTGTCCACATTGTCCTCTTCCTTCACCTTAGTGGGTCTGCTTTTCTCTCCCTGTCTTCCTCCTTAATTTCTGACTTGCCCGGACTCATCCACTTACTATCCTGCTTATTCACCTTCCTGCTTCCCTCCTTTCTATACAGCTGTCACTTTCAATACATTTCCCATAGACTCTTGGTATCTATCACATCTATCTGTTCTTTCTTTACACCATCCTTCAACAGTGCCATGAACATATCTCTCCTATCTACCCTACTGTTATCTTTACAGCCCTCAGACTAAGAGGCTCTCCCTCGTTTTATCCAACTCACGGACTGCCTCAAGTACATTTTTTAAGGGATTGCCTGTCTGATTGATAACTAGGGTCATTATCACATGTTTGTAGGCTAGGGGAGCCAAACAAATTATTTTGTTTTGCACTGACACTGTCAGCGGTCATTCCAACAAACAGTGAGCATCACTCAAAAAAATGGCAGTTTTCATACCGTCTTCCTTAATTCTCTGCATTGCATCTCTCAACTTATACCAGGGCTTATCATTTTGTGGCCAGTCTGACTCAGTTGGATACCTATGACTACACCTGGTAATTGCTAACTGCAATAAGTTGATTTCATTGTAACCCCTAAAATGCTCCTGGACAGTGGAGTTAGTACTGAGTATATGGAACTTCAGTGCAACTCATACATCTACCATCACCCCTGAGGCTCCTGTCTCAAAGAATTGCACATCCATGTAAGCAATGTTTCCAAGGTCTCTGCTGAAATCTGTCTATAATATCATTAATCTCTTGCTGAGTGTAATCCTCCAGGGAGTCCATCCCGACCCCTCCTTGCAATTTTTGTCCGTATATGGGCTGTGCACGGACCACTTTGTACTCTTCTCACCCATCCTGACCATTATTTTGACAACAATCTTCCCTAGACTGTGAAAACTTTGAGGACTCCCAAATATTACCTTCCCATTCCTCCGGATTCCAGAATAACCCTGCTTTGGCAATAGCTAAATGAACCTTCCTTTATTAACTCTTCACCATCTCTTCTTATATTTATACTGCGCCACACGCACTGCAGCTTGCTCAGCCACAGTTTGGTAAGTTTTGAGTTTATCCTGCAACAATTTATTCTGACATGATAACATTGTGGAAGTATTTTTGGCTTCCACTAACTGTTTTTCCATCTGTTCACGTTCCTGTTCTAATGGAACACATTTCTCAAGCATTTTACGATAAGCACATAAGAGGATCCAGCCCCAGCAACTTAAAGTGGAAAGTTCTTTTCCTTTTTCAATTGGCACTGTCTGCAAACAAGCTAATATATTTGCCGGCTCTGCATCTGCCATACACACATTCCAGTTTTCACTCAAGCTAGCACAGTAAGCCCACTCATGAGCAAGCACAATGTACAGGGCTTTCTCCCACCCCGGTATTTCATTTAGAATCTGGAAAGCTGCCTTTGTCTTTTTGCTAAACATTTTTCACTTTAATCTTTTACTTCATATTCTGCAAAGTGACGTCAAAATGTATTGCTCTCACTTAAACTAAGAGGACAAGATTCCAAAAGAAAATCAGCACTCTGAGTCTAAATAATGACTTTATTAAAGCACTTCCAAAATATCAATTAAAAGACATACAAATATATGAAAATACGCATATAACTCAAATGCAACAGAACATGTGTATATACAGAGATAAATGCATATATCAAGTGATCAAGACTTGAAAAGAAATGTGCAATGTATCAACAGAGTATGTATGCATAAGCTAAATAATCAAGATTTAAAATGCATCACCATGGGGTTGACATCATCCACGCCACTGAGACTTTGGAACCCTCAATCAGCCAAGGCAGGAGGCCCCCGATTGGGATCACAAATTACATCCTCGGCAGCACATAAATTCCACAGGTGAGTTCCTGTCTTAGCACTAAGTCTCCCTGTCTTTTATACCTTAAACCACCTCAAAAACAAGGTTCTAAAAACACCCCGTCCCCTGTTATGAAATTAAACGCTGGCTGTACTTTGCCTGCGTCGAAAACACCCAATCAAGCTGGATAGGCTCTCAGTGTTTGTTCTGAGACAGACTTGTACATTCCTCTGATAAAAACTGTTTCAGCCTTGTGTACTCACATCTAGTCTGCATTCCACATAATATGTTCCAGCACTGTCCTGCTCTTCACAGGTGAAAAGGAAAACATGTTTTGTACGGAAAAGTATGTACACTGCCCTGCAACTACAGCAGGGCACAAAATTGAGTCACTCGCACATAGGAATCGATGGATAAATAATGGTTAAATCTAAATAGCATAACACCTTGTAGAGTCCTCCTCTGCAACATCCTGCTGCCTTGCCCCGCTGAAGATTTTGAAATTCTATTTTTTGGACTAGTCACCAAGGTAAAACTTTTCACCATGCCAAGCCTGGTGTCTGTGTTCGACCGACACTCCATTTTGGTTTAGCTCAATTTGCGCCAAGGCCCCAGTCTACCACAACCAGTTCACTGCAGTTTGTGTTTAACTGTTTTTGGAATTATTTTTTATTTAAAAGTTACAAATTCATAACTCTTGTTCCCTTTAATAAATTTTTGTTATTTTAGAGTCATTTAATTTATTAAGACGCACTCTGTTTTTCTAAATTGGTTTGGGGTTTTTCTTGTGTTGTGTGTTGACTTTATTACTGTTTGATACTGCCTTAATACTTTACACATGGTTCCTAAGTTAAGCCTGCCTGCCTTGTGCCATATCTACCAAGGGAATGAGCTTGGGTTAATTCAGTGGATTTAATGGTTCACCGTGACAAGGATTGTTTGTTGCTTAAAGTGGATAGTCACCCCTCTTAACCAATAGCCCAATGTCTTATAACAATGGCGAGAGTCAGTGAATTCATGATAGTCCGTTTCTGCATCTTTTACCCAGTAATATGTATTTATGACACTTGCCACATAATTAAAATGTTTTACATATAATGTTGTTTCTAACTGAAATGGATGAAAATTATACTGCAAGAAAACGTGCAGCCTTATTTAACTTGTTGCCGAGTGATGGAGATAGCCGCTACATAATTTTGGTACTTTTGCGGCACAATCCTACTGGCACTGACATGGTTAAGCTCATTAGAGTGGAGGCTGTCATTATGATGATAAAACCTGTACTTCACATATAATCAATTACAAGTAATTGTTCCCGTTTTCGACAGTTGTCTGTGGCATATGGGCTTTTATACTACCACTGCATTATGGTCTAATTTTATTGTGGCAAAGCGAAGAGCAACGTCTTTCTGAAAATTTGCCTTACTGAACCAGGAAGTTAACTTCTTGAATATTATATTTATACTATTTTGAAGTAAGTACTGTTTGCATCCCTCTTTGAATGGAGCCACTTGCTTTGTTTAATTTTTGTTTTTTGTGCGAGTTGTGCTCACAGCTTCATTGCTCTCAGTTCAAATAAACAATTGCCCTTCCCTCTGCTCTCAACGAATATTGCTGGTGTTTGCTTCTGGGCTCTCTTTTTTGTTAGAAGAATCTATCCTGCTTTTCTTAACGAGCACATGCAATGTAATTTAAAGCGTTTACATCTACTACTATTTGGGTCCTCGCAACTGGTCCTTTTAGGTATACTTGTTCATTTTCCATTTTCTTTTCATTCACTTTGATTTAGTTTTCGTTTAAAAATGTCTTCTACATGTTGCAGATGTTTTTACACTTGGGGTGAGGGTGGCAAGCGCTCAGACACAACTATATTTGAAATACCAATGATGGTTTGTCTAATCCTGGTGACCTTTTTTGTTTTGGGATTTCTGAGAAAAACAAAAGAGGGTAGGATCTGAAGGTTGGGATCTGTTACTACGAGACAATTTTATAATTACAGCCAGCAAATATAGCCTAACGTTTGCCTTGTATGAACAAAGCACAAGTCTCACTAATGCAGGTATTTGAGATCTTGTGTTTTTGCCTGTGGCATGGAGGCAGGAACCATTCTGCCAGCTGCTTCAACAAATTCCTTTCTCCATGCTGGTGTTCCTAAAGTCGCCCACCAATGCTGCAGACCTCAGTTCTTTTCTGAAAGATGAAAAAGATTTCATCACAGTGGATATAGAGCACAAAGAGGAACTGTTGCAACAGGTAATTTGTTTGGTTGCTGACCCCCTTCTTAAAGGGTCGGGTTGGCAAAGTTTATACACAAATGGAGAGATATATAAATCATCTAGAACAGTGGTTCCCAACCTGTGGGCCGGGGACCCCTGGGGGTCCGCGAAGCCTCCTCAGGGGGTCCGCGACCGCTTAAAAAATGTAATAATATTAGGTCCCAGCTATCAGTAATGACTCAGTGGGGGTCCCCGTGTTCCAATAATGATTCAGTGGGGGTCCCCGGGCTCCAGTATTGATAAAATGGGGGTCCACAGAAGTCAAAAGGTTGGGAACCACTGATCTAGAAGCCCAAAGTACAAAACTCCGGTGAAGACAGCAAAACATTTAGGGCAATTATGCCTACTGTGTAAGATTCCAGAGCAATATCTATCAATGCAATAGCAGAAATCTGCAAGATTTTAGAGGCTTACTGTTGCAATCTTTGTTATTCAACATGATTTTTCTCTTTCAGGTCAACAGATCTATTTAACTACAATGTAAACTACCAATTCAAGTCTTTTCCAGTTGGAGGCTAGCTCCTATGGGTTTAGCAACAGACAACTCCCATAATTCAAACTCAAGTCGGGAGATAATGTTAGTTTTAGTAACTCTAATAAGGCAATCGCAAGTGTGGTATGCCACACTTATGGAACTGTCCACAGATTATCCAGTGTTTATTCTGTCCTTCTCCGGTGTTCTGATAACCCCAGGGCCAGTATCACAAAAGCATTCTCAGTAACAAGACCTTAGAATCCTGGAAGTTTTCGGGTCAGCCGGGCGAACCACAGGAATTTCACCAGAGTCTGCTAATCTCGTTAAAAACTCCCAGGAACTGGAACGTCTAAACATTACAACTCAGCTTGGCCACCATGGAATAGCTGATGCATTGACTAATGTGTTGCTCTTTTTTCAGGAGGTGTCACTCTAATTGTGAATGTGTTGGTATTTTTAGCCAGTTATTCAGGGAACGTCTTATAGGACAGTTAATACGTACTGTTCAGCAATTCCAGCAGAATATGAAAAGACAGATAACAGATCTTCTGGAGGCCTTCTACTTGTATGTTATTTTCTTTGAGTTCTTCGGTTTACTCCAAAAGATTACGCATATATGAAATGTAAAATGGGTGTTCAATTTATTTCTCTCCTGGACTGGTAATGAACTATTTTCTCTTTCATTGTTACCTGATTCATTAACAATGTTGTGATGTTTACTATCATTTTAGTAATTCCTGATGTTAAAGATCTGGGCATTTCTACTCAGCACTTTTCTCCAATGGAGTGTATTTTGATATCTCCTGTACCATAAAACAATGATGAATGTGTAAAACCCATATTTTCCAGAGCAGCCAAAGTTATGCATGGGTAGATGTTTAAAAGCTTATGAATTAAAAACTGAAGGTGTTCCTTTAGGACACCTCATACTACAGACTCCTCCCCAACTTTGGCCTGGTGGGTTCAAATGATTATGGGTCTTTCTAGTGTTGGTACTGAGTCTTTTTGGGTCCATCAAACTAGGGCTGCTATGAGTTCTTTTGAGCGGGTGCCAATCTTTAGGACATTCTCAAATCAGCATATAGGATTAATGACTACTTTCCGAACTTTTTTATTGCAAGCCAGTTTCTAACGCTTCTAAGACACTTGGTAATATAATTTAACAAACTTCATAGGAGGCCCCAGTTGTGCCATAAAATGTAGATTCCCTAGCTGGAAGTGTCAGGAAGTCCTGATTATACTAAAGACGCAGACACAAAGCTTTACTGTTTGTAGCTATTTGTCCTGCACCAGTTATTTCTGTTTTTTTTCACTTCCTACATTCACCGCTACCATGAACAACTACAAGACGTTTTGGGGATATTTTCCAAAAACCTTTTAACTTTATGTTGGCAATGCTCATCATTCTTTTCATTGCTCCCCTGATTCATTACACATAATTGACTCTCATACAAAAAGGAAGGTTTTATGCTCACAAACTAGCAAATTCTACGGAATAACATGCACTGTTTGGGCGATTTTGCTTGGTTTTAATTTGTTGTCCACTTACCTGTGGTTGCTGGAAGTCTAGTTTATTTTAACTTGGCTAATGAATAAATAAATAAATTTAAAAAAGCATATTATTCACCTGTGACTCTTTAATAAAACCATATTATTTGGAATAGGATGGTAAATGCTACACCCTTAACAGTAGCAGTATCTGAAATAATTGCCCTATTTGTAAAGAATATTGCAATATATTTGGGGTATGTAACAAGACCATTTGGGGATTTAAAGTCCTTTTTTAAAATAAGCTTATGTGTCAACCTTTGTTTAGACATGGCCAAATACATTATACTATTTTGAAAAAGTGCACTGATAAAAAGACATTCACAATGTATTGTTACAGTGAAAGGTCAATTCCATGTTATTGCCAAAGTACATCCTAATTAAGTTCAGATGACAGCATGGTGCCTAACATATTACTTGTTATAGTCACTGGGAGCATACTCGCAGGGCCTACTTAATGAAATCTTACCTCACTGTGTAGATTTAACCTATTTGTGAAGATACTCCAGGGCACAGAAATGTAATTATTTTCAAAAAAAAAACAGAAGACAATAATTTTGTACATATAGCTGGAATTTTGAGAAATTGTCTGCAAAATGTTAAAAACACAACAAACCCTCATTTCATTGGCCCTCTATTGCCACTGGGCCGACTGAAAGGGGTGAGTAGCAGGCCAGATAGGTGCTTCTTTCTGTTCCTGTGTGTGACAACAAAACATACAGGATGTTCTTCCTCTCCTTTGTGCAAGGCCAACTCAGATGGTCCGAGGGACCCATCTGCAGCCTGCCTTTCAGACTCCTCCTCCAGTCACCTGCCTTCTGCCCCACACCAGCCTCAGTATCCCCCAAACTGAGCACAGCCAGTCAAAACTCAAATATTCCAACCTCCTATGGCAGCTTTCCCACCATCCGCGGTTGGCATCCTTTTGCCTGGTCAGCATCCGTCCTCCTATGGTCCTCGTGGCAACTGGTCTCTGGAAACATCTGACCTTTTCACCCATGCATCTGGCTTGTTTAGCTCCTATGCAGAATCCAGAATCCAATGGCTCCCTCTGCACCTGGCATCCAGCATACCTAATGCTGAGGGATCTGTTTCAAATTCAGGAGGGTGGTGGGAGCTATAATGGCCCTTTCAACCCTTGATTCATTGAAACTGTTCCTCACCATACCTGTCCAAGTCAGCGCTTACTTTACCAGATGACTCCGTGCCACTCAGAACCTTGTTTTAGCTCAGGATTGTGAGTTACAATGTCACCATTGCATACTGGTAGTTATAGTTGTAATCCAGGCCTGGAGGCATTGTGCCCTAAATGATATGGAGCCATATTGGAAAAATACATGGGATTACGCCACTGTTTAATTTGAGCTGGTGGATACCGGTACACAGCATACATTAAATTGATTAATGACGGCTGCTCAAGCCATTCTTATGACTTAGGGGTCCTGGAAGAGCCTTAACTGTCACACCTATAGGAGGACGATGGTAAGTACTTGGTTTGGTACTGGCAGTGGCAGCATGAATGTCAATTCATCAAAATGCCCGGGGTAGTGAAAGTGACATCACACGCCATTTGATGTTTACACATACACACTCACACTTACATAAACACACTCTCAACCACAAGAATGCACACAACATACATTTATAAACACTTTTTACTTTCCTCCACTGCTAGGGAGAGTAAATATTCCAACTAATTGTACTCCACTCTTTATAACACTAATAGTGAATAACATAATATTATTCGCTATTTGTGTAATAAAAAGTGCCAGAAAACAAGGAAACTGGAGTCCCAAACAACGTCCATAAGGACGACTTACCTCCCGTCTTCCTGACACAGATTTTGTCACCTCTGAGGATAGGGGTCACAAAGGAAGTGCCAGAGGTCGCAAGGGGCAAGCCAGGGTTCGCACCTGCGACCCCTGGATACCTCTAAATGACGTCCATGGTTAGCTTGAGCAATATGTGTTGCAAAATGCAATGGATTTCTGACGAGGGCCCTGGGACTTGGATTTTTTAAAATAAATTAAGCACTGGATTACACATAAAATGAGTAAATCAAAAAGTTGAAATAACAACATAAAAATGTTCCCAAAATATATACTGTGCCACAAAATGTTGTGTTATGTCACAAAATGTGATACTCCATGCAACAATATCCTGTGGGATAGCACAACAGGAAGCCGTGAACCACTTTCCTGCTCGTCACCCGGGACGCTGAGGAGGAGAGACATGCAACATGGGCTTACCATGGTCCTCATGCTTTTCCTTTCTTGACCGCTTTTTCAAATCATAAGACATCAATCTGTCTCTGGCACTTTGGAACATCAAGCCAATATCTTTACTATAGCCTTGATAAAGTCTACCCAGACGAAACACGTGTTGGCTTTTGTTTATTTGGGCTGCTGTCCATTTGATAAGGATTTCTGTTGTCATCCTCGATTCTGGCTCCAAGATGTCTGCTTGGGCCACATGCCATTGTTTCATCTAAAGACATTACGAGGAATAAACTGGAACATTACAACTTCCTGGGATGTGCCGTGGTTTTCCTTCTTTGGGAATTTCATTCACTTATGGTATGGTAATGGATAAATTAATGTATAACATCTACATATAAAAAAAACAAAGGGAGGCAAAAACCATAATAAAATATGCCGAAAGCGATGTGCCATTGAATTACCAAAATTGAGGGGGGGGGGCGTCTTCGTGACAGTCTCGAGATTTCAACTTCCATGAGTCACCTCTCGCACTCAAAAATGGCAATAAATAGCACATTACATATACACTTGGGGCACACACATATATACTATGCACACACCAACACCCGCCAGTGCTGCATTTATGTGCCTTCAAATAACAGTAATGACCAATTGTAACGAAACACGAACCCGATAATGCACTGAACTCACACATCAAGTTTTCACTTTCAGTTCCAGTCCACATTTTCATACAATATCAAAACGTGATTTTGAACAAGTTATGCTAATTCACCATCGTCGCCTAGGAGAAAAAACACATACAATGGTGCTTTATGGCATCATCTTCAAACACACGGGTTCAATTTCAAATAAAACGAATTAGCCTAGGATTAAACAAGTAGCGATTTACGTTTAGGGAAGGATGTTTATTATCACATTTACAGACTAAATTTCTACAGGGTTCTGAAACGATGATAACATTAGATGTAATTGTATGTACAGTAAACACTACAAGCGACAGAGAATCCAAATGAAAAGGTAAGCACGTGTTCACTGCTCAGGGGGGGCATTCGGGGTAATTCCCAGCCCAGAGTCTACAACACGTAATAAAAACGCACATCCTCTTTGGCAACACGCTCGTGCCAGTGCCTTCTTCATTAACTAAATGTTTTCTTCGGGCCCATACGACTGACAAATAAAGGATCTATCTATCTTTCTTTCTATACCAGTCCTGGTTTAGTGGGGTTCTTTTTTCCATACTACTGTATGTGTTTTATGCCCACTTTCACCAGTTTGTTTATTATCCTAGCGCCTCATTGCAAGGGCTCGTTATCCTATCGCTGGGCCTTACTTCCGATATGTTGTGGAAATGTGTGAGTGGGCTAATACTGCTTCTCTTTCAGGGGTGTGTCCGAGGCTCAAATGAAGTATATTTTGAGAAAAAGGGAGACGGCGAACCAAGCGGAAACATTGGTAAAAGTTGTGGAAAAACTGGGCAGCTGGGGTATTTTCATGTGACACTCACCCTACCAAAAACCAGCACAAATAACAAATGTTCATCTACACATGTATTCAGTTGTTTCAATTGTATTTTTAAGAGCTGCCTGATTTACTTGCAGCATAAATGTTTATTGGTGTCGAGAAGCGTGTTCGTGCTGGGAAAGATGAGGGGAGAATGGTGGGGAGATTGGGGGAGCAGGGAAAGTGTTTAGGCACAAAGGGAAAGACGGATAGAAGGGGCAGGCAGGGGAGACAGAGAGAAGAGATTGGTAGGGTCTCGTGACGTTTACAATACTAGATTCTGCTTTACTTCTAAAAGACAGCTGAGGGTAAACGAGAGACACAGAAACGAAGAGGTAAAGGAGTGGGGTGACGTACATTGCACTTCTCGGATAAGTCTGATTTCATTACCGTAAAATAAATGATGTTTGTGGATACGAGTGTGCGCGCCCACACGTGTTTGGGAACCTCGTTGGTGGGAATACGATGCACAACAATAAACTATTATGTAAAGATGTTGTCATTTCTGTATCCACCTCCTCGCCTAACATTTCAAACCAGTTCCTACCATCTGGGTTACACGATGTGCAAAATGATATTCTCACAGATGAGTGCCATTGGTCCAAACAAAACAACAAGTAGTGTTTAGAAGGAGGGCCCCGCCTTCCTCACTAAGATAATTGAATAAAGGACGTGCACTTGAGTGGCTACATTTAATGCATCGCCGAAATCCCAGCCCACAAAACCCTGAGCTCGGGCGGCGGGGCGCAGCCGGCGTCATGCGAGCAGGCTGCAGCTGGACACCCGGGTACTGCTGGACAGGCTCTGCGACGCTGCCAACACAAAGCGGGGTGTAAGCGTGCTCGCCTTGTACCTAAACAGATAATGTGCACCCCGCCCCCTCCCGCTTCTTGACACAACACACTGAGACTAATCGCCCATAATTGAAGGGGCGGGGCCGAGGGGAGGGGCGAGGGGGGTCATCTATTGTGCCCAAAGTGCAAATGGTCAGCTCACAATGCGGACACTCCCTGTGCTCCTGATGGAGAAAACGTACTACAGAAAAAATACACTACGCAAATAAGACAATTGTTTTCTTAAGAAATATCTCCAACAAGGTACCTCAGCAGAAGAGTGAGGCGACAATTTCAATATAAATGCAACACGCACGTTAATCACAAAATACGTTTTGTTCTCAGTGGTTACATTTTTAAAGCGACAAAACTATGATTTATGCTAAATTCCAAACACAGACACAGCAGCCTGGTTTGTGAAGACTGCAACAATTGGGAAATATAAGAGAAATATATTTTACGTAAGCGTTAAAAGATTACTTGGGTGAAAATCTAATTTGGGCTTTAAAATGTTTTACATGCAACCCAGGGGAGGCGTAAACAAAGTTCTACTGCTGAGAAGAAATGGCAACTGAAAAAATGTCCAATTGGCGCTAACAGCCAGTTCTACAATCCACCTGGAATTCTCCCCATAGACGTTCCCTGGGTTCCCAATACACGGAGAGGAACTGGGCACAGTAGGCCATGTCTAACTGCATAATCGGGGTTCCTACCCGGAGTGTACTCCCAACATGCCGGTCTTGGCACAGTCACAGCAAGGACAAATGAACAGGAACAGTGTACTCGTCTAGCACACAATTTCCCCACACACCGTTAAACAAAACTAAAATATTCACAAGTACTTCCTGCGTCCCATCATTCAACAGTGACTAGTGCGCCTTGTGTTCTCTGATTCAGAATGACGAAGGTTAGAGCTGCTTCGACAGTCTTCTAGCATCTGTGACTTGGGTGCATTGGATATTGTAGACAAACGTGGGATACCTAATTTAAGAAAAAACAGTGAAAGAAAAAAGGCACTGGATCGCGATTTTTCCAAATGCGGAGATCATAAAATTGGCAGTAATATGAAGACACATTTCTTCACGTCAGTAACTGTTTTCTATCCGTGTTTGGCCAAGATGAGGAGAAGAGGGTAGTGGAGGTTTTCGTCGTAAATACGGCTCTCTTCATTTTTCAGCTGCAAGTAAAATGAAAATCGAAGGTAAGCAACCAGCAGAAATACATTGACACATTGGAGAAAAATCAGGCTAATCAACTCTAAACACAGTGCGTGGTGTGAGTGACCACGGAGGGTGAATGACACACTACGACATCCTTCTTAGTCTCAAGAGGGTCTCGATTCAAGTCAGAAGCGCCCAGTGCCTGTTTTTTATGTGTTTTCTATAGATTACATCAAATTCAAAGAAACTGGTGCGCATTCAAAGATAACATTTTTTACTAAAAGGAATATTCGAAACTCGAGGTGTGTGAGGTTTGATGGACTCCGGGTTTCAGAGGGTGAGATTACCGGTAACAGCAAATTGCCCTCAGTATCCGACCCATTTATTCAACAGGTGTCATAGACCATAAGTACAAGTCCCAGCATGCATCATCAATAATGTATATGTAGGTGCATAATTTATTGACACAAGAAAACGACTCGCCTAATGCTCCTAATTATTTTGCTGCACAAACTTAAAAGAAACTTAACTCCCTAAGATAGATAGATAGATAGATAGATTTGAGACCCAAAGTAACCACAGAGTCATACGAATTTTGGATCACGTGGAAAAACCTGGATTAGGACCGCGGTTTTAAAAGCACATTTAGAGTTTACCCACACAAAATTTACTTTGCTCTTTGAACTTTGACATCAGGTTCATTCTGAGGGCATATTCGACTTCTTTGACGTGAGACGACTCCCCCTGCCGGTAAAATACCTCAAACGTTAAGTGATGCCTTAGAAAATTGGGTTCAGGTCCTACACTTCCTACCCCCCCTTCCCCTGCCTCACAGCGAGCCCGACGCATGTGCCTTCTGGATGGTTTAATCAACCTTACCAACAAGTATGTGTTGGATAGTGAAAAAAGCGACTACAAACTGTTTACGGTTAGCTGTCCCGTTAAAGAGACAGGTCACTTTATTCACTTACAGTGGATAATTTCACAATTATATGGGCAAACCCTGGTCCGGTTGCCCAGGACACAATCAACCAAAAGCAACATTTGAATAACCTTAACATAAACATTGAGATATGAAATACCCATAGGAAAATTACAAACATAGTATAATGTCCTGAGCGATGATAAAGTCACACCTCTACGTCAGCACGCGCTAAACTGCATTGCATATCTGCGAAAACATTCTTTTATACGTTCTGTGTCCCAATGCAACCCGAAAATGGTCGGAAAGGCACAAAGATGTTAAAAAACACACACACGCGCGCCTCCCTGGAGCATATTGTAACCCACCTCCGCCCCAATCATCTGTGCGTTAGGGGGTAAAAGACATCGACAAAGGACTGCCATTCTGTGAGAAGGGGGAAGGCAGGCTGCAGGACACACGCACCTGCAAAACAGTATGAAAATACCAGCTGGTTGGGGAAAGGTTATGCTGTTTTAGAGTAATTCTGCTTAGCAACCTCCACCCCTTTTCAGGACAATTAAAAAAAATGATTGTGCTTCTTCATGTTACCAAAAAATAAAGAATCCCAGTTCTTTTTACTTCAAAAAGAAGAAAACCTGCAGAAAGCAAATGTTGCAAAGAAAACAATTTTCCAATTTTGTAAGCAAAATAGAGTTCACGAGGTGTGAAGGAAATTATATAGCTACTATTAGTGGCATTATGCTTTCCTTCATAATTGGATGTAACACGCTCAGGCCTAGAGGGTGAATAGCAGCCGCAGGAGTGGAATTCACACCGCTTACCCTTTCCAGTGCCCACAATTATCAAGAGCACACCACACAGATTATAAACATCGGGCACTCGCAAAGCGCCGGCTTGAATGGGTAAACTGAGGTGCAATCTGGTCATTCTTTTGACATAAACGTCCACGCTTCATATCATAGCCTTTCAAAGTTTACTTCCATTCAATAGCAGGAATGCAATTTACCGGAGACCCCTTTGGGCTTTTTTAATGCCACGTTTAAAAAGAAACGTGTTTACGCGGGATGCAGAATAACACGCTTTATGTTCCTTCCGTGTAACAGAAAACAAGGAAACGTTT
This sequence comes from Pleurodeles waltl, assembly GCF_031143425.1. NCBI lineage: Eukaryota > Metazoa > Chordata > Amphibia > Caudata > Salamandridae > Pleurodeles > Pleurodeles waltl. Next base: position 268,891,548 of record NC_090444.1, on the reverse strand, counting down.
TTTACGCCACTAGAAGAACATATCCCGAACGCAGCATTTTATTTGACAATAGTGGTAATTGCGGCTGTATGCTGAACAGGGTGTGTACTTAGCTGCCATATAAAGAAAAATAACAAAGAAAAAATTGAATTGCGGGAGAATAAAAAATAAAAAATAAATAACAAACCATATTTTACAGATAGGTAGCTGGTGGGCTCTTGGACATGGCTGGCAGGCGTGGGCACATGTTAACAAAAACTCTGGCATACAGCGCAGAATGGCACAGTTTTGATTACAGGCTTGCTTTTTAACGGAAATAAAATTTCACAGTTACCAATGAGAGGTGAAAAGTTTAAGAGGTAAAGCTGTTCCTCCTGATCAGTGCCTGCTAATCAGCTTCATGGGTGGTTGCCTAAATCTGCGGGTTTTTTTTTTTTTTTTACTTGCTCCACTGCCAAGATTGTAACTCATTTTTCCTCCTATTGAAGGAGGCGGGGGGACAACTCCCAACAGAAGGCAGCTGTGTATGAGTGACATGAGGCGCTAATGCAGCGGGCAAAATTAAAATTCATGAATCTCTTCACAACCATTTGTGTAACAAGATTAAGACGGGACAGGAGAAAATAGCTGCATTATCAGCCCCGGTACAGTTCTCCAGCTGGTTACGCTCTATTCCAAAACAGTAGGGATAAGCGGATAACATGCAGCCTGAAGGAAAAGGCCTCTCTTCCTTTTGGGAGAAAAATCGTGGGGACTGGGGGGGGGGGGGGGAGAGGGGCATGGGAGATGGGGCTTGGAGAGAGACATGCGGGAATAAAAAGCAATCTTGCCAGACAAGCAGAAACACTAAGCCGTGCTCATCAGCGTGGATGTAAAACGCAACAAAAGGTTCCAGTTGACAAGTGGGCACTAGGGGTACAATCCGGCTGCCGATGTTCTGCGGAGTGGGGCACAGCATCCAGACTCCTTGCTCAAGATGGCGGCGACGCCAAGGACTGCGCTGCGTCCGCGCCCAGCTGTGCCCTGGGCACGTGCTAGGACTGAGGCAGTCCGGCAGTATTTCTGGAGTTCATGAAACTAGGGTTTAGTCCTGTTTACCTACAATCAGGTAAATGGCTGCTCATAAAAGCAGAGGCGCAGTCAAGAGCTAATGACTTTGTTACTCCAACGAAGTCATGAATAAGGGTTGCCTGATTATGGAGGGATTGAGCACGAAAAAGATCACACTCGAGAAAATTATATTTATTTAGTTAGTTGGTTTAGTTTGGGCTCCAAAGAATATTATCTATGAGTTTGGGCTCCTTCTATGAATGCTTTCTTTCAATTTCAGGTTCCACACCACATAGATATTAACACGCAGTTAACAATAAATTCTCCACTGTAACGTTTGTCTGCAGATGGAGATGATATTCACAATTTTATGGCATGACCAGAGGCTCCCATTATGCTTATTCTTTTCTTGTTTAATTAAATAGCCAGTCAAGAACTACAATTCCCATGAGGCTAGAGAAAAGTGGCCAATGGGAACAAACAAGTAGTCACAATTATACACCAATCAATAACAGGCTGACCCTATAATACTTATCTTGACTGAGAACAGCCCTCTTTTCTTGCTGCTCGCAGTCAAGATAAGTATTTTTCATTCATTATGTATTGTGGCATTTCGTTAGTTTAAACATATTTGTTTATGTGGTTGCCTCGCCGGTAATTGCATCGTGCTTCGTTTTCAAGTCGGCTTGTAGCTGCACGTCTTCCCCATGGCGCACGCATCCTGAACATTTGTTTTTTCAGTTTTTCGCCTCAGTGCGACCACCATCTTTTATCAACGGTCGCAGTGAAGAGACAGCGTTTTCTCACATCCTGCTCACCTCTATTGTCGCAGATAAGCGTCTTGCCTAGTTATTTTGCCTTCCGCTCCTTTTTAGGGTCGAGCCTGCGTCACATGCGCTCACGCATGCGTATCGCTAGCGAGACGCTTTTGGTATTAGAAAAGGGCTGGGAGCCCCGTCAACGTCCCATCAGTGTCTTTCATTGGCAAGTTGGCTTGCCTATTAGAATCCGCTTCTTTTGATTAGTGGAAGGCACGCATCCGTCATGCCTTCTCCGTGGTTAGCCTTCCTCGAGCGCAGCGACCAAGTACGGAAAACATGCGAGGCTCGCTGGGGTTGGGACTACTTTTTCTCTGTTTTCGGAGCGCGATCTCGCTGGGCAGAAGTCTAGCGCTTTGTTAATTGCACTTTTGCCGGTTACGATCATAATTGCACTTTGTGTGAACTGTACAGCGCGATCATGCTGTTTTTTTCTTTTAATGCAGGGAAAATCCGGTTGGGAGTTTACAACTGTGAACAGTTGTAACTCCGACAAATGCGAGACCCTAGTGCATTGCAAATGCTTGTTCTATCCTGTCGGACCTTCCAACAGGTTTCTCCGTGTCTGCCACTCCCCAGCCTCCGTTTCCTTGAGTTTTTCCCCGCCCATAGGCGGAGCCTGGTGCCTCTCTGGCTTCGGTAGAGGAAGTTTAACCCTTTCCTCACCGTTTTGTGACTCCTGCAGTTTTATTCAGCTAGTACATTTCAGAACAATGGACAGCTCTCCTATTTCTATTGCTGCCATTGAGGAGGAGAAGATTATAAAAGAAAATCTTAATGATTTTATTCAGTCCTTGGTTGAACAAGCTGTTTCTGCTCCTTTGGACAAATTATAAAAAACTTTGGAAATTTGTGTTGTAAAATTAGTGTCCAAGACGATTTTGGCCCAATCTGCGGGGGATAGCAGAAAGCGTCCTGGTGCTTCAAAAAATAATATAACAACGCTATTGAGTGGTGAGGGTTCCTCACACAAGGCGGAGGACTCAGTTCCTCAAAGGCCTCCCTTAAGGGAGGGGTTACTTTCTTCTAAATGTCAAAAAAATGCGTATCCAAAGTCAAGCATATTGCTTCCATAGTAATTTCAAAAATTTTGGACACTGATGACGGTGAATTGCATGGCAATGATCCGGATTCGGATGTTTCCGACAAGGATAATAGAGACTCCGTCTCTTCTCCTCATCCTAAAAAATAAAAAATTGACGCCCTTGCGCCCTCCAAATCATGCAAAGATACAGACACAGATGGAGAGCCCATGTTTGATCCCAATGACATTCAACATCCGCACTCTACCGAGTGGCTACCCGCAGAACATGTGGCAGACTTTTTAACCTCCAGATTACGTGCCCCCCTACACAAACAGGTCAGAGCAAAGCTCAAATCAGAATGTCGCCGTCCCTCCCTTCCTTCAAAGAGTTCTGTGACACAGAATGTCGCCGTCCCTCCCTTCCTTCAAAGAGTTCTGTGACTCCTATTATTGACACTTCCCTCATTACCTTTTTCTCTAAATTCGGCAAGGACCCACGAAAAGGAGTCAACGATTCCTGGTCCACCTGTCAGGACAAGCTATTGGATGTTGTGGGCCCCTTGTCCCGCATTTTTGATATGGCAGAAGCAGCCCATCTAAATAATGCTAATTTGGACCCTGCAGAACTATCGTTGTGGATGCAACGGGCCGTTTGTTTATTGGGAAATTCTAATTGTGCTATAACCCACGAACGCAGGAAAAGACTTTTGCTCAAGCTGGACTCTAAGCTCGTCAGTTTAGCAACCTCAGATCCTGGGGTCAAAGCGGAAGGTTTCCTCTTTGGAGATTCATTTATCAAAGAGCTAAGCAAATATGTGGCCACGTTCGCATCTTTAGACAAAGCTCAACAATCTTTAAAAAATATGTTTTCCACTCGGGTTTTCGCCAGGGCCGGCAGAGGCAGGAACCTCTTTGCCAGCCGATCGTACAATAATCAAGGTTCCCGTGGTGCTTACTCCAACTCCTACCAAGAGTACAGACCCCAATTTTATCCCCAAAGGAATCGAGGTTTCAGAAACAAGGGCAGCAGAGGCTCCAGATTCTCTTCCCAACCCAGTAAGTCATACTCTTCTCCTTCCGGAGGGAGGTCGTCTAGCATTGTTCTTTCCAAAGTGGCGGTTTCACACAGCAGATCCTTGAGTTTTAAACACTGTCCAGGGATACACTATAGAGCTTTACTCAGAGCCTTTTCAGTCAAACTTCCCTCATCCTCCCCAGTTCTCGTTGGAAATGAAAAATCTGATTTCTATGGAAATTCAATTGCTTCTCCAAACACAGGCTATTGTCCCTTGCCCCCGCGACCCTTTGGGCTTTGTCAGTTCAGTCTTTCTGGTCCAGAAGAAAAACAAGAAGATGCGTCCCATTATCAATCTCAAACTTTTCAACCAATTTGTAGTTTATTGTCATTTCAAGATGGAAACCATCTTACATCTCAGAGACTGTCTTTTACAAGGTGACTGGATGGTTCGTTTGGACCTTCAGGATGCTTATCTCACAGTTCCCATGCACCCAACTTCAAGAACGTTTTTGCAATTCCAATGGCTCGGTCAAACGTATCATTTTTCATCTCTCCCTTTCGGTCTGTCTTCCGCCCCTTGGTGTTTCACAAAACGTATGAAACCAGCGGTAGCCTTTCTCAGAGCTCGGGGAGTCAGACTAATAATCTACTTAGACGACATCCTCCTTATGAACCTAAGTCATTCGACCCTTCTTGTTCATGCTCAACTAACTTGTTCACTTCTCTCAGATCTAGGTTTCATTATCAACTACGAGAAGTCTTCTCTGGTTCCAGTTCAAAGAATCGAGTTCTTAGGTTTCCTAGTGGATTCCGTTTCGGCCACTCTTCTTCTGCCATCAGCAAAGATAAAGTCTATCAAGTCAGAAATACTTCAGACTTTGCGCAGTTCTCGCCTTTCCATCAGATCACTAGCAAGAATAGTAGGCCTTCTATTCTCTTCAATCCAGGCCATTTTTCCGGGCCCGTTACATTATCGAGCTCTACAAAGATTAAAGATTTGTCATCTTCAAAAAGGGTTGGCCTATTCGGATTCGGTCATCCTAGATCAAGATTCTCGTACAGAACAGCAATGGAGGATACACCATTTAGATGCTTGGAACGGCAGGACTATCTTCGCATCAGCCTCAATCTTGTATTAGAGTCAGATGCAAGCCTGCTGGGTTGGGGAGCATGGTGTGGGCCAGTCTCGACTGGAGGCACATGGTCTCTAGAGGAGTCAAAGTTGCACATAAATTGTTTAGAGATGCTTGCCGGGTCCTTTGCGATCAAAAGCCTAGCAAGAGACAGGGTTTGTTGTTCAGTTCTTCTCAGGATGGACAATATTTCAGCGGTTCATTACATAAACCACTTAGGAGGAACAAAATCCAAACCTTCAGCGGAATTAGCAAAAGGGTTTTGGGATTTTTGTCTTCAAAACAAAATTTCAGTCCAAGCAGTGTACTTACCAGGCAATCTCAAATCAGTGGCAGACTGTCAATCTTGCCATTTTCGAGACTCAAGCGACTGGAAACTTCACCCCGAAGTCTTCCAATCCATCTTTCTCAAATGGGGACCTTTCCGCATAGATCTCTTCGCTTCTCGTCTCAACTCGCAACTTCTGCAGTTTTTCTGTTGGCATCCAGATCCCTCAGCGTTAGCCTTTGATGCTTTTTCTCAAGATTGGTCAACCTCCCTCGATTATGCCTTCCCTCCTTTCATCATGATAGCCCAACTGTTAGCTCAGGTTTGTCATCAACATGCTACGTTGGTCCTCATTGCTCCTTTTTGGCAGTCCCAAGTCTGGTTTCCCACTCTTCTGGAACTGTCAAAAGAATCCCCCTTTCTTATTCCCTCCTTTCCGGATCTACTCTCCAACCCCCTCGGCCTTCCCCACAACCTCATCCTAGACAATCTCCTAACCCTTTCAACCTGGAAAATATCAGGGAATACCCCTCTTTCCCTCCTATTTCGACACAGGCTTCAAACCTCATCGAACGTTCCTGGGCTCCAGGAGCAAAGAAGGTATACAAATCAGCCTGGTCCCTCTGGCATAGCTGGTGCTTGGGAAAACACGTTGATCCCTTTACAGCAGATAAAACTTTTATAGTTAATTTTCTTGCAGCAGAAGCTAGCAAGGGTAAGACTTACTGTACTATTAATTCATATAGATCCGCTATTTCTCCTTCACACACATACATCAACTGTAAACCAGTCGGAGAACACCCTTTAGTGTGTCGTCTCTTAAAGGGAGTAATATTTTCCAATCCTCCTAAACCTAAATATAGTTCCTTATGGGATGTAAATGAAGTATTTAATTTGTTTGTTTCTTGGGCGGACAATGCTTTGCTTCCTCTCAAAAAATTATCGGCCAAGCTTACCATGTTGTTATGCCTTGTTTCTTTTAAACGTCTTTCTGATGTTAGAGCGTTAGTTGTTACAGCCCGCAATTTTACCCCAACAGGTGTTCTTTTCAATGTTCACAGACGTACAAAAAAAAATCTTTCCTCAGTCTTTTATCCTTATTTTGCCGACCACCCCAAGTTATGTGTGGGCCAATGTTTAAAAGTTTATGAACAACAGACTGCAGATTTGAGAACTTCCTCTGCGTCTCAGCTCCTTATTTCCTTCAGAAAACCTTACAAACCTGCGTCCTCTCCTACTCTGAATTGTTTGGTCAGATGGATCATGAATTTGGCAGGTATTGATACTTCCGCTTTTGGAGCCAATTCCGCTAGGGGAGCTATGGCTTCCAAAGCCTTTTGTGCTGGCTCCCGTCTGGAGGACATTCTCAGATCGTCTGACTGGTCTAATGATAATGTTTTCAAAGTGTTTTATTATAAATCTGTTCAATATGCTTCTCTAAATGTTATTGATTCGCTTTAAAATAGCATAATAGGAGCCTCCAGTTTTGTCATAAAATGTAGATTTTCCTATTAAGTTTATGAAGGAAAGTCTTAATTTTATTAAAGACACGGAAGCAAGTATTATCCCATCTCTAAAATTCTAATTCTGCCTTTGTTTCCTCCCAGCAACATCTTCAATGACTCCACAGACTTCCTCTTAAGGGCTTCTGCGTTCACCGCCACACCTGCAGCGTTTCAAGTCAACCATCGGGACCCCAACGTTCACACTCTTCCACGTTTTATTTCTGGACTATTGAACGTTATTCAAGAACTTTTGTCGGTGTTCATGACATTATGCATATGTTGTTCCATTATTCCTTTGTGTATTACCTTTTAGGCTCACATAAGAAAAGAGGGATGTTCTCAGTCAAGATAAGTATTATAGGGTCAGCCTGTTACTGATTGGTGTTTTATTGTGACTACTTGTTTGTTCCCATTTGCCACTTTTCTCTAGCCTCATGGGAATTGTAGTTCTTGACTGCAGCTGCTATTTAATTAAACAAGAAAAGATAAGCATAATACTCGCCTCCGTGTCTTTAATAAAATCGAGACTTTCCTTCATAAACTTAGTAGGAAAACCTACATTTTCCACACTAAGATCATTAGTATTACAACCATCATCAGCCTCCCGAATGCTTCTTGTCCCGCCTACATTTCACTGACTTCTCTAACAACCTACCCTGCCCCCCCACTTTACCTCATTCTCTACCAAGTCTCCAAACATAATCCTTCTAATTCAGAAAACTATTAACTCTGGCCTGTCGTCCTGTTGCCATTTGGATCCCTAAATCATTAAAAATGGTTTCCTTTTGCTGGTAACGTCCAAACTTATCTTTCCAAACTATTTAATCTTTGCCTCTCCACTGAGATCTACTTACACTATTTAAAGCCTTCTGGTGCTCTATCATTATAAAAAATTAATGCTGATCCCGCCTCTTCATCCAGCTTTAACTCAGTCTCTCAACTTCTATTTTACTACAAAACTCTTGAAAGGATAAACTTCAACTAGATTACTCAGTACCCTTATTTTCATAACTTAGCTTGCCATATTTGCTGCAGGTTTTGTGCCCTTCACTCAATTCAGACTGCTCTCTCTCCCATTTTTTTCATCACCACCATGCACCCTACTAGGAGCACTGCACTTGAAAGCAGTCCCAGTAGGTAACCCGGATAGTCCATCATTATCAGCGTTCAAGACCGCCCATAAGTCCTGCCTCATCAACCTAGAATCTCACTTACACCCAAGAAGAGCACAAGTGATTCGAATGTCCTCACCTATGTATCTACTCTGTATATGTTTCAGTGGTGGCTGCCGACATTTGAAAGTGGTGGGGCATAAGCGTTGTGGATGTGTGGGACAGGGAGGCGACCAGAGCAAGGAGCAACAGCCGCACAGGGCTAACTGGAAGACATCCCTGCTTTAACCAGAGCCCCCTCTGGCTCTCGGGACAAGCAAAGTGTACAGAGCACAGAACTTGTAAAGGTTTAGCCAAAGTTAGAGCTGTGCTTACTGGCTGATCATCAGACAAAGGCAGCTCGAAGTTTAGTTTAAGTTTAGGTTTAGGTTTAGTGTGAACAGCGAGACAACGGACATCCCACCCTCACATGACCTATGCAACAGACTAAACACCTACTTCCACCACAAAATCAAGGCCATCTACGACAGTTTCAACAAAGACAACCCACGCACAGAATCGCCCCGTCCAACTACCGACACCAACAAACCCATAATCTCCACCTGGACACGCCTCTCCATTGAAGATACATAGAAAGCCATGAAGTCCATACACTCAGGGGCCCCTCTGACCCATGCCCCCACCACGTCTTCAACAGAGCTGCAAACACCATCGACCCCAAGCTCCGCATCACCATCAACTGCTCACTAGCTGCTGCCAACTTCCCCGATGACCGGAAACATACCGAGATTAACCCCCTCCTCAAGAAACCCTCAGCTGACCCCACTGACCTCAAAAACTTCAGGCCCATCTCCCTACTTCCATTTCCTGCGAAAGTCATAGAAAAAGCAGCCAACAGCCAACTCACCACGTTTTTAGAAAGCCACAACATCCTCAACATCTCCCAATCCGGATTCAGGTCAAACCATAGCACCGAAACGGCCCTCCTGTCCCCAACATACGACATCCGCTCCCTACTGGACAAGGGAGAGACGGCGGCACTCATCCTACTTGACCTTTCGGCAGTGTTCAACACAGTCTCCCATCACACCCTGATAAGAAGACTCCATGAAGCCGGCATTAGAGACAAGGCCCTCAAGTGCATCCAATCTTCCTCTCTGGCAGAATGCGAAGAGTGAGACTCGCCCCCTTCCTCGCAGAACCCACACCCACCACCTGCGGAGTGCCCCAAGGATCCTCCCTCAGCCCCACGCTGTTCAACGTCTACATGGCCCCGCTAGCCACCACCAACAGAAGCTAAGGAATAAACATCATCTCCTACGCCAACGACACCCAACTCATGCTCTCCCTCTCCAACGAACCAGACAAGGCTAGACACAACTTCCACAAGGGCATGGAAGCAGTCGCCTACTGGATGAGAGATAGCTTCCTTCAACTCAACACAAACAAGACCGAGGTACTCACCCTGGGCCCTCAACCCAATGCATGGAGCGACTTCTGTTGGCCACCTGCCCTCGGAAATCCAGCTACCCCCGCCAGCCAAGCCCGCAACATCGGAATCATCTTGGACCCCGACCTCAGCATGAACCATCAGATCAACTCAGTCACTGCCACCTGCTTCCACACCCTCCGCGTCCTATGCAAGACCTTCAAATGGATCCCCCTCAAGCATAGAAAGACTGTCTCACACGCCCTTATCACCAGCAGACTGGACTATGGCAATGCACTCTACGTCGGAATCAACAAACAACACACGCACAAATTGCAAAACATCCAGGTCGCCGTTGCCAGATTGATCCTTGACCTGCCCCGACACTGCCACATCTCACAACACCTACGCACACTGCACTGGCTCCCCAATGAGAAAAGAATCACTTTCAAAATCCTCACCGATGCACACAAAGCCCTCAACACCAGACCTGCCTACCTTAACCAGCGACTCAACTTCCACGTACCCCACAGGACCCTACGCTCAGCCCGGCTCTCTCTCACAGAAGTACCACACATCAGGAAAACCAGAATAGGAGTACGCTCCTTCTACCTCGCCGCCACCACCTGGAACCCATCCACATCAGACAAACCACCTCCCTCCCCAGTTTCACGAAGGAACTGAAGACATGGCTTTTTTAACCCACCTCCTGTACACGCTACACCCTCCCCACCTTGAGACCCTAACGGGTGAGTAGCTTCGCTTTATAAACTTTGATTGACGATTGATTGATTGAGTGATTGCGGCCTGAGAGTGAAGTGATGACTGAGGGTGTACCCGCCATGGACGTCATTTAGGGGTCGCCATGGGTCATAGTTGTGCCCCCTGGCTTGCCCGTTGAGCCCCCTAGCACTGCATTTGCGACCCTTGATGTTAGAGGTGGCAAAATGAGTGCCAGTATCATAGGGGCAGCTCGTCCTTATGGAAATTGGTTAGGGCTGCAATCTCTTTGTTTTTTTTGTCAATTTGTATTACACTAATAGAGAATAATAACATATGTACTATTAGTGTAATAAAAATGGAGTACAATTAGTTGTAATATGACCCCCCCAAGCAGCTGCGGTAACTTAAAAAAAAATCTTTAAAATCTATGTTGTGTGCAAGTGGGAGTGTGTTTATGTGAGTGTCTGTATGTGTGATTGTGTGTTTATGTGTAAGAATGTGTGGGTGAGTGAAAGTAAAGTTCAAATGGTGTGTAATGTCATTTCAGCTACCCCTCGCTTTCTGGTGAATTGATGTTCATGTGCCCCGTGCTCTTATCCCTTGGAGACTGCAGCCTTCGGTCAGAAAAATTGAAACATGCCCCACCGCCTACCAATCCACCAGTTGCTTCATGCAAATAGTCTACAAGGTCGGCGGCAACGTGACAGCAGGACAGTGGGGACACCCTCAATGAAACTCACCTGACAGTACCTTGGGTTCAAAGGGGTGAAGTGCGCGTCACATGCCCTGGAAGATTGATAGTCACTGACAGTGCAGAGAATGGCCAGCTCGCTCCCGCTAGGGAAACACAAAACAAGAAGTGTGCCTATTCCTAGTAAATGATCCCTCCATGTGGCGGTTATCTGCTCAGCTCAGGTGCACTGCTCCTCTTCCCGTCCTGATTGCTGGTGAAGTCCGCTTCCTCTGTCCTTCCTACGTCTCCCACTCTTTCAGCCCTCACCTGTCACCTCTTGTGCCGCTGTGCACTGAGCATGCCCATTCTCGCACTGCCCTCCTCGCGTCTCTTGAGCCAATTTGGGCACTGTTTCATGCTGTTTAAAAACAGCATGAAAGAAGCAAAACCAGTGCTCTTTAGGAGACTGTGAGGCTGCGGCTGAAATCCCCAGCTCACTAACACTGCAGTATTAGAAGAGTCATCAAGTATGCATGTCAGATTGGCTGTAGAAAGACACCTGTCCATCCTGACATGTGTACTATGTGTTAGCCCAGGGAACCTGTGTATTCTGTGCTGTGCCCCTGCCTGCATAACGAAGCGCACACTCATTATTAAAGGCGTCCGCCTGTGTGCACCCAACTGGGTCAGTGGCAGTGGGCAAAATACTAATGCTTTAACGTGGGCCAGGAGGGCGACAAATACGGTGGCGGGGGAGTGAAATGCTGTTTCCGCCTGCTGGCCAGGTGGGAAACTCATAATAGGACCAACGGGTGGAAGACCGGAGTGGCGGTCTTCTGACCTAACGAGTTTGGAATTGTTTGATGGGATGGGGACATTTTTTTTAACTTAAGTATAAAGATAAGTACAACAACATCAAAGCAGCGTAGCTTGATCATTAAGAAATCACTGTGGTTGTAGCATAAATGTAATTTACATTAAGCCACAAAGAATTCAAACATATGGGGCTCACTCAAAAGTTTTTCCAGGGGAACCTAGTCTGAGTTATTTTTATCCCCAATTATTTCGGTAGCTCCACTGTCATCCTCTAACTTAGGTGCACTATTACAATTAGACACAATGGAAGTGCTGAGGTAGTAGCTGACTGAGGGTATTTAACAAAAACATGCTCTCCCGAGGAGCCAAATTTCAATAATGACTTGCTCCATAATTTGTAATAGATTAACGTTCAAATCCATGCCAGATATTGGGCCTGGCAAACTAGTGGGATTGCTTTTATCCTGTAAGGGAACATGGTAGAATGGATTCAGAAGTGAATCCTGCAATCTCATCAATGGATTTCTTCTGTTAAGGGGTCAGGTATGGTGGGTTTGCAGCAGACATTGTTTTTTTAAATGCTAAAATTCTAACATCAGTGGGCACCACAGCGTCGGATGCTATGTTCAACATACAGAAGTACTGGGTGTACCCATGATCCAAGGATTCCCTTTGAGGCATTAAAATCTATCTCTTAAGGTCACTACTAGGGACCCAGGGTTAGGACCCTGTTTGTCTTGTGTTGCTTCTGACAATGATCAGCTAATCCTTACTACTTGTGGCAAATCGATCTGCTCTGCCAGCTTAGTGACGAACCATAGTGTGAGACTAAGGCACCGAATGATTTATGATGTAACAGTCATGTCACTCAAATGCCATCATTTATTATTAAAACTTGGGGATCATGTTCTGCCATAAACCAAATAGGGTGTGTGCTTGTATTGGGTCTTCTGTCACCTGTTTCAAAGACAGTAGTGAGAGTACCTGTTGGTCAGTATTGACAGTATCATGATCCTTCACTATAGCAACAGGCATCATCAGGCCCGCTGGCCTCACAATTGCATGGCAAACCAACATCCTATCTATTAATTTTACCTGGGATCTCTCAGATGTAGTTCAGTACTCTATGCTGAGAACATAACCTAACAAGGGGACTGGATATGCACAGCCACCATCCACCTTCTGGTGTACATGAAAATCAGGGTCTGGGATCCACTCTGTAGGAGGATCTTGACCAGCATGCAACCTATTCTATACCTGAGACTCAATACCAACCCACAGGATGAAGCAGGGCTAGGACAATTTACAACTGCCCCAGTGCCCTATTCACAACTGCACAGATCTTTGGGTCTGCTGGTACCCTTTGTCCCATATCCTTTTGCTAGACGAGAAAGCCTGGCAAAGTTGTCAGGTGTCCTGGGGCTGTATTATACATTGGGTGCACTTTTTCTGTTTGCGCTACGGCACACCTTAAAACAGGTGTGCCAGGCGCTAACAGAGAAAGTGTTCCCTATTGTATTGAATGCACTGCACCCTCACCAGCTGCATACTCGCACTGCCCTGGGGGAAGCACATTCAACTAAGAAAAGGAGTGGCTCTGAAGCAGCCGCTATGAGTTTCACTGTGCAGGTGGCAATCCATCTGCACTTTTAAGGGGGATGACTGCACCAGCCTGCAAGGGGATGTCTGGGGGGCCCATAGGACCTCCTTTTCCCCATTCCCTACCTCCAGAGGACTGACATTGATAGCTTCCTTGCCTCTGCTCCTGCGCCTAGAATACGGCGCAGTGGCAAAGGGATTCCCTCATTTGCATGGGGTCACTCCCCCATGCAAATGAAAGAACACCGTCTGGTGATAGCGCAGGCACACATATAGCTTTCTGTAATACCAAAGTGTTCCAGGGGCACACAAAGCGGGTGCACATGCCAGTTGCACCCCCGGGGCACTTTGCATAATACGGTCCTGGTGTCCGATTCACAGTTGTAAACATCCCAATACTACCTAGTCCTTACAACCATGCTGGTGAAGGGGAAATAGGACTATTGACTGCAGGACTAGTGTCTGCAAACAGTGCATCGCAACAACCATGATCTGTCCCTTTGTGCTTCAGATCGAGGACCGAGCATCTTCTAGCCACAAATGCATGTAGGAGCCAGAAGTCTGAGCCAGCTAATACTAGGCAAGGGTAACATTTACATGAGTAACTCAATTCATGTGGCAAATATTAGCAATTATTTTAATGCTTGTTGCCCTGATGTAGATAAGCAAGATTAGGTTACCTAATTGTTGCTGTCTGGTCAGCCTACACTTCATGTTTCTTTGCAACAGCAAGGAAAACTAGAGGAATACATTTCATAGTTCTTCTTACGAGGATTGGTTTAGCTTTTTTAATAGGAGAGTCTCAGAAGACACCCTTAGGAGTCCAACCCTGCCAAAGGGCACAGAAAACTCCATTACTGATTAAGGGCTTGATTTAGAACTTGGTGGAGGGGAAACTCTATCACAAATGTGACGGATATACCGTCTGCCATATTACTATCCTATTATAGTCTATGGAGATCGCAATACTGCAGACAGGAGTATTCCATCCACCAAGTTCTAAATCAGGCCTTAAATGTTTGATAAAGCTGTTGCTTAGTATCCTTGGCATATGTGACTTTTACCTCACTTTGAAAGAGGTCATAGTGTAAGGGTCTCTACAATAAATATCACTCCTGATGAGAAAGCTCAATAGGCATTACCTGAAACTGGCAGTGTGAGCAGGGGATGAGGCCTTTGCAATGAATAAAACGTATGGCTTTGATGTCTAATCATACCTAGGGCATCTTTGGAACTTAGTAGTGAATACTAACAAATATTCTTCAATAATGACAAACAGACATGTTTTTTGATGTTCTAGGGACCAGATGGTTCATGAGTAATAAGAGCAAATATTAAAACTCAGCTCTGGTTGATGGTCACACCTGTTCATCAAAAATACTTGGAAGTCTAGTGATTGCAATAGGGTCAAATCTGTAAGAATATATATACATTTATATTAATTACATTAACATAATATATTAATTAAAGTGGTGGTAGCCACTCTGTAGCTATAGTTAGGGCTCCCAGAGATAGAAATTTCTCAGATAAGACGGCGTGGCTTTGGTGCCACCTAAAATAGCCACCTGATTTCAGGACTCTGCCACAAGCCAGACCTTTGTCACCTCTTTTGGCATCAGACACCCTGAGAGAAAGTGATGTCTAGATGCAGCGGACCACCAGGGGTATTGATTTACCGGCTCTTAACTCCAGGGCAAAATTATTATTTTATAAATGAGGAGTGCCTCGTATACCATCACCTATTTAGCTCCTAACTACGTTTTGACCCTCCTTTGCTGCTGCTATACCTGGCTGACCCCAGTTATATCATACAGCTGTCCAGTTAGAATTCCAGGTGATGTGAGTACAACATTACAGATTCAAACATTAGATTAACTAACATTCTGTACCCTGAGAGTTCATGGGTAGACTGAAAAAACTGCACACCTTAACCGCCTCTAAGTCTCAGTCACACCCCAATTCTAACACATATTCCTCTAATGATTTACTGATAAATAAAAAGCCTTCTTCTGGTGACATCGCCAACTAAGGCACTCCTCGCTCTTCATCTGTGCCGCTCTCCTCTGTTAATGCTCAGTCATCATCTCCCGCTAACAAGAGAAAACCGAATCCTCCTTCACCATACAAATCTCCATCTCCAACATCAATGTAAATTCTGCTAGACGAAATACAAGCCTTGCGTCCTTTTGAGGAGATCAATAAATGCATCTAACACCTTGACGACAAATGTTCTGTCATGGAAACATGTGTGCTTTTGATGGATCAACAGGTAGTTGAACTTCATGACAAAACCAATAAAATAGCAATTTTGCAAAAGGATATATTCAGAAGACTTAGAAAACAGGAATCGTCACAATAATCTCCTTATATATGGTCTTCCTAAAGGCACTGAAGGAGCTGATCCTGTCTCCTTTTTGGCACCTTTTCTTCAAAAACTGTTGCACTTACCTCTCTCCACCACTCTCAATATACAAAGAGCACACAGATTGGGTCCTCGTCCTTCCACGCCGACACCAAATGCCAAACCAAAGGGGAGTTATTCTCCTATTTTGGTATTCATGGATCTCTTAAAAGTTATCAATGGTGCCAAATCAAAAAAACAAAATACATGGTCGGGCAGAAAGATTTTCCTATCACAAGATGTATCCAACGCTACAGCTAGCAGGCGGAAATAATTTCTTAGTCTTCGTCCAGATTTACGTTACTTGGGAGATCAACATGGGCTCTTTCATCCCTGCCTATTTAAGGTAACTTATCAAAACAATACCACATAGCATGAAGATCCAGCTTCATACGATGAACTAGCTGAACTTAAGAAATTCATTAACTCTCATGCTAAGAAATTCATTAACTCTCATGTTGTAGACAATATGGAAACTGCTGGCACTTCTACAAGTTAATAGTTCTTAGACTTGGTTTATCTGTTACTATCGTATATTTTTACATAAATTGCTTATTCTGATGTTGTAATATTTATATTAACATGCTGCTCTTTAATTTACAGATCCATATTTGTTATAAACCTTATTCATTCCTCTCCTGCTTATTTATCATCCTGCTGTGGTGTGTGATCCCCTTATTAGCTGTGCCATCATAATTTGTGTTGTTAACACCCCATTCTCCCATGTCCTAATTATTCAGGTATGTTTTTTCAGTCGTCATTTTTTGACATGTACTGTTTCTCTTTGCTATTCTTTTTTCCTACCCTTCATTTCCCTTACCTCTTTCCCTTTTTCTTCTTCCACCATTATATTATTGTGTATTACATTTCACTTTTTCCTTATCTTGTTTTTTACTCTAATTACAATTGTGTTGCACGTTGGTTAGTCCTCATGATTTCTTTATTATGCTTATGTTCTATCATTTTGAGTATTCACATGGAATATTAAATGTTGAATAAGTCTACTTAAACAGCAGAGAATAATATCCCATTTAGGAAAATCTAATCCTGATTTAGTTCAGCTTCAAGAAACTCACCTTACTGAACCTGAAGCGATAACATTTAAACAAGGTTGGGTGGGTTCAATACTTGTATCCCCCACTTCTAATACAAAAGTAGTGTTATTGTATTATGTAAGAAAAATCTTAATATGTCTGTGGTCTCACAAGAAAAAGATGACATGGGTAGATGGATTGTTCTTAACTTGGTAGTAGACAAAATACCATTAACTGTTTTCAATATACATGCTCCAACATGACCAGATTATACATTTTTGCCCACAATTGTTCAAAAATGCATGCAATATCATAATTCAGACTTTATTGTAGGAGGTGACTGTAAGCAAATAATGGATCCTTTTTTAGATAGACAATCCACCGCTCATTCTTTACCCAATAAAATGCAAAAACAGTTTCATTCCACTATTACCCAAAATGCATTAGTTGGTTTGTGGAGGCTTTCTAACCCCACTTCCCAGGATTATTCGTTTTACTCTGCTTCACATGGCACATCCACAAGATTAGATTACCTTTTTTTAAATTGAAGTCACTATCACAATCCACTGTCTGTTCAGCTATTCGCCCCATAATAACCTCAGATCATGCCATGGTCCCTATAGATTTGGACTTGGTTTCCCCCTAATCAGATACCAACAGATGGAGATTTAATAACTTGTTTGCCGCCAATTTTTTTTATTTAATGACCCTTCATCTAATGCTCCTCCTTTACTATGGGATACTTTTAAAGCTGTGGCTCGAGGTTTTTTATAATAAATTACATAGCAAAAAAGACAAGATTGTATAAAAGAATATAAACCATTACTATCTTCAATTAAATCTATAGAGCAAAAATACGTTTTTTTCAATATCAAACACTGACCTCCAAAATCTCCTTAAGGCCAAATTACATTTCAACTCTATTTCCACATGTGATGCTTCATCTATTTTACTTAGAAGTATCGCTTGTTATTATGGCGGAAAGAACAACATTGGTAAATTGTTAGCTAATTATCTGAAAGCAAAGAAACAGCACAGCACAATCAGTTTATTACTTGAATCACAAGGCGTATCCATGATGAAACAGAAAAATATATTAAATGAATTTGCTAACTTCTATAAAGAACATACTCCCAAATATCCAATAGATCAATCTCACATAGAAGAGTACCTGCAACAAACTCCCCGTTCTATCCCTTCTCATTTAACTTTTAATTGTTTAGAAACAAATCTTACTATTACTGAAGTTACCAAAGTATTAAACTTATTAAAAAAGGGAAACCACCAGGACCAGATGGCTTTAATCTGGAACTGGAATCTTGTTCTCTCAAACATGTGGAATGTCTTTTATTACTCTGTAGAATCTAAATCTGCTTCTAGTAAGTTTCAAGAAGCCACAATTTGTCTTATTCAGAAAGATGGTAAAGATTCCGCTCTATATAAAAATTACAGGCCTAGTTCCCTGATAAACAGAGACTACAAGGTTTTTGCTAAACCTTTAGCCCTTCAATTGGAATCATTTCTCCCTCATTTTATTGGAAAATAACAATCTGGTTTCATTAAAGGCAGATTATCATCAGATAATACTAGATTATTTCAAAACATCCTTAGTAAATCTCCTCTTCTAAAAACATCCCTTGCAGCAATTACAATTGACACAGAGAAAGCTTTTGACAGCATAAGTTGGGAGTTTATTTTAAAATCTTTAGCCTGGCATGGCTTTGGTCCCAAAATAATAGATTTACTCTTCCTTCTCTATCATTCACCATGTGCCTATGTTCTTGTTAATGAAACATTCCTCCATACTTTCATCTTTAGCATGGTGTATGACAAGATTGTCATCTTTCTCCTTTATTATTTGTTCTAGCACTTGAACCCTTCCTTTCCCCCGTTCAGATTCATCTATATCTGGTTTTCAGTTTGGAAATCATCAGCTAAAACTTGTGGCTTATGCAGATGATATCCTCCTCTTTGTCTCTTCTCCAGAAACGTCTATCCCAGCACTTCTTCAACAAATAACTTTCTTTTCTACAGTCTCTGGATATAAAATTAATAAAGATAAAACGGAAACTCTTCCACTTACCAAAGATACTCTCTAGCATTCCTTTATGGAAACTAGTTTTCAATTAGCTTCTTCTTCCAGATTAAGGGGGTCATTCCGACCCCGGCGGGCGGCAGGCGGAAACCGCCCAAACACCGCCCGCGGTCAAATGACCGCGGGGAGCATTCTAACTTTCCCGCTGGGCCGGCGGGCGATCTTCAAAAGATCGCCCGCCGGCCCAGCGGGAAAGCCCCAGCAAAGATGAAGCCGGCTCCGAATGGAGCCGGCGGATATGCTGGGGTGCGACGGGTGCAGTTGCACCCGTCGCAATTTTCAGTGTCTGCAGAGCAGACACTGAAAATCTTAATGGGGCCCTGTTAGGGGGCCCCTGCACTGCCCATGACAGTGGCATGGGCAGTGCAGGGGCCCCCAGGGGCCCCACGACACCCGTTCCCGCCAGCCTCTTACAGGCTGGCGGGAAGGGGGTCGGAATCCCCATGGCGGCGCTGCTTGCAGCGCCGCCATGGAGGATTCCTTTGGCCAGGGGAAAACCGGCGGGAAACCGCTGGTTTCCCTTTTCTGACCGCGGCTTTAGCGCCGCGGTCAGAATTGGCCAGGAAGCACCGTCAGCCTGTTGGCGGTGCTTCCGTGGTCGTTGGCCCTGGCGGCCAATGACCGCCAGGGTCAGAATGACCCCCTAAATATTTAAGTGTTTGGTTTACTAAATCAGTACAAGAATCCTTCATGATCAACATAAGAGCCCTTTCCACTAAAATTGAAACTCCGCTTTCTTCTTGGAATCCTCTATTGTTATCTTTGTGGGGGTGTTTGAACTATCAAAATGATGGTATCTCCTCTTTTGCTATATCTTCTTTCAATGATGCTGGTTGATATCCGTAAAACTATTTTCAAAAAGCTTTGTTCTATACTTAATTTTTAAGGAATAATAACAAAGCAGGAGTTTCACTGTCTCTCTTACAAAAACTTAACTTAAAAGGAGGTGAAAATTTCCCAGATTTACATAGATATTATAAAGCTTTTGGTTTACGTCAAGCTTCTTTTTGGCTTTCTAATTCAACTTCATCCCTCTCCCCCTATGGCTAGGTGTAGAAATAGCTCTTCTCTTTCCCTTCTCTCCGAAAGAAGTGTTATCTTTTTCCCCTAAATCATCAATTTTAACTTCCCCTCTCTTTCCTCTTACACTTACCCTTATTAAAACTATGTTCACTCAAAGCAATAACAGCCTCAATGTTTTTTAATATGTCTATATAGTAACATAAACTCATCAAGATCAACAAAAGGCCTATTTTCTGGCAATCCTGGAAAAATAAAGGTATTATGTGGATTTCACAATTATTTAAAAATAATGATCCTATTTCATTTCCCTGTTTCAAACTATTTATCAGAAGTCCTCAATCTTTTCATGCTCACTTTTTACTGCTTATTAATACTGTCCTGGATACCTTCTGTGCTTTGCAGTGTACTTCCATAATGTTTCCTCACACATCGGACTTTACCAAAATCCTTACTCTTGGACTTAAAGATTTTGCTTTATATCCAAGTATTTCATTCTCGGATAACCCTAGATCTAAATCTAAAACTGAGCTTCACTGGGAAACATTTCTTGGAGTCCAGTGGCAGATTTCCTTTTGGAATACAGTTTGGTCATGCATTTATAACATGTCTAGAACAGTTAGTATTACACAATCTATATTTTTCCTCTACCATAGACTATGCTTCGCTCTAATACAGTGCTCTAGGTTTTCACTAAATGCCTCTTCTAAATGTTGGTCTTGTAATTTCCCCAATAGTTACATTACACATATGCTATGTAAATGTTACTACACTCTCTCACATTGGCTTAAAGCTTGTCCCAAATTAGAAACATTTTCAACATCCAACATTCTTTAAAGATTTTACTTCATTTCTAGGGTACTTTGTCTACTCAATTTTTCCCTTCTTTCCCCGATTGCAAACTATTAGAAATCCTTCTAGCAACTGCCTTTCAACCAATTGCTTTTAACTGGATGTCCTTAACTAAATTATCATATAAGGTCTGGCGGGATTTGCTTGTTTACATCATAAACTGGACAGTACTTATTTGTCTCAATGATCCCCCTCACAATCCTCACATTATGGTTACCTTTGACCTCCTTCCTCAAGCATACATCATAATATGTATCATCTATCAGTTGTACTTTGTCTGAAAACTTCCAACCCCATGAATGCAAATTTTGTCTGTTGTTTTTTTATTTTTTACAAGTTAGCTTGTTATTACTATGTCAACATGTTCTCCTATAGTTTATGAGGACTTTACTCGTCCTTATATAAGTGATAAATTTTACAGTTATTTATTTACCTATTTTTCCTCCCTCTCCCCGTCTCCCCCTAGAATTATAAAGACATTAGTTAATCTATATACTTTTTTATTCTTGTAATAGAATAATAATGTTATTACAATGATTATTTTCTTAATATATTCTAATGTTTAAATAAAGACTTTTAAACAGGAATTCCTCGGATATTTGCTTGCTAATAACTTTGCCACTGTTAGACTAATCTCCACGAAACATTGCACACTGATTGATTGTTCTACATTAGCGGATGATGCAAAGTTTTGTTCTCATGTGTAAAGGGGGTGCAAAGAAAAAACGGGGGTCCCAAAATGCGTTTTTCCACTAACCTATTTTTCATAGACTTTTTAGAGAGACAAAGCGGCAAAACGGCCAGTCTGATTTCGGTATAAATTGGCATGAACATTTTAATGTAAAAGGATCCCTTTTTGGTAGTGGATGTAATTTGGCAAAGTACTTCTAAAGTTATAAGGCAGAGGAAATGAGTGATATATTCCCCAGTACTTGCTAATGACATGGCAGTAAATGTTTGGGTAATGACTGCCTTTAGAAAAGTAAAAGGCAGCCACATTGATTTTACCACACTTGGACTGTTTTCTCAAATCTAACCCTAAACATAGTGTACTACGGTTTTATGTTGGGTAGGGATGTTTTTTTTATGGTAGGTAGGGATGAGATGAGTTACTTTATATAAGTGTGTAAAGATAGGTAAAAGTAGTTTTATTATTTTCTATATTAACAAAATATTTTGCAGAGTACCTCAGTACTAGCCAGAAAATACTGTGATACTTAAAATAAAAAAGAATAATAAATATCTAAAAAAAATAATAATAACATGCCTTGTACTATACTATATTTCACAAATATAATGCACAACTGTGTATTTTTGATTTTTGAAATGTTTATTCATGTTTTTCTGTAACCACCACAGTACTTTCTTGGTACTAGCACAATACTCAAACTTTTTTTTCATATATTAATTAATAAAACTACTTTTCCTTACCTTTACATACTTACCTAAACTGCTTCCTTCAAATGCATTTATAAGAACACAGAATGCACACTAAGGGGCTCATTTTGAGTTTGCTGGGCAGAAAAGCCCACCTGCCAAACTCCCGCGGTCAGGTTGACGCCAGTGCGGCTGCCTTCCTGCAGGCCTCATTACAAGTTCCCCGTAGCGTCAGCGGGCGGAAACAGTGTTTCCACCCGCTGGCCCAGCAGGGAACAGCCCACAACATTGACTCCTGCTCATAGCAGGCTGCATTGTTGCGGTGCGTAGGGTGCAACAGCACCTGTTGAGCTTTTCACTGTCTGTTTAGCAGACAGTGAAAGCGCAATGGGGCTGTCCATAGGGGCCCCTGAACTTCCCATGCCAAGTGCATCCTCCCATGGGACCCCTGCACCCCGTTTCTGCCAGCTCTTACATGGCGATGATACCGCCATGTAAAAGCTGGTGGAAAGCATGGTCTTAATCCCAAGGACGGGGCTGCATGCAGCACTGTCCTGGCAGATTAGGACTGCCGGCACCACCAACCCATCCTGTGGAAAGAAACTGGCAGTGCCAGCGGTCTGACCATGGGGCTTTCGTCATGGTCATAATGTGGTGGCCTGACTACCGCTTTGGCGGCAGTCAGACCGCCACCGTGGCTCTGGCAGTCTAAAGACCGACAGGGTCATAATTAGGCCCACAGTGTGATCTAACCAATATGGCTACATTTGAATTTATGAGGGCTTTAATTTTCCAATCATATGCTGTTTTATTATTGTGATGTACCGCAGTATACCCTGAAGTCAACACAGTATACCCCGGCCCAATAATTAACTTTCTGTGCCTTATATCGCTAACACTAATGAACCAATTTAGATCTCCTACCAAAGAGGACCCAGTCCACACCATAATCTATACTCCTGCACAATTTCAACTACAGCCATTCAGCCATTTTCTAACTAGGTCTTTTTAAACTACACAGCACAACATGCCACTCCACTCTAGGACACGTCTCTCCATTCTTTGCTATTCCCCTGTATACCACTCTATGTCAATCCACTCTATAGTTGCTCCACTCTATGTTATTGCACTCTACGCCACTCCACACCACTCTATGCCACTTGACTCTACACAACTCCACTCTATGCTTTTCCAATCTATGCCACTCAATTCTATGCCACTCTATTCTTCGCCTCTCCACTCTAATCTACACCATACCATGCTACACTATTCCATTCTACGCCACTCAACTCTATGCCACTCAGATCCATGCCACTCCACTCTACCCCACTCTCCTGTATGGCACTCCACTCTATGCCAATCCACTCTACCCCATTCCACAATATGCCACTCGGTTCTATGCCATTAGACTAAATGCCACTTTAGTCTAAGCCACTCCACTGTATTCCACTCCATGCCACTCCGGTGTTCACCACTCCGGTGTTCACCACTCCATACTACGCTATTCCATTGTACACCACTCCACTTTACACGCTCCACTCTATGCTATCGAACTCTATACAATTCCATACTATTCAACTCTATGCCACTCTACTGTACACCACCCCGCTCTATACTATTCCACACAACTCTACAACATTTACAGTATTCCACTGTACACCACTCCACTCTATTGCAGTCTACCTCACTCCATCCACGCTACTGTAAGCCATTCCACCCTACACCACTCCATGCTATGATATTCCAATGTACACCTCTTTACTATATGCCACTCCACTCTACACTATTTGATTCAATGCTACTTCTCTCCAGACCACTCTCCTGTACAGTGTACTACTCTACTGCACTCTACACTATTCAACTTTATAGCATTCTACTCTACACCACTCAACTGTATGGCACTCCACTTTATGCCAATCCACTTTATACAATTTCACTTTATGTCACTCTACGGTATTCTACTCTACCCTACTCCACTCTTTGCCACTCCGCTCTCTGCTCTTCCAGTCTACGCCACTTGACTCTATGACATTCCACTGTAGGATATTCCACTCTATGCCACTCCATTCTATGTCACGCCATGCCACTCCATTGTATGCTATTCCACCCTATTACAATCCCCTTATTGCATCTTTACTGTATGCTTTTCCACTCTACACCACTCCACTCTACTTTACTCTATGCCACTCTATTATGCTGGACTCCACTCTTTGTCACTCCACTCTATGCCACTCCACTATATAGCACTTAATGCAGCTCCACTCTACAGTATTCATCTCTACACCACTGCACTGCAAGCCACTCCACTCTGTACTATTCCATTGTACGCCACTCCACTTTACTCTTCACTATTCCACTCTCCACCACTCCATTTTATGCTATTCAAATCTACACCAGTCCACTCTATGCTATTGTTCTCTATTTCCACTCCACTGTACGCTATTTCATGCCATTTCACTCTAGGCCACTCACTCTATGCCAATTCACTCTTTATTTATTCTTCTATACAAACCAAACTTAAACAAAACAAACATTAGAAATTCTAAAGTAATAGCTATACCTTATGTTTATAATTAACACACCACCTTCAAATTACAATAACTTGTGCACCTCCATACACAGTGTTGCCAATTTCCTAACCAAACTCCATGAACTATAACTGACCCCTCTAACGTGCAGTCTTCTCACAAGTTACGACATTTGAGATGTCATAAGAGTTGTTATAAATGCTATGAGTTCACATAGTATAAGTGATAATATGAAAGGATTTAAGCAAGGCATCGTAAAGGTTTAAGTTATAGTTAATATGGTCTGTGAATTATAAATTTAAGATATAAACAAAACCTATGTTTGTGTATACACACATCCACACACACATATTTATATAAAAACCAGGTGCAATTGACAATAGGTAGGAAACTTTATAGTTAGGAAAAGTATTTTTTGGTTTGTTTATAAATTTGGCACCATTTGACGAATCTTCACAAAACCTTCCATATATATATATTACAATTTAAGAAACCAAAGGTTACAGGGATGTTACAGTTAGGCTCACAAATCAAACATATAAAACCATAGTATTTCTGCTGTTATAGTTAGAGTTATTTCAAGTAACTATAACTCGTACCCTAAGGTGAAGATAACTTGCATCCCTGTCATGCACAGTTATCTCATCTATAATTTTACCGCTAACATTCATTACATTTATATTATTAATGATGTTAAAACAGATGTTATGAGTGCTGTAATGTCTGGGGAAATTAGAAGAGTATGGCGAGGGCCCTGTAACCTTTGTTTTTTACAGAGAATTTCTAGGGGGATTCTAATTCAATTTCCTAACTATAACATCCATGTTTTTTAGTAAATTTCTTTTTTTTAAACGTAAAGTTATTTTGATTACTTTATGTTAATCCAACCACCACCGCTCATGGCTTCTAGCTGTGCATGGCAGCAGTTGGCCACTGGGCCTAGCCAACCCCCTAAACAACCCCAACACCGCCCCACGCACAGCCTTTGGTGATGTGCGCCGAGGGTTCACTGCAGGGCCTGGCCACCAACCCCGCACCATGCACGGCTTATGGTCCTGCATGCTGGAGGTTGGCCGCAGGGCCTGGCCAGAAGCCAG
This sequence comes from Pleurodeles waltl, assembly GCF_031143425.1. Classification (NCBI taxonomy): domain Eukaryota; kingdom Metazoa; phylum Chordata; class Amphibia; order Caudata; family Salamandridae; genus Pleurodeles; species Pleurodeles waltl. Next base: position 268,865,997 of record NC_090444.1, on the reverse strand, counting down.
GCCCTGCAGTCAACCCAGTATAATCACCCAGCCATGCACAGCCTTCAGCCCGGTGTGTGTGGGGGGGGGTTGGCCAACCCCCTATAATCTCCCTACTCCACGTCACACATGGCCTTTAGCTGTGTGTGGTGGGGATTGGCAGCAGTGCCTGGCACTGAGTGCGTCACTGTCTAAATGATTCTGTGAGTGGATGCATGAGTGCCTAAGTGCATCTGTGAGTGAATGCATGAGTGTCAGAGTAGGTCTGTGAGTGGGTGCATGAATGCCTGAGTGGGACTCTGAGTGGGTGCATGAGTGCCCGAGTGGGTGCATGAATGTGTAAGTAGGTGCATGAGTGCCTCAGTGGCTCGGTGAGTGAGTGCTTGAGTGGGTCTGTGAGTGGGAGCATGAGTGTCTGAATGAGTCTGTGAGTGGGTGCAGGAGTGTCTGAATGAGTCTGTGTCTGGGTACATGAGTGTCTGAGTGGGTTTGTGAGTGTGTGAATCTTTTTTTTACGATATTCAGAAATTTGTTGTGGTGTTCACAGGGGCAGCGCTGAGCATTGCAACATATTTGTGAATATTGCATGTGGTGAAAAAAATCTTGGTTTTAAATTCATAATATGACCTTCAAACATTCCTATATCTGAGCCCTGGGGTCAGGGTACCTCCACCCTGGCCCCTTATCACACTTTTCATATTTGTTTTCAGCTCCAGTGACCGTGTCCCGTTACATAAAATGGCAGCCGCAAAATTCTGCTCCCGGTGCCCCCAGCCAATAACAGCCTTGCTGTGTTGCAAGGGTTCGGGAATAAACATGAGTGGATTTGTGAAGGGTTTGCACCTCTAGATATACAAATTGGGTTTTCTTAATTTCTCCAAAACTACTGAACGGATTTACACTAAATAGCGAGAAGCGTTGTGCAGCGCCTGCATCTCCTGGGTGCCCTCAGAGGTTAACTTGCTGCCCCTACCACATCGGCACGGCATCTGTAATCTGTGTACTGCCTCTGCCCCCTTCTGCCTGCACTCTGTAGTTTGTTGTGCTGTGCCTGACCCTCCCAACTGCCCTCTGGGGTCAGCTTGCTGCCCCTAACCCCCTGAGCCTGCCAGTAGCGGTCTGTTTGCTGCACCTACTCCTGTGGCCTGACGTCTGTGTGGTCTATATGCTGTCCCTACACTTCCCACTTACCATACAGTGTCTGTTGTGCAGCCCCTGACCCTACCTACCCTCCTTGCTCTGTGCCACCTCTGAGCATGTGGCCTGCTCTCCTTAGTCTGTGTGTTGTCCCTGCCCCACTGGCCTGTCTTTCATGGTCTGTGTGTTGCCCACGCCACCTCCTGCCTGCCTTCTGTGGTCCGTTATGCTGCTCCCTCCTTTCCTGGCTGCCCTTCAAGGTCAGCTTGCTTCTCCTGCCCATCCTGTCTGCCCTCAGTGGTCTGTGTGCTATCCATGCCCACGCCACTAGCACTCCATGGTCCATTGTGCTGCCTCTGCCTCACCTTGCTGCCCTCCAAGGTCAACTTCCTGTGTCTGGTCCCAGTCTTGGCCACAGTATTAGGTTTGCTGCCCCTGTCCCCTTCCACATGCCCTCCATGGTCTGTTGTGCTGGCCCTTCCCCTCCAGCTTCCTGTTGAGGTGAGCTTTCTATCCCAGGTCCGCCACTTGCCCTTTGTGGTCCGTGCGCCTTTGTGGGCCTGCCTCTCCAGCCTGCCCTCAACAGCATTGTCCCCACACTCCCCACATCTCTATGGGCTAGTTATTTTATTTAGATTTAATGATTTATTTAGTAGTGCAGTACCAAAGAAATCTTTAAAAGTACTGCAGTGTCAAGAGCTGGTACTGTGGTAGCCATCCTCTAAATGATTTCTCTTTATTTTTCAACTATGAGGGGTCCATTCCCCCACCACCCACCCCGCCTCCCAAATCGACATGGGCTTGGCAGCCAGAGGGTGTCCACCATGCCCTGTTATAGGCTAATCTCACTTTTTTTTCAGGACTCAATCCTGTAAACTGCAGCTGCATCTATCTGATGTCAGCCAATCAAATTCAAGTCTTTCAGTACCGAAAAGGCTCGAAAGAATAAAAGCCCCGTGGACCAATCCAAAGTCCTCATTTAGAAAAAAACGATGGTATTGCAGGGCTCCCTCTGTACAACCGTACAGATATACCTAACTTTTTAACCTCTTCAAGCCCAATCAAGTACCTATTTAAATGTATGTTTCCCAAAAACAACAGAAAGGATTTACACCAAATGACTGAAAGCACACTTTCTGAGTGAAGTTCTAACCTTTTGCCTAATTTGGTGTAATTCTTTTCAGCCTTTTATTTCTGTATCAAAGAGCAACCTTTCCTATGGGAATTAACATGGGAACTCGTGTTCAGCAAGAATTAATGAAAGTTATCAGCATTCACACGTTTTCTCAATCAAACTAATCCTCAACAGGTTGGAACAGGAACCAAATAGGGTGAGTTCGGTAACAAAGCATAGACACTGTGGCACCTTTTACCCACCATAGAGGTTGATTACTGACTTAATGTATGTGCAGACACGTACATTAAGTCAATGGACAACAACTAACAATGTTTACACCCACACACACTTCATATAGGGAACTGAGGTTTCAGAATATCATTAGAGATTGAATTTTGCAGTGACTACTGAGCTTGGTGATGGATATTATGTGAATTACCTTCCTGATTAAGGAAGGTTCAAAGAATTTAAGTGAATATTCTCCTATTTTATATTTTCCTACAGGTTCTACAAAACTGCGTTGACATGTAGGACAATCTTATGCCTCCTTGTTAGATACAACACCTTAGTACAAGGGGTAGATAGGAAGGAGTCAGTAGCCCTGAAGAAAGCAGAGTGACCAGTATGGACAGACTGATTTCGGATGAAACATGTGGAGGGGGGGATCACAACCCACTTGAGGCTTAATCTCTCATAGGTCATGGTGGCCCCATGTTCAACAAAGGTAATAAATAGCACACTACACTCTGCACAACTGAGTATATACAATATATGTGTGTTGTTTATAGTTTGGTGAAAGGAGGATGCCCACCTCAAGGAGGAACTCTAAATCTAGCATTAGGACATCTTTTTGGCTAATGCCCAGCTCCTCCAGACTCTAAATAAGGCCCATAGTGAATTGCTGACTCGGGCCATGATCCACAAGAATTAAAGCCTCATGTTGGTTATAATGCCTGTAAAAAATTGGGTTACAAGTTCAGGGGAGTGAAATCCCAACTTAAGAGGGAACTACAATCCTTGTAAGAAGTGAGGCATAGGCAAACCCTAAATTAGTTTGTGCTCAACCCTCTGGTAACATGGCATAGAGCAGTCAGGCTCAACTTAGAGACAAAGTTTAAAATATGTATGGAGCACTTCAAACAGTAATAAAGTGAAAACACCACCCCAATTTACCACGCCTAAATCAAGACCAAAACAGCAAAAATTTAATTGGTAGAACTGGAGATATGCAATTTTAAAGATTTAAGTGAAAACAGCACCGAAAGGCACAAGCGGAAACTGTTGATATATGGTCAAGCTGGACCGGGACAAAGTCACAATTTCAGGCTGACCGCGATGGAGCACATGCTGGTTTACATGGACGCAGTTTGCCTCGCTGAACAAGAGTACCTTAAATCCTGGTTGTGAAGAGTTGTGGAGTTCTGTGTCAAAGGTGCATCACACAGAGGCGAGCCGTAGTAGCAGCAAAGTTGCGACGTAATATACTGTACCTCCTTGAAGATGCTGTCGATGAGGGGCTTGCGATGAGAAGTTCTGCGTTGAGCTGCATAGTGCATTGGCTGTTCCGAGGAAGCTTTAGGGCTTGCGATATGGAGTCCTTCCTCATCCTCAAAAATGGCGTAGATGAGGAGCTTGTGATGCAAAGGCTTGCGTCGGGGATGCGGCGCTCAGTAGCAGTTCCTGGAAGTCTACGACCTGCAATGCAAAGCTCTTGTGTCAGGGAAGTCCACACATCAGAGGCAATGTGTTGGTTCTGCTCAGGGTTGTGCCGCACACCAGAAGAGATGCGTCGATTTTGCTGAAATCACAGATGGGCTGGCAGAGCATGTTCAGGCCCATTTCCAAGGGTCCAGGTCTAGATGGATGCAGGCAGGAAAAGAGAACAACAGATTGCTCCTACTCCCCGGAGGAAGCAGCATAAACAGCTGCTCCCTCAGGGTGGGAACAATGGCAGCTCCCGCAGCATGCGGGGAGTGGGTAGGGGCCACAGCAGCCCTGAAGTTTCTTCCATGGCTCCCAACTTGTGCTTGGTGGGTGCTCCTGGTGGACACCGGGGAACCCACCTTTAAATGATGCAGGCCTCAGTAGATGGGCTCCCTGGGGGCCAAATAAGCTCAGGGCGGCATGCAACGTCATCCTCTTTTTTTGTAAAAAATAAATAAAAAAACACAGACCCAGGGGATGGAATCCTGGGGGCCTTAGAAGGCTCGGGAGGGAGGGGGCACATCGTCCCTCCTCCCCTTTAAAAGAAAAATACAGTCCTGGAGGATGGGGTCCCCAGGGCCTGAGAAAGCGGGGAAGGGAGGACACACAGTCCCTCTCCTCTTTACAATAAGTTACAGCCTAGGGGAAGGGATACCCCGCCTATAAAGGCTCAGGGAGAGGGGCAGGGAGTCCCCCCTCCACTTTTATCTAAATGTAATGCCTGTGGGGATGGCATTCCCTGGGCGTATTTAGGCTCAGGGAGGGGGGCCTTGCACCCCTCTCCATTTATTAATTACTCGGCCCCAAAGGATGGGGTCCCTGGGGCCTAGTAAGGCTCGGGGAGGTGGGCCATGTGGCCTCCCCTCCTGTTTTTAATGAAAAAGGGCCCAGGGGTATGGGGACCCCAGGGCCTAATAAGGCTCAGGGTGGGGGGGGGGTGCTCCCCTATATAATGTAATGCAGCACTGGGGAATTGGATACCAGGGTCTAATAGGGCTCAGTGCAGTGGGGGCACACAGCCCACCCCCCCTTTTAAAAAATGAAGGCCATGGAGGTGGGGCCCCCGGGGCCAAAACAGGCTTGGGGTGGTAGGCCACGTGGCATTCCTCCCCTTTTAAAAAACAGACAGCCACAGGAGATAGGGTCCTCAGGGCCTGAGAGGGCCTTCTAAGGGGGGTTGCGTGGCCCCCTTCACTTAAAAAAAAAAATGAACAGTCACAGAGGATGTGGTCACCAGGGCCTAATAAGGCTCAAGATGGGGGGCCATGTAGCCCCCCTCTCTTCTTGTTTATATGTGGGGCCTAGGGATGGGGCCACTGGGGCCTATCAGGGCTCTAGAAGGTGGGGCTGCATGCCCCTGTCCCCTTAAATTTAGGCCCTGGGGATGGGGTCCCTGGGGCCCAGGAAAGCTAGGGAGGGGGGGCCTGGCCACCCATCCCCTTTTTTATTGTATTTGGCCCCAAAGATGAGGTCCTAGGGCCCTTTAAGGCTCGAGAGGGGGACTTCAAACCCTCCTCCACTGTTTGGCATTTGGCCCCAGGGGATAGGGTTCCAGAGGCCTTTTAAGGCTTAGTGAGGGAGGCCACACTGCCCCAACCACCTTTTTATTGGAACTGGCCTCAGGGATGGGCTCAATGGGGCCAATTAGGGGTTAAGAAAGGGACTGAACTCAATATATATGTTTTGTCCCAGGGGATGGGGTTCCTGGGGCTCAAGACCAGCCTTACACTGTGCACGTCAAAGGCTGTGCATGGTGTGGGGTTGGCAGCCTGATAGAGGCCTGGGCACAAGGCATGGCGGCAGGCCAAGCACTGTGGCCAACACCACTGTGCACAGCCAAAGGCTGTGCGCAGCATGTGGTTGACTGCCTGCGGGAGTTGGACTCACAGCCTGGCTGCAAGATTGGTCATGCGGCTAACCCCACAGCACGCATGACCAATGGGGTGGGGTTAGCTGCCTCTGGGTGGCTGCCTGTGGGGAGAAGGACGCCTCACTGCACCCGACAAAAGGCTGTGCACAGTGTGAGGTCGGTTCCCTGTGCGTGGGGGGTAGGTATCTTCGGGTGTGTTGGCAACAGGGTCTGGGCAGAAGCCGAGCGGAGTAGGCTGTCTGTGAGGGTTTAACGTGGGCATTGCCACAGCATGGCAGGGGTTGCTTGATGTATGGTAATAAATTCACTGAAAAAAAACAACGGTTAAAGTAACGTTATAGTTAGGTGAACATGTCTGTGACATTGAGTATCTAGAGAAACTTGGCTTTCTCTGAACAGTTTTATACATATTGAACACCATGTGCAATGAGGGTTTTCCATATATCTGTGGTTGATTGTTAATGTGAACAAGGCTACCTGTGAAGTGTATGGTATTGAGATGTCATCAGTGATGTCATAAAAGATGTAATAAATTGTCATAGAATATGTCATGAGTGATGTAATATGCGAGGTCATAAGCAGTGGATGGCAGGGCGCAAGTTATAGTTGGCTCTGCTAACTATGACTGGTGAATTTCTGTCATTTTCTTTAGTTCAAAACGTTAATGTTGTCAATTATATATTTACCCAACCATGAGGTTAATTTAACCTTTGTTTTCATATCTATCTCTCTCTCTCTCTCTATCTATATATATATATATGTATATATATGTATATATATATATATATATATATATATATATATATATATATATATATATATATATCCAAAAGCAAATCCCGAAATACTGAGGCTCAAAAAAGTGGCGGTCCGACCATGGTCTCGGGAATAACCATCAAATAAATCAACACATATTCTTGTAACCACAAGAAAGGTCAGGACACTTCCAGATGAATGTAAAAAAGTTTTACTATCACACAGATTCTTCCTCCCAACGCGTTTCAGCCGTAGCCTTGTTCACAGATGGGGGAAGTGAGCACATCAGCATACAAATGCCCAAATCTAATAAAACTGATGACAGACAAACAAAGCAAATAAAGCAACTTGTTCTGCAACCATAGTGGCCATATTGGACTAGTATGTGGTATATTGTATATAAGATAACTTAAATATTGTCTACATCATTGATAAACCCATCAAGTCTATTAAAACATTTGTTTATATACTCGATAATTTTGTTCAAACCTGAATCTATATCATTGATAAACACAATCAAATATCATCCAAAATCCTTCTGTACCTATTGATCTAGATATATGCCATATTTTCTTAATGTGATAGGTATGTGTTAATTTCATGTATATTGATTCAAATCACTTGTCACATATAATTGCAACACTCTAACCTCTTATTCTTAACATATACCCTAAAAAATACTCGAGCCCATCTCCACTACAATACAGTCTGTAATTCTATGTGCCCATTAAAACCCCACAATACATGATCAGAAGCCCTGTGCATAAATACAATAATACTAATGTATCATTAAATACACAATCCTATAAACAAAAACACACAAAAGTTACTTCAGAAATTGTAACCCAGAAATGTCTATCCAAGATGACTGCACATCTCCTCACTGGAATTTAAACCCCCAGGGGAGAGAGTCATAAATCTAATAATATATTTGGATTCCAGAGTGCATAAAGGCTTTTTGTCTGTCACCACCCCGAATATTGGGCTTAACATGATCACACACCAAGTAACTTAATAATTTCTCGTCACCTTGATGTTCCTCTTGAAAATGTCTCGCTACTGGATAGTTACGGTCATTATTCCGGATGGCTCTTGTATGTTCAAGGATTCTTTTCTTGGCCTTATGAATAGTACTTCCCACATATAATTTATTACATGGGCATCTCAAACAATACACACAAAATTCGGTATTGCAATTGTAATGGCCCAGAATCCTGTACTTATTCTGTCCATTACCCCAGATAACAACCGAGCAATTGACACTATATCTGCAGGCCTTACAATGTTGACACAATAGAATCCTGTAATGTTTAGACAGCCATCTTGAGACTTGGTTTCAGTCAAGTCCCTGAAAAAAAAGATAAAAAATAAGAAAAGGGGCCAGGGTAGGGACACCCTGACCCGTTAGCTCTGTTGCTGGGGTCCCAGAAGGACTCCCCCAGGGCAAAAAAGTACTTGTTAAATTAAATTTAGCCGCAAATTCGCGAGGGGGGCATGAATCTGCGGCAAAAATGTAAAAAAAAAAAAAAAAAACAAGCATGGTCTCCCACACTGGATTTGGTAAAACCAAGCCCCTGAGGCATGTTAAAATTAAAGGACGGGGCCCCCTCCTGGGCTTATTTATGACCCGGGACTGCCACCAGAATGCATGATGGAGAAGTGTGGCTCAATGGTTAGAGCGGCAGACCCTGATGCAGAAATCTGGCCCGGACCAGGGTTCAATTCCCGCCTCATCGGGTCTTGAGCTTAATTTCCTCGGACCTGATAATTCTCGCATCGGTGCCTAACCTAATTCATGGGTCCCACTCTGTAACCCTGGGCAATAGCTTGCTTAATCTCCACAACAGCCCCAACAGCGCTGGGATGACTGGCTTCACCTTGGAGGTTGCCCAGGAGTGGGCACCTCACAGGGAAAAGCCAGGAGGGGTTCCACAGTGGTATGCGTACAGTGCCTTGAGACCCTAACGGGTGAGTAGTGCGCTATACAAGTACGAAGTTTACAGTTTATGATGGAACCACCCATGCATGAACAACGCATGCCTTAACAACACTGTCGAAGCCACAACAGCGTTATTTCCACGCATGCCTTTACAATGAATTTTGTTGTAAAAGCATGCCTATTAAAGACGTGTGGAAATGGCTTGTGAAATGGCATGCATGGCACTATCATACAACAACCCCCACCCCTAATACTTAAACTACCCTGACCCCTCCACCCACCCTAAGCCCTAAAAAAATACTATCCTAACCCACACCTCCTCCCTTAGAAACTAAAGTACCCCGACTTCCAACCCACCCTGAACCATAACAAAAGACCTACCCTGACCCCCACCACTGTCCAATAAAACAAAACTACACAACACCCCCACCGACCCTGAGCCCTAAAACCTTCCCCCTAAGTAAACTATCCTGACCCTTCTCCCGTCCTGAGCCCTAAAACCTTCCCCTTAAGTAAACTACTCCGACTCTCCACCTACTCTAAGACCTAAATTCACCCCACCCCTAAAAACTATCTCCACCCCTGCCCCAACCCCTTACCTCACCACGCCCTCTCCTGATCTTTCCTCCTGTTCTCTCCTCCTGTCCTTCCTTAAACTTTCCCCCACCCCTTTAAAAATAAAGTATCCCACTCCCCACCATAAGCCCTAAATAAAAATAACCAAACCCTACCCGCTTCTAAAAAATAAAATAGCCCAACCCCCCACCCAAAGCCCTGAAAAATGAAATACTCAAACCCCCCCACCCCGCCCATGAAAAAAAAAGCCTGACCCCCACCCACCGACCCCTTAATCCACCCCCACTTCTAAAAACTACCCCTACCCCTGCCCCAGCCCCACTTACCTCACCACGTCCTCTCCGGATCCACCTTGCCTATTTCTGTGCATTAACCATGCATATGCATAGTTTGGCACATGCATCGTTAAGGCACAGATAAAAAGCTGTAATTGTTCCGGCAAGCGTGGTTATGGTTGCCTGGGAAACGTCCGAGTTGTTTACAACGCGTTGTCCCGAATATTTCCCCTGCCACCACCCTGGGGCTTCATTTCAATGGAATGTGGGGTGCACACAGCCCCCCATGACCAAGGGACCATCAACTCCCTAGGGAAAAATTAGTACAATAAGTACACAGGATGCCCCTGCAGCCCCAGGCTAATATTTTATGATATGCGGGGCCACACCCCACAGCCCTGGGGACGACCATCTCCCTGGGGCAAAATGTTTAAAATAAGTAGGGGGTCCTGAGCACACCCCCACAACCCTGGAGACCGCCACCTCCTGAAATAAAAGAATGAAGGTGGTCCACTACAGACTCCCATCCCCAGGGGCCACCACCTCCCTGGGGCAAATACAATGTTGGAGGGGGCCCACATGCCCCCCCTTGAGGAGCCATAGATGGCCCTGGAGACCGCCACCCCAGGGCCAGCTCCTGCTGTGTCTCAGTGTGCCCACCGACAGGAAACAGCTGTTTGCTCTGACTTGGCAGGAGCTTTAGCAGTTCCCACAAAGTCAGAGCAAACACTCCGCTCACAGCAAGTGATAGCTGTCAAACAGCTCTTGCTTGCTGGGAGCACAGGTTTCCCTAACTCCCTGCCTGCAGGGATGCGAGCAGGGAAACAGAGGAAACTATTGCTCTCACAGACAGGGAGCTGCATGTTTGGCAGCTCCTTGTCTGAGACAGCAATGCCGGCGCCTGCAGGAGGTGGGGAGCCAACTGGGCCTTGAGGCTGCCCCTGTGGCCCCACTGCACACTGGATGCCCTGCGGTGCAGCCAGAACACACGGCCGGGCCCTGGGGGATGGGGTCCCCGGGCCGAAATTGGCCAGAGAAGGGGGACCATGCGGTCCTCCTTCCGCCCCAAAAGTGGTATATATTGAGGTCAGGCCCCGGGGATGGGGTCCCCAGGGCTGAGATTGGCAGGAGAAGGGGGCCGCGCAGCCCTCCCTCACACTGCACATTTACCCAATCAGGTAGTCAAATAACTAGTAGAAAGTGCTCCAGTTGGGTAGACAGTTTGTGCAACCTGTGGACTCTTGTTGGATAAAGGAGTAGGTGAGCTTCCATTCTACCCATGATGCTCATTTCACAGAAATGGAAGCACTTACAAATATAAATGTAGCAGGTACCCTAGTTGAAGCTCCACTACTAGAAAGGACAAATGATGCTAACTCCTGAGCTTGGCAAGCGCACATTCGGTTTTGAAAAATGATCTGAAATCCTTTGTGGAGGTAAATGCATCTTACATCTATTGCAGTGCAATCATCCACTCTCACAGCCACTCTCACAGCCAGAGACACCCTCTCACACCTATTCTCACACCCAGAGAGACAGGCCCTGCAGCCAACTCCCGCTTCGCACGGCCTGGCCGCTGAAGGCTGTGTGCGGTGGTGGTTGGAATAACATATAGTAATGAAAATTACTTTACGTGAAAAAAACATAGAAATTCACTGAAGAAAAAACAAAGGTTACAGGGACATAATAGTTAGGAAATATAATTGAAAAAAAACACCCTCACCATGCACTGCTAATTACCTCAAATATTACAACACTCTTGACAACTTTTTCCATAAAAATATTAATGAAACATTAGAAGTTAAATTATTGAAGAAAAAACTGCTTGGAGGGGCATGAGTTATTGCTTATCTTAGGCCGTGGATTATAGTTACTTGAAATAACTAACTATAGCTGCTGAATTTCTATAGTTTTGTGCAAGTAAATTCAGAACCTAACTATAATGTTCCTGTAACCTTTGGTGTTTTTTAAGTGTATATATATATATATATATATATATATATATCTGTTTAAACTTTATTCGTAGGGTATGTTAAAAGATGTGCACACAATTAACCAGATGTTGGAGAAGACTGGATGTTGCTCGCCGAAAAAAGAAATCCCTCTAGACATTCAGGTGGAACCTCTTCCTCCCTGTGTTGCCGAGTACTTTACGCCTATTAATAACGACAAGTAGACAGATAGCAGCAGCTTTATATAAGCAAGCTTAGAAATCATTCTCAGATAAGTGCTTTTGACCTAAATCTTGTAGCGCCTCGGTCTGACATATAACCCCGCAGCTGTGAAATTCTGTACGAGATTTAGCAGCCTGATGCCGCCGGCTGACCCAGCCATAAAGCAAAGGGAGATAAGGATTTGCAGCATGATATGATACAATTAGACATTTACCTTCTGCTATTTTCAATGCAAGCCCATTTTCCCTTAATGAGATGCAGCCCATTGTTTTAAACGCTTCAAATTAACATACTTGTTTAGTGTATGTTTGAATGTGATTAATAGGGGAAAAACAACCTCTTAAATTGTCCTGTCATGAATGGAGAGATTAGTTTCTCTGCGGAAATATAAGCAGGAGGTTGTTCTTTCTGGTTAACACCCGTGGAGATGCAAAGTTAAAGGATGGCTCTGCCTGGAACAATAATCAGATATAAAAACATCTGTTTAGCAGCAGAACACCTACAGTGCACTTTAATCAAGCATTTGCTTTACCTGCCAAAAGGACCATGATCTCTTCAAAATGCAATGCGGATTAAAGTGTTATCTAACACAAGCAGGAAACTAACCTTCAAGTGGAAGTTTGAAATGGTTTCATCATAATATTCATGTCTTTGGATGGAGAAGCCAGCCTTTTCAGCGAGGCAGCAAAACTGGTCTAATGTATTCCCTCGAAGCGGAGCAAATACCATCGCTTTTCCCTGGAACAGTACAAGGTGAAGGCACACATTTACTATTTATTAACTGGAATGCAATCACATAAAACATGCAGCAGGCAAAGCCCTCAGCCAACCACAAAGACAGGTTCCTCTGCGCACAGAATCTGATTGAGGCAAACAAAACGGGGCTTTTTTTTTTATATCATATGTCCTTCACAGAGAAGTAAGTGATGATTATTTGCAGGTAAAACAGATTTTGCAGAAAGTGGCATAATTATTCCGGAAGGTCTCGCTATTCATATGATTAAAACATCACATACACTTCCCAGCAGTGCATGAAAACACACAGCAAATATCCTACAAAAGGTGGCACCCAGGGACTACACAATTATATGGATGGGAGCAGCAGAGTTTAACAAGAACGGGAATGTCAGGCACACTGTCCATATATGTCCAAGCCCTCCCTAACTTAGGGGAGCACAGCAGATGAAATGAATTGCATCGAGGGGACGCAAATGTTGGTTGCTCTGTTCAGACCATAGAAGGGGCGCAGCTCCAGGCGCTTTAGCGCTATGGTGCAGCACTGCATTGAATAGGTTTTCTGCGGAAAGGACATTGCTCCACGCGCACGCTGCCCCATGCAGTCAGAGGCAGAACCCCTTCCATTTGTTTTTTTAAAGTTTCTTGAAGGTGCTACAATCCAAACAAGACCCCACTATGTGAGACTGGGAGGCCAGAGGATACAAATTCTTGTACTATGATCCAAAAACAAAAACGCCCAAAGATCCCTAAGGGCAAGTATGTATCTGTATTTGGCAGACAGAGACTGTTTGGGCCAAGATGGTCCTGGTCCCCGGGCAGCGTCTGAACGCAATGGTTGTGGGTATGATCTGAAACTGAAAAAACACAAACATTCGGATTAATTTGCCACTGAGGTCAGCAATGCATTGCTGTAGGGGTCAGAAGATGGGGAGAGTATTGCGGGCACAGACACACAACTAGTGAATTTCACTATATTTCAGATTGAAATCATAACCATAGAACCCCTTTAGTTTAAGTCTTTCTAGTACAAGCAAGCTACTTGTTTGTCTTTACAACAAGTAATAATCCGTTACACACACCGCAATATTAACCTTCACAACAAGAAAAGAGGATGACTATGTCCTTTCAAAATGTTTGATGTACTTGCAAACCAAAAAGAAATGCAGGCTAGCGAATTTCAACAAGGCAGAATTTTTCTCAAGGCCAGTGCTTGTGAAAGATTTGAATTGTGAGCTTCAGAAATAGACAACACAAGGAAAATAATACATTCTGAGGGTACCGTGGGTCTGCTAGCCACATAAAACCTTTAAAAGGTCTTTGCTGAAGGACGAAAATTTCCTATACATCTCACACTTATTCATAATTATCCATAAGTAGATATAATGTAAGCATTTCAACCTCACCTTATAAGAATACGGTGCTCTACACAAGTTACTAGTGTGGTTTATTTTTCACAGTCTTGAACATGCTGACAGTGCAACCTCTTATCTACTGGTCTAGTTAAAGTGTAGTGGATACATATGAAAACCGTCCACGTTGAGGCTTTGAAAGGAATGACCAGGATTATAAGACTTATATTTCCAAGGCCCTTCAGGGACATAAGACCATATGTGTTGGACCTGGCTTTTTGACAGGGTCATCCCCAAACTTTTTGCCTCCTTCCTCCTATTTTTTCTGACCTGTTGTTGTTGGCTTTTGACCTCTGGGCACTTTACCACTGCTAACCAGTGCTAAAGTGCATATGCTCTCTGTGTAAATGGTACTATTGATTGGTTTATCCATGATTGGCTATTTAATTTACTTATAAGTCCCTAGTAGAGTGCACTAGATGTGCCTAGGGCCTGTAGATTAAATGCTGCTAGTGGGCCTGCAGCACTGGTTGTGCCACCCACTTCAGTAGCCCCTTAACCTTGTCTCAGGCCTGCCATTGCAAGGCCTGTGTGTGCAGTTTCACTGCCACTTCGACTTGGCATGTAAAAGTACTTGCCAAGCCTAGAACTCCCCTTTTTCTACATATAAGTCATCCCTAATGTGTGCCCTAGGTAACCCCTAGAGCAGGGTGCTGTGCAGGTAAAAGGCAGGACATGTACCTGTGTAGTTATATGTCCTGGTAGTGTAAAACTCCTAAATTCATTTTTTACACTACTGTGAGGCCTGCTCCCTTCATAGGCTAATATTGGGGCTGCCCTCATACACTGTTGAAGTGGCAGCTGCTGATCTGAAAGGAGCAGGAAGGTCATATTTAGTATGGCCAGAATGGTAATATAAAGTCCTGCTGACTGGTGAAGTCGGATTTAATATTACTATTCTAGAAATGCCACTTTTAGAAAGTGAGCATTTCTTTGCACTAAAATCTTGTTATGCCCTTCAATCCACGTCTGGCTAGGTTTAGTTGACAGCTCCTTGTGCATTCACTCAGACACACCCCAAACACAGGGTACTCAGCCTCACTTGCATACATCTGCATTTTGAATGGGTCTTCCTGGGCTGGGAGGGTGGAGGGCCTGCCCTCACACAAAGGACTGCCACACCCCCTACTGGGACTCTGGCAGACAGGATTGAACTGAAAGGGGGCTTGGTGCATTTCTTAGACACTCTTTGAAGTCACCCCCACTTCAAAGGCACAACTTAGTATAAAACAGGGCCTCTGCCCTACCTCATCAGACACTTGCTGGAGAAGAAACCTGAACCAGAAACTACATCCTGCCAAGAAGAACTGCCTGGCTGCTCAAAGGACTCACCTGTCTGCTTTTCTACAAAGGACTGCTGCCTTGCTGTTGGCCTGCTGCCTTGCTGAACTGCCTGGCTGCTCAAAGGACTCACCTGTCTGCTTTTCTACAAAGGACTGCTGCCTTGCTGTTGGCCTGCTGCCTTGCTGAACTCTTGTCTGGCTGTAAAAGTGCTCTCCAAGGGCTTGGATAGAGCTTGCCTCCTGTTCCCTGAAGTCTCAGGACCAAAAAGACTTCTCTCTTCCTCTTGGACGCTCCGTGCGCCGAAATTTTCGCCGCACAGCTTGTTCCGCGGCAAGAAAAACGCCGCACACCGACGCTGATCGACGCGACGCCTTCGGGACGACCGAAACTTTGACGCACGGCCGCGCAAGGACAACGCCGCCCGACTTCCCAGGAGAAATCGACGCGACGCCTGCCGTGAGATCAAAACTTTGACGCACGGCCTCGCAAGGACAACGCCGCCCGACTCCCCAGGAGAAATCGACGCGACGCCTGCCGTGAGATCGAAACTTCGACGCACAGCCCCGCAGAACGACGCGCAGCCGGAAAACAAGCAGGAAAATCCACGCACAGACCCGGGACATCTGGTACTCCCCGCGAACCACAGAAAGAGACTGTCCGCGTGCCGGAAAACGACGCACGACTCCCCGCGTGGAAAATAACGATGCAAGTCCGTGTGTGCTGAGGAGAAATCGACGCACACACCAGTTTTCCACGTACCTCTTCTCCTGTGGCCCTCTGAGGAGATTTTCCACCAGGTACTTTGTGTTTGAAAGAGACTTTGTTTACTTTCTAAAGACTTAAGACACTTTATATCACTTTTCAGTGATATCTTTACAAATTCATATTGCAACTTTGATCGTTTTGACCTGAAGATACCCAGATAAATATTATATATTTTTCTAAACACTGTGTGGTGTATTTTTGTGGTGTTATGCTATGGTGTTGTATGATTTATTGCACAAATGCTTTACACATTGCCTTCTAAGTTAAGCCTGACTGCTCGTGCCAAGCTACCGGAGGGTGAGCACAGGCTGATTTTGGATTGTGTGTGACTTACCCTGACTAGAGTGAGGGTTCTTGCTTGGACAGAGGGCAACCTGACTGCCAACCAAAAACCCCATTTCTAACATTGGTGGCAGCGGTGGGATAGGACTTGTGTTTGTGCAGTGACATACAGTAGCTAAGTATTTCACTACCTACCCACAGTTGAAGGTCAACTTGATTTTTCATCTTTTTTGGCTTTTGATTCTCTGATGTCCTCCTGGATATACTATTGATATTTTGGACTTTGGATTTTGGTTTTTGCTGGTAAGATCTTATCAAAATGGGATTGCTTACCTACTCATTCTTTGTTCGTACTGACCACCTCACTAAGGCTGACCTAAGGAAGCTTTGCAGAAAATGGGGCCTTCCTGTAGCAAGGAGATCTACTAAAGCGGAGATGCTACATAACTACATAGTCTGGGGGGAGGAAAGATGGGCAGAGAGAGAGGCAGCAAGAAACCAAATGACTAAGTACCCCTCAGATGAGGAGGAGGACTACACACATGAGGAGGAAGACTGCTCACATGAGGAGGACGACTACTCAGATGAGGAAAGAGACCCAGAGATAGATGAATGGCTCTGAGGTCAAAGGCGACAGGAGCAACAATTAGAGGAGTATCTTGCAAGGGTTGAGGCAAAAAGACTCTTAGCCCTGGAAGAAGAAAAGATTGCAGCTCAAGAGCTGAGCTGTAAAGAGCTGAAACTGGAGGCCGGAAGGGCTGAGTCCAGTTCAGATGGTGGCAGCAAAAATCTTGCATCTAGTACTGCTGAAGAAGGGCACAAGCCCAGAGATGTGGTGCCCAACTTGAAGAAGGGAGTTGACACACCCCAGGCGGTTCAAGGGTATGAGGTAGTTCCCGTTATGCACAGGGTCCCTGAGAAGGATTGGGGAACTGGCACAGGGAGTCATATTCCTACTGGGGGGAGGGACACTTTACTGACTCTAGCAGAGAGTGACAGAGAAAAGGGTTCCCCCCTGGTGGACGTCCTGGATATAGAGTGTAGAGACATCCCAGAAGAGTATGGGTTGAGTGTCAGGGACAGACAGATACTGTCTCACCAGTCTCAGGAGGGTGAGGTAGAGTGCTTTTCCAAGGTTGAGTTACTGGGTGGTTGGGTGAAGGGTACTGTGGTTAATACATGTGAAGGGCAGAGTGATGTAATTGCTGGAGAGCATATGTCTGGTCCTTATTTTCCAGAGCTACGCCAACACCAGGTGGAGTGTGAGTTCTCTGACCCCAGGGAACTTACAACGGAGGCAGACTTCTGGGTGAGTACCAGAGAGTCTGAAGAGGCATTTGGGGGTGCTCCTGAAGGGAGTAGTCTAGGTGGTTCCCAACCGAGTGAGGTGGGAAAGGATTGTAGTGTCCCAGGTAGGTCCCAGGTCCTAGAGGGTTCCATGAGGGAATACCAGGAGGGAAGCCTAGCCTGTACCGTAGGGCCACCTTTTGAGGGAAGCCCCGCAGTGTCAGAAGAACTTGGGGGGGTGACTGTAGCCAGCATCCCAACAGTTCTGGTGTCTGGCAGTACCCCTCCTAGTGAGGGGGTGCAGAAGTCCAGACATAGGGTTGAGAGGGGGTTGCAGACCCCAGTGGAGGACCTTGAGAGTCAGGGGTCAGCTCTGAGAGCAGAGCCCCCCAGGAATGACCCAGGTGAAACCGTTTCTGGTTTGGGGGAAACCCAGACTCTGCCGGATGGGCAGAGGTCGGGAGACCTGCGCCAACCAGACTCTTGTGTGGCCCTTGGGGACGGTGTGTCCCTTGTGGGGGGTGAGAGTGCCCCCCAGGAAGTCCTGGCATGCCAGGCAAAGATTCAACCTCAGGGTGGTGACTCTGGGTTGGATACCCAGGTTCAGAGGTTAAACTCTGACCTGGTGGGAGGTAGGTGTGCCTCCCAAGAAGTCCTGCTGTGCCAGGCAATTGTCCAACCTCAGGGTGTTGACTGAGTTGGATGACCAGGTTCAGAGGTTAAACTCTGATCTGGTGGGGGGTAGGTGTGCCCCCCAGAAAGTCCTGGTGTGCCAAGCAATTGCCCAACCTCAGGGTGGTGACCCTGGGTTGGGGAACCAGGCTCAGAGGTTAAACTCTGACCTGGTGGGAGGTAGGTGTGCCTCCCTGGAAGTCCTGGCCTGCCAGGCAATGGTTCAACCTCAGAGTGGTGACTCTGGGTTGGCTAACCAGGGTCAGAGGATAAACTCTGACCTGTTGGGGGGTAGGTGTGCCCCCCAGAAAGTCCTGGTATGCCAGGCAATGGTTCAACCTCAGGGTGGTGACTCTGGGTTGGATACCCAGGTTCAGAGGTTAACCTCTGACCTGGTGGGAGGTAGGTGTGCCTCCCAGGAAGTCCTGCTATGCCAGGCAGTTGTCCAACCTCAGGGTGTTGACTATGGGTTGGATAACCGGGTTCAGAGGTTAAACTCTGACCTGGTGGGGGGTACTAGTGCCCCCCAGGAAGTCCTGGTGTACCAGGCTGTTGTCCAACCTCAGGGTGCTGACTCTGGGTTGGATAACCGGGTTCAGAGGTTAAACTCTGACCTGGTGGGGGGTAGGTGTGCCCCCCAGAAAGTCCTGGCGTGCCAGGCAATTGTTCAACCTCAGGGTGGTGACCCTAGGTTGGAGAACCAGGTTCAGAGGTTAACCACTGACCTGGTGGGAGGTAGTTGTGCCTCCCAGAAAGCCCTGGTGTGCCAGGCAGTTGCCCAACCTCAGGGTGGTGACCCTAGGTTGGAGAACCAGGTTCAGAGGTTAAACTCTGACCTAGTGGAGGGTCAGTGTGCCCTCCAGGAAGTCCTGGCGTGCCAGGCAATTGTTCAACTTCAGGGTGGTGACTCTGAATTGGATGGCCAAGTTCAGAGGTTAAACTCTGACCTGGTGGAGGGTCAGTGTGCCCTCCAGGAAGTCCTGGCGTGCCAGGCAATTGTTCAACTTCAGGGTGGTGACTCTGAGTTGAATGGTCAGGTGCAGAGGTTAAACTCTGACCTGGTGGGGGGTAGGTGTGCCTCCCAGAAAGTCCTGGTTTGCCAGGCAGTGATCCAGTCTGAGGGTACAGACCCTGGGCTGGAAGACCAGGTTCAGGGTGTCCCCCCGGACCTGGAGGGAGGGCCTACTGATAACAGTGCCCCTACCAAGTTGTCTTCTGAGGAGGCCACTCCTAGTTGGAGGGTGCTGGACCCCAGAAGGGAGGGCAGGGGGAGGGAAGCCTCACCCCGGGCCCTAGTCCAACCTGAAGGTACAGACCCCAGGTTGGAGGGCCAGTTGCAGGTTAACAGCCCTGCACTGGTGGAGGAATGGTACAGGGCGACTTCTATAAGCACCCTGACCATGTTGGACTCTGGGGGTACCGCTCCAGGAGGGAGGGTACAGAGCCCCAGAGGGGAGGACCAGGTTCAGGCTGTCATCCCTGAACTGGTGGAAGGGAGAGTGGTTAAAGGGTGCCCAGCACCTGGGGCTACCGCCCCCCACTCTCCACAGCCACAGTGGTGGGAGAGCTTTGAGAGGCCTGGGGCCTGGCTCTCATCCCTGGCAGCTGTCAGTAACCACTGTGGCTTGCTGTCCGGGTGGACAGAGTTATCCCTGGGGAGGGGACAAGTGTCACACCCCGGGGGTAGAGTGGGCAACACCACTGTGTTGGTCATGGTGGTACTATCCTGCTCCTGGGATACATCTGTGAGCAAAGTAAGGTTAGGTGCTGCACAGATGGGATCCGCAGGTAAGGAGAAAGGTTCCCCATGGGTTGGCTTAATGGGCCCTGAGAGTATGGACAGAGGGATCCAATTGGAGTCAGGAAGGCGAAGAACTGGAGCATGCCCCTGCTGTTGTGGGCCTGGGTCCTTGTTCTGTCGCCTCAAACAGGGAAGTACATCAGGATAGTGATTGTTCTCCCCTGGCTTTAGGCTGGTAGGGGGTCATGTTGGACCTGGCTTTTTGACAGGGTCATCCCCAAACTTTTTGCCTCCTTCCTCCTATTTTTTCTGACCTGTTGTTGTTGGCTTTTGACCTCTGGGCACTTTACCACTGCTAACCAGTGCTAAAGTGCATATGCTCTCTGTGTAAATGGTACTATTGATTGGTTTATCCATGATTGGCTATTTAATTTACTTATAAGTCCCTAGTAGAGTGCACTATATGTGCCTAGGGCCTGTAGATTAAATGCTGCTAGTGGGCCTGCAGCACTGGTTGTGCCACCCACGTCAGTAGCCCCTTAACCCTGTCTCAGGCCTGCCATTGCAAAGCCTGTGTGTGCAGATTCACTGCCACTTCGACTTGGCATTTAAAAGTACTTGCCAAGC
Source organism: Pleurodeles waltl (assembly GCF_031143425.1). Lineage (NCBI taxonomy): Eukaryota > Metazoa > Chordata > Amphibia > Caudata > Salamandridae > Pleurodeles > Pleurodeles waltl. Next base: position 268,845,665 of record NC_090444.1, on the reverse strand, counting down.
CTAGAACTCCCCTTTTTCTACATATAAGTCATCCCTAATGTGTGCCCTAGGTAACCCCTAGAGCAGGGTGCTGTGTAGGTAAAAGGCAGGACATGTACCTGTGTAGTTATATGTCCTGGTAGTGTAAAACTCCTAAATTCGTTTTTACACTACTGTGAGGCCTGCTCCCTTCATAGGCTAACATTGGGGCTGCCCTCATACACTGTTGAAGTGGCAGCTGCTGATCTGAAAGGAGCAGGAAGGTCATATTTAGTATGGCCAGAATGGTAATATAAAGTCCTGCTGACTGGTGAAGTCGGATTTAATATTACTATTCTAGAAATGCCACTTTTAGAAAGTGAGCATTTCTTTGCACTAAAATCTTGTTGTGCCCTTCAATCCACGTCTGGCTAGGTTTAGTTGACAGCTCCTTGTGCATTCACTCAGACACACCCCAAACACAGGGTACTCAGCCTCACTTGCATACATCTGCATTTTGAATGGGTCTTCCTGGGCTGGGAGGGTGGAGGGCCTGCCCTCACACAAAGGACTGCCACACCCCCTACTGGGACTCTGGCAGACAGAATTGAACTGAAAGGGGGCTTGGTGCATTTCTTAGACACTCTTTGAAGTCACCCCCACTTCAAAGGCACAACTTAGTATAAAACAGGGCCTCTGCCCTACCTCATCAGACACTTGCTGGAGAAGAAACCTGAACCAGAAACTACATCCTGCCAAGAAGAACTGCCTGGCTGCTCAAAGGACTCGCCTGTCTGCTTTTCTACAAAGGACTGCTGCCTTGCTGTTGGCCTGCTGCCTTGCTGAACTGCCTGGCTGCTCAAAGGACTCACCTGTCTGCTTTTCTACAAAGGACTGCTGCCTTGCTGTTGGCCTGCTGCCTTGCTGAACTCTTGTCTGGCTGTAAAAGTGCTCTCCAAGAGCTTGGATAGAGCGTGCCTCCTGTTCCCTGAAGTCTCAGGACCAAAAAGACTTCTCTCTTCCTCTTGGACGCTCCGTGCGCCGAAATTTTCGACGCACAGCTTGTTCCGCGGCAAGAAAAACGCCGCACACCGACGCTGATCGACGCGACGCCTTCGGGACGACCAAAACTTTGACGCACGGCCTCGCAAGGACAACGCCACCCGACTTCCCAGGAGAAATTGACGCAACGCCTGCCGTAAGATCAAAACTTTGACGCACGGCCTCGCAAGGACAACGCCGCCCGACTCCCCAGGAGAAATCGACGCGACGCCTGCCGTGAGATCGAAACTTCGACGCGCAGCCCCGCAGAACGGCGCGCAGCCGGAAAACAAGCAGGAAAATCCACGCACAGACCCGGGACATCTGGTACTCCCCGCGAACCACAGAAAGAGACTGTCCGCGCGCCGGAAAACGACACACGACTCCCCGCGTGGAAAATAACGACGCAAGTCGTTGTGTGTGCTGAGGAGAAATCGACGCACACACCAGTTTTCCACGTACCTCCTCTCCTGTGGCCCTCTGAGGAGATTTTCCACCAGAAACCAGGTACTTTGTGTTTGGAGACTTTGTTTACTTTCTAAAGACTTAAGACACTTTATATCACTTTTCAGTGATATCTTTACAAATTCATATTGCAACTTTGATCGTTTTGACCTGAAGATACCCAGATAAATATTATATATTTTTCTAAACACTGTGTGGTGTATTTTTGTGGTGTTATGCTATGGTGTTGTATGATTTATTGCACAAATGCTTTACACATTGCCTTCTAAGTTAAGCCTGACTGCTCGTGCCAAGCTACCGGAGGGTGAGCACAGGCTGATTTTGGATTGTGTGTGACTTACCCTGACTAGAGTGAGGGTTCTTGCTTGGACAGAGGGCAACCTGACTGCCAACCAAAAACCCCATTTCTAACAATATGCATATGTTGTTCTACTTACATCTTTTTCCTGCTGTGTTTTGCTAATCATTTGCCTCTCTTCTGAAGGCTTTGGAGGGAAACCTGAAACTTACATGCTGTTTGAACATTGGAGGGGTGGTAAGAAGAAAGCCATAGCCTAGATGGAAGGACTCTTTCTCCCTTCAGTTGGATGTTACTTCTCTGCTGTTTTTTGCTTTGGCTTCTTTTCAATGTGATATTATCTTTTGGCCCTGAATGATAAGGCAGCTGCAGCTGGAGGGAATCCGAAGTCTACCGCTGCATCTGGGAAGGTGGGGCACTTCATATTCTGCTGCACTTCAATTCACTTGTGCTCAGATTCATATTGGGTTTTTATGCATGATGTCTTATTAAAACACTCTTTTATTACACATTCACATTTTTCCAAATGGGTAAGCTACTTGCTAACTCTTGTTACTGTTTTCTATTTACTTCACTGTGCTGTGGGTTTCATTCAATAATTCAAAGTAGTAGTGTCACATCAAACAGGACCAGTGGCAGGAATATAGGCAGACTGTCAGGCACCAATTCTAGTACAAAACATTATCTCAATGGAAGAAGGCAGTTTATTTTGGTCATCATGTATATATCTATATAGTAGTTACGTAACGTACACCTAGCAGCAAAGCACAGTAAACACCACCAAAACCGTGTGCGAGAAGAGGTGAGGGAGACAACTGAAAAATACAGATGACGGAGGGGAGGCGGGATAAAGATATGACAATGGTGGGGCAGAATAGAAAAGAGAGGTCAACGGAGATGATAGAGTTCATGTCTGGAGCAGGCCAGGGTAGTCGAGTATTGGGAGGTGAGCAGTTGTGAGTGAAATATGCAAACATTGGAAGGTAAGAGGGCTGAAGGCATGGGGTTTTTAGGGTAGGAGAAGGAGACTTCTTTAGATGGGTCCTCCAACTGTAACGCTATACTATGGACATGTGTATAACCCATTCATGGTTTGTCTTTAGTCTTATCAGCTGGCTGGATGGTGTGTTTCATCACCGTTTCTGTCTGTTACTAACACAAGTCGAAGCGCAGACACCAGATCGCTGGCCAATAGAAACAGTCTTACGTCTGTGACATAATCCAAAATACAAATACAAACTATGTAGCAGAGTGCTTGACTCTAGTAACACTATGAAAGATCTGGATTTGGTCATGTAGATCCACTTATATATGAGTAGAAATACAAGACATGCACTACTTGCAGACATGGATTTGGCTCAGAAGGGAGGGTTGTTAAGGGGGCGGGGGGGCAAGGCCACAGTGTCTCAGTGATCCCCAGAAGTAGAAGACCAAGAGCCAAGCCAGGGCTACTGGAATTTAAGTCCCAGCCTGCCTGGAATGCGGCAATAGCAGCCAGGTGGGTAACAGTGAATAACAGTGATGT